>NC_133203.1:13555414-13697914 GCF_958299795.1 Porites lutea | reverse complement strand
GTTGAAGGTGGAAGCGGAACACTGACTGATAAAAAATGAAACTTATGAATAAGGAATGATGAATATTTGGAGTTAGAAATTCTAAAATTATGAATAATTCACTATTTTCACATAGACCATAATGCACCTTGTTATATAGCTGGAAATTTTTTCTCAACAGCGTGCTGTCTCATTGGTTACTTCCAGGTCACATGACATCTAACAATGAAACTGTTTCCCGCCAAAATCTCTGATCGGGCAACATTGCAAAAAATCTATGACATCAGAGGGTAACGCCGGCACTGTTACCCGCGAATGCTGACCGACGACCGCCGTTACAGCGATTTTTAATGAATTTCCAGCTTCAAAATTTCCAACTATATAACAAATTGCTTAAAGACTGGTCCCTTCAGTAAATTTGTTTTCCTCAAATCTCAATGTTTCTAACTGCTTACCTCGTGACCAGTCATTAAGTGTTCTTTCCCCCTCCCCTCCTTCCCCCTCCAAAAAAACAGAATTGCATAACCATTGTCTTCGATTTCTCTTTGGACGACTGTAATACCCAGGAGAAATTGGAAACAATGGTTATGCAAAATTTGGGTGGGGGGTAAACACGACGCATTATGGTCTATGTGGAAATGGTGAATAAAGTCTTGTCATTGGAATAATGAATAACTGATTAACACACTCAGTAATATTCACTTTTTAAATGGAAGTAAAGAAATGAAAATTTAGCAAAGGACGAAAGTATTCTTTTTTAACCACATTTGGTAATAGTCCGAGAAACAAAAGAGTACTTTCGGAAATGATACCCCGGCCACTGATGCAATACAAAGCATTGATATTTGGACTGTACAAGTTGTCAGTCGGTGGTGTCCTCACAGCATTGCCACACCACGTGTTCGATAACGGTGGATAGATGTTTATGGACTTATCATAAACGCAGACTCCTTGAGAAACTGTTATCATTTCTAGGGGAGTTGCAATTTTTTTATTTAAAAATGGGAGGAACACTGATAAACAAAGAAGAGTCGACTGAACCATTCGAACAGCAACTCGAGGTCCTCATCACGTTTTATCTTAGCAACTGGGAGGCGCTTTGAGATGAGCCATGCATGATAATAATTTATCTCAACTGGAAAATAAACTCCGCCTAAAATGTGCCAAAGAGCACCCGATTGTTCGCTGGTCACCCTAAAGGTCAAGTAATACGGGCAACATTTTCGCACAACTTGTCGCGCAACATTATTGCGTTGCAAGTTAAAAAGGGCTGTTGCCCGTATTACCATCTTCGCTCTCAACTTGTCACACAACAAATTTCGATGTTGCAAGTTGCGGCTCTTTGAGAAAATCATGCGTTGTGATTGGTCGACAGTGTGTTTTTTTGTTAGCAAACAAAATGGCTTGTTGACCTTCTGTGGTTTCTTTCTTTACTTCCCTTGTCAATGCCGTTCTAAGGCTATGTAGTTGTTTTTTAAGACAGTTTGGTGAATGTTAAGTTTTTGACATAACTCATCCAGAGCTCTTGACCTGCTTGACTTGTTTTTATACTCTGATCCACAAGTTTCCGACCGACACGGGTGCTTTTCAAGTTCTTTGCTCAAATCTTTTCTTTGGGCCTTTTACACTTTTTCACTAATAAATTCACAATCTTGGGTCTCAGCATTCTCAACCTCCACAACCTCGGCCATGCTTACTTCCTGCCAAGGGATATGCCCACGGTCAACTGCGCGCTATACTCACTATCTTTCCCGCGTTTTTGGTATGGGAAAATTGACCAATCACAAGTGCTGTGAAGTGTAGCAAGTTGTGATGCAAATGATAAAATTGCAAAAAGTAGAACTCAGGTCTACTTTGTGCAACATGTTGTCACAACTTGCAACATCGAAATTTGTTGTGTGACAAGTTGAGAGCGAAGGTGGTAATACGGGCAACAACTCTTTTTAACTTGCAACGCAACCGTGACAATGTTGCGCGACAAGTTGTGCGAAAATGTTGCCCGTATTACTTGACCTTAATGGTAGAAAATCTCTTGCTGTCTCTTATTAAGGCGATACGATCCTGTGTGTGACCGGATCGGAATGGCAATTTGACAAGCCTTCCAAAGAGAACTGGAAAGCAAGGTATACGGCGGTCCTGTGTTTTCAGTACTTTTCCGGCCCTAGAGCTGTTACTTAGACTTTCCCTACTCATCCTAATTCGGTCGTATCATGGAGTGTGGTAAAAGGGACGTTAAATCTAAACGAAACATCCCGAGCTTAGAGAGGCACGATTTGGTCTTTACCAGGCAAAGTTGATGTAAAGTAGTAATGAATAGTGAATATTGAGCTAAAATTTAATATCAAAAATGAATAATGAATGAGCCAGGACAAAAAGACTGGCCAGGAACAACGAATAACCTAGATACAATTATTCCGTTAACCGTTCACCGTAAAAGGGCAAACAATTTCAAACATTTTTCAGCCGGTATTTGTGTAAAGAGCGCCATCAAAAAACCGTTTCTGGTTAGATTTTTACGTGTCTTGTCTGGTGACCATTATTCCGCTTTAATATTCGGCTTTCTTATGATATGAATTTATGCAGATCTCGATGGTTGATCTACGTAATGATCTTTCTTGTCCTCATCCAACAGTTGTTAAAAAAGAAAATTGTTAACAACAAATTAGCAGTCTGATAGTTAGTACCTTCCATCTCTAACAGAGAGTCGTTCATCCCATCCACTGGCACTTCTTCTATGTTGTAGATGGGAAGACTCCCACAGAAGTCCAGAATCGTCTGCGGTAATGCCAACCTGTCTGCAAAGCCCAAGACTCTTGTGGCTGTTTCTTTTATTATTTTCTCATCGGACAAGGGTTGCTTAGTTGCCTTTTAGACGTTTAAACAAAAAATAAAAGGCTTAAGTTAAGAAAATACAGAAGATGAGCAATCTTTCATCGTTACTGAACTCTCTTTATGTAATGAAATAATCTTCCTAGTTCATTGCTTTGACACTGACATGTACAGTCATTTTAAAGCAACCAGACTCTTATTCATTGTTTGCCTCTTCTCATGTGAACAAAGTTAAATATAAGTTATCATGAAAAGTATCGTCCTGAATAAAATACAATTGCCGGCCTACTGGCCTAGGCAATTATGTATATACTATTTACAACAGCAGAAAAAAATATAAAGGCTATACGGCTAAGAATAAAATGCACAATAACTAGGGTAATTAAATTCGATGATAATAATTTAAGGCGAAAATTAATATTCATGAAGTTAAAATCTAAAATACAAAGATATTCTTATTTACCTAGAATTAATCTCTGTGAATTATTTAATGAAGCTAAACAACGACTGTCAATGCAACGTGAACCTTTTTACTATTTCACAGTTTTGAGAAATTATCCATTTTTGCGATCTTTCTATAGTTACGGGTGACATTCGTATCTTTCAGTGTCTTAGCAAGTTGACTTCCTTCACTAGGTTAATGGAGTATGCAGCTATTATTATTATAAAATAATAATAATAATAATTATTATTATTATTTTTATTATTATTATTAGCGGAGCTCCACCCGCGCGCGAAGCGCGCGCGTGGGCGGAGCCCCATAACTAAGGAAATGTGGTAATCTACCCATCCCAGAAAATTTGGTAATCACGTGACCGTACACCGAGCGAGCGATCGAGCGAGCGACCGTCCGTCCGCACCACAGGCACACCAATGTAAAATAACTCAATCAACAGGTATGGGAAGCCAAATGCAACTCAAGGATTTATTTGGAAGGAAATCACATGGCCGCCCGGACTTTTAGAAAGAAAAAAGTCGTGTCTTTTTCGGCGTTATTTTTTATGTGTACACTAACGTGGATAACAGAGAAAGAGCTAGAGCGAGTTATTGGAAATTCGTTGGAAGAAAAACATGGAAATTCAAAGCGGCGGTGAGAAAATGAGAAATGCTAGCGGCCAGCAAGGTGAAAATGAGCGGCAGTGAAAAATAAAAGCGAACATGAACACTGGAAACAAAATATTGGGTAAGCACATACGACAATTTCTCCATAAAAATAGTGTGTAACTAGGAAGTTTGACGTTTTAGTCGTACAAAACAGCGTTGTAGTCGTGCAAAACAACGGCAAGGGAAAAACAAAAAAGCGTGCTGCACGTGCAAATTTGTTTTTTGCCAATTAGAAGAAAAAGTGTGCTGCACGTGCAATTTGTTTTTTTGCTAATTAGATCTATTAGGGCCTGTTTACATGGAGTGGGGGACCCCGGTCTAGTGGGGTAGGTTTCTTTTGTTTTGTGTTCCCCAGAGCGTGAAAGCAAAAGAAACCAACCCCACTAGACCGGGGTCCCCCACTCCATGTAAACAGGCCCTTAGTCTTGAAGCCATTTTCATTGTCGTCCCCCGTTTAGCATAACAAGATTTAATATTTTTAGTTTACACGTATTATTAACCAGAGCTTCGCTTTTAGCCCTGGCTAAATCTATATATTATTATTATTATTATTATTATTATTATGTAAAACAAGCAAAACGTACCAGGTCCAAGTCAAGCTTCAGTTTTTGTGAAGTGGGTAACGTTGGGTCCAACTTAGACACGTAACATTCTTTAGATAATGGAAGGCGTTTAGCTGTCAGACCCTGAAAAAATAAGGCAATCAAGACACAAATGAACTAGCTGAGAGAAAGCCACACTCGTCTACTTAATTGTCGGCATTGAAGATTTGCACGAATGGAGTCCTGATTCATAACTTGATATATTGAGAAGTTATCCAATTTATAAATTGCCAGCATGTATTTGTTAAAACCAGTTCAAACAAGCAGAAACACTGTGACAAAAAAAGCAAAACAAAAAAACAGAAAGTTAGCAAGTTGTAAGAATCATCCTTACCGCAACAAAGTCATTCATCACTTCCATTGGGGCTTGTTTATTATGTCCAGGTACACGTATCACTTCTGTTCCGTTATCAACATCTACATCTATTTCTTCCCTGACAGATACGCTCTCCTCAGTGAACTGAAGTGCATACCTTTCAGCCTATTAAACATCCAAAGAAAACAAACAAATGTCAGGTACACGAGGCAATGCTTAAAAAGTTGAAAATGCGGAAGTGAAAGAAATTAGGCACTTTCTGGACGCCAAACATAGATTTAGATGGACAAAATATATTAGTACCTGGTTATATGTGACGGATTTCAATATGTCTTTTTTTTAATTTTATTTTTAAATCATGATGTCAAAGCACTCACCATACAATTCACTTGGAATGAGATACTGAAGAGAAGGAGAACGCTTAACAGGATTTTTGGCAGATAGATAGAAGCCTGAAAGAAAATAATGGGATATTTGTTGTCTCTACATGTACAAGGGTGGCTTAAGGGATAGTTCTAATAATTATATTGTAAACAACGTTTTTTTTTGGCAAAAAAGACTGCAATTAACGTCAGGGTCGAAAGAGGGTCCATCATACACGTCATTGAGTGTCAGACCTTAACGATTTATAAAGGCTGATAGACAACGGAATAGTGTATATAATATGTATCGTGCAAGTTACAATTGGAACAAAACTGGTAGCCTTTTCCCCTGAAACTTCGAAGGCCGCTCATTTTAAGGTCATTCATGGGGTTACTATTCAGGGGATATGTCACAAGCATATTGCTCTTTTAGGACTGTGTTAAAGTGGCTTTACCCATACACAAAATGCTCTTGAAGAAGTTATGAAGAAGATATCAAACATCTTTCACCAGGAAGCACTAACCATTATTTGTAAGTTTCAATTCATGCGTCCTTAGAAAATAACAAAACTGGCCCATTATTTTGGGAAATCAATTTTATTGATGAGAAGACACTTAACCTTTTTTTAAAAAACGATAGTAAATAGAGTGGCAAACAGCCGCTTTAACCGCTAAAGTATAAGAATAAGCCATCATAGGCTAGTCGCTGCATGGCGGTATTTGAAAATGACTGAAACATGAAGTAATCAATGCAACTGATGAAGATGCATGCACTTACCATTTTTTCCCTGCAGTGGACGGTAGAAGAGATACCTTAACAGGCTGGGGTAACGTCGCTGACTAACTTTAATGGTTGAACTGGTTGTCGAAAGGCAATTCGCCAACTCTTTTCTTTTCACCGTTTCAGCACTTTGACTGACAAGCCTTTCCCGTATCAGCTGTAATGCAGGCTTTAAAATATTAGATTGAAATGATAGTTTTCGCCATTAATGCTAACGGAAGAAGCAAAGATCACATAATACGTGACAAAAACAGAGAGGCCAACAAGATCCGGTCTGAGTGGACAAGTTGTCTCGACTCGACAGGCAGAGTTGTCGATTTACTCTGTCGGGAGGACAAGGATTATCATTCCACGGGGTCTCTTGTTAACATCCCAAGCAACAAAATGTTCAAGTCCCCTTAGTGAGATGCATTTCTCGACTCCACAGTTAACTCTGTCGGGTGGACAATCACTTTCTCCACTCGTACGACTTGTACGACTCGAATATCATTGACGGGGTCTCTTGCCAACATCACGAGTAACAAAATTTCTAAATCCCCTTTAAATGAGATGCATTTGTCGTGATTTCCTTGTCACGAGTCAAGTTTAATTCTTAGCAGGGGAAACTATCAAACTGGTATCAGCTGTCGAGATGCATTTCCCACTCCGGACAACTCTGTATGTCGAGTCGCGACAACTCAGTCCGCTCGTACAAGTTGTGAAAAGTATTTTTCCACTCGTATCATGTCGACAGTATAGGACATAATAAATGATGACATAATTTCTTAGACGCCAGGTCTAAAAACGGGTGTGAATTTTAGAGGCCAGGTATAAAGATGTGGGTTTTTTTGATCTGAAATAAGGTCGGGATTTGGAGAACCAGGAGGCATCGATCCCCACCAAGAATTCCCAGCAGCACCCCCCAGGAAACTGCATCCCCTCTTATCTCCTACGTTACTGTATTACCCAATTAGCAAGCAGGTTTAAAGACTCAAGTATTTTGATTTATTTTATTTTTGTGTCCGATTCGCTAATTATAAGGACAGTGTAAAAGTCTTGACCCTCGGTGCTGAAGGAAAGAAAACCGGTCGAGTTCAATTTCAAGCTTCAGCGACCAATTTTTGCGCACAAGGAAGTCTTTAAGGGATCTCTCAATTGAGATATCCCTGAAAGACGTTAGCTCCTCTCTGAGCGCGTCCTCGATATTTATCCTTTCGGCCGCCAAATAATCGGGCTACGAAACAGATAAATTTTCTGCCGCATTTACTGATCTACCGTACCCTAATGACGCCTAATTAACATTCAAGTGGAACGTATCACTGGCAATTTGAGTACAATGTTATTCTTTTGTGTCCGCATTTGCTGAAGGGCTTTTGTTGAAGTAATCTTAAGTATTTAATTTCAAAACTTTGACGTCTTACAGACGAGACTTCCTTGTCTTCTAAATCAGCAGGTTGAAAAATTCGACCTGTGCTGAAGGAAGTATTTTAACTAACACAAACAAACTAGGCCGGAGGAAAAAATAGTAACCGTAGTCGAGTATACTCTTTGCCAAACGTTATCTTTCCGCATTTTGAGCGCTGAATGAACTACTCTCATAACCTCACTTATCAAATTCCCGAAATTTGCTTCCCGTACTTGCTGCAAATTTGATCTCTTAAGGAGGATTGAAACGCCTTCCCATGATGCTTAGCGTCAAAAAATTCGCTTCGGTCCTCTTCTTAATATCTCTGACTGGTGCGTTCGTGGGTAATTTTGTGGATTTTCAATCGGATTTTTTTTCATGTTTCAAGTATTCTCAGGTAGGTAGCTGCTCCTGTTATTGGTTTTTTATTTATTTAGTCGTATAATAGTGACCGGGTATATTGTAGTTCTTACACTGAAGCATCATTTATGTTTTCTTTGTTGTTTAACTAGATATTCCCGACTCGTTATCTCCGATGTCCATCCGCAGTTAAAGAAGATAAAGTTCGCAATTCCTAACACTCATCAGGTATAACCGACCGACCGCCTTCTGACTAAAACGAAGCCTTAAACTTAATTATTTTGTAACGTACTACCGACTGTTGACTGTTGGTGCACTGAGTGACAGACTGCTTTCTTTTACTACTACTGTTTACTGAATTCTAAATGATTGCTAACAATGAATTACCTCTGACCTTACTCGAATGACTGACTTTCCAACTGGCTAAATGACTAAGTACTGAGTCACTTGCTGCCGACTTACTGCTGGCAAACTGGATGAGTGAAGGACTGGCTTAATGACTTACTGACTGACGGTTGTGCTGGCAAGCTGACAGGCTTACTCGACCAACTGGCTGGCAAACTGGCTACTGAGTAACTGCTCACTGACTGACTTTCTAAATGATTGGCTGGCTGCCTGATTAACTGAATCGGCCTGTCTCACTGACTGATTGTGACTGACTGACTGACTGACTGACGAACTGACGGACTGACCATATGCCTGGATGAGAGATTACTATAACATCGGCGACTGACTTACTGACCAACTGGCTGGGGGACGGACTTACTAAGTTACTATGAGTGATCAAAACAGCATCTAACTATCTAGCTTAAGAATAGTTTGATTAACTCATTGTTGACCTAACTTTTTGATTAGTTGGTTGCCTCATTTGAACAATGCTTTATTTTGCAGGCTGAACTCATCCGTTCTGATGAGCTTCTAAGCGACTCGCTCACGATGAAAGAAATATCCCAGATATATGGACTTTACACAAAAGTGAGTATGGCGACATGACGACCAAACACATTCCAAAATATCTTACGTTTTTATACGAGTGTATCATTTCTTTTCTTTTAGTGTTTAAACTCGTATGATTCATCCCAAATAAGGTGAACCGGAGTTCGGAAAATTTTTTCTTGTGGAATCCGGAATACGAGAAGTTTTCTTGTAGGATCCGGAATCCTGGGCTTTGGAATCCGGAATATAGCTTAAGGATTCCGGAATACCACTAATGGTTGGAATCCGGAATCCGATTCCACTGACAAGGAATCCGGATTCCACAGCGTGGAATCGGGACTCGAAGACTGTCTTGGATTACCTCACATTGGGCGATATGATAAGAAGAGATGTCCAGTGATAATACGACTTAGTACAACTTGACAACTGAAATGTTTGTATTACTGTGTCAAGCAAAGTTCGCGAAATGTTTCTTTGAATTGACTTTTTATATCACATTCTTTCTTAAAATTTTTAAAACCTAGTATTAATCAGAAAAAAACATTATTCTTAATTTCGTTTCTAAGTATTGTCATTTCTAAATAACCAACAAAAAAAACGGTTATCTTTCAGTCCTTCTTGGATCTGCAATACTCTTTCTTGGATGTTTGTGAAGATGACTTAAAGAAAAGTAAAGAAACATAGATGAAGTACCACGAAAGAAACTCAAAACTAGTGGTGCCTAAGAAATATTTAAAGAAGAAAAGAAGGAATGCTTGATAACAAAAACAGAACCTTTCGAAATAGAAGACGGACAAAATTTACCAAATAATTCAAGTGATACATCAAACGAACAGCTTTATCAAAGTGACCTTTCCACAGCACTTCCAGAGACTCCTCCAAGTTTTGAACAAGATCGCATTGAGCAAGATACCGCGTGAACCAACATTTGAAGACCCTGAGTGTTCACACGATTAAACGTCTCAGTTCGAGGTGTGATAACTAGATGATGGTGTACCGAAAACTATGGCCAATATTCGCGTTATCACATCTAAAGCACTGAATCTCTTAGTTGTAGCTCTGAGATAATGGATATGATCCTAGTTAGCAAGAGGAACAGTGAAGCAACATGGGCAGGAATCCGGCCTCCCTCCGAAGATGTTACCTACACAGAGTAGTGCAACATCTTCAGAGCGTAGATTCAAGTATGTGTCTCTACGTGTCACGTGTCTTAAACTGCTGCAGAAGGAGATTTCTGCTGTTGCAACTTTGAGTGGAATAGTCGCAACGAAACGAGCAGATTCTCATGATAATAACAAACGGAAAGACCTTCTGGGGTCCCCCGCCACGTAAGAACTTTTCAGGGTAAAATAAATAAATAGATAAATAAATAATGATTTGGAGGTAGCACATCTACAAAGTGGTTCTTCGTCTACTTGATTCCTGGTCGAATTGGAATTTGAAATTGTTGGTTTTTAAGGAGAGGGGAAAACCGGAGCACCCGGAGAAAAACCTCTCGAAGAAAAGGAGAGAACCAACAACAAACTCAACCCACATATGGCGTCCACGCCGGGATTAGAACCCGGACCACATTGGTGGGAGGCGAGTGCTCTCACTACTGCGTCACCCTTGCTACCCAAATAAAAAAAAAATTCAGTGCTCCGAACAGTCGGGTGAGGCCCATCAGCATCGTGTGTCGTCACCCAGATATTCTTGAAACAAGCTTTGCAGGCTTTCGATCTAGTCAAATCATAGATAGCATTATCTGAGCATTACTCTGCTCTACAGTTACCGCTATTAAGAAAACGCTATCTTTCAACAAAAGCAAATAATTGCAATGATAAAGATCTGAGATCCACTCATCTTTTGAATAGCTGGAACTTGAAAAGAACAAGGCTCATAATTCGTTGTTGACGCGTGCACAATGTATCAACAAACCCCACAGGGGGGACCACACGATGTGTGTGTGTGTGTGTAACCGATTGTTATTTTCTGGTAAATGTACTGGATTTACCGTTCGGTTCACCAATAACGATATATCGCTAATTATTAAAAACTGAATCGTTGGATAATGCAATTCTAGCATTTTGATTGGCTTAGCCGCTATGGTATATAGAGAGGATATTACACGGTGGCGCGAAGATATGAATTTTATTTTCGAGTGGCAAAGCAATATTTTACGAACGAGCGCAGCGAGTGAGTAAAATATTGTTTTTGCCACGATAAAATAAAATTCATATCTTCAAGCTGCCGTGTAATGTTCTTTTTATTATACAGAAAAAAAGACGTCGACAAAATAATAGGGGGAAACGACCGAAATTACGTCATCGATAAACTCACGTGTGAGATCATGGAAAATAAACCACTCAGGTCCCGGATGTAGTTTTTATGAATTTTACGAGTGGTATATTTTCCAGTAAAACACTCTTGTCTGTATAATAAGAGCGATTATACCATGCTCTCCATATATGGTCGGTGAACGCGTCAGTTTAAAATTGGAAGCTAGCTGCGATTTTTTTTCGCGAAGGATAGAACGGTGCCCGAAGCAAATTGTTTTAATTCATTTCTTAGACGTACTAGAAATGCAATTTCATCGAAGGAAAAAAGAGTAAAACAAACGAAAAAGCCACAGGAGCTTGTTTGAAAGTTTGTCGAAAAACACATGGAACTAAAGTACCTTGACCAGCTACGGAAGAAGACAAGTGCTGTTTCTTCATGATCGCGAAGCCATTCGCCGATCGAGTCACTCGCCGATAGATAACTGCGGCTTGTTTATCCGACATCAAGAATATAAATCACAAGCTAAAAAGTAACCAACTACAAATACAGGCTATGCAGCCATTCACTAGAGCAATCGAGGCGGCAGTATAGCTTCTTTTCTCATTCAGCAAAACCAGCTTGTGGCTACAAACAACTTCATAACAAGCGACCGAGGTAATAGTTTTTCTCTTGACTAATTTCGACGGCTGTCACTTAAATTTTTTTTGATTTTTCATTCATGCAGTCCAGGCGAGTCCGTTCGCGCGTTGACAGTTTTGATAGACGTGTGACATGTGAATAGCGGAAGTCCCTTGTCTTTTCCGGTTTTTTCTAGTCGGGGAGATTCAACGAGATTTTGTGGGCGTTTTTAATAAAACAATTTTCCACTCGCGGTTGTTGGATATGAGATGATTATAGCCAACTCGGCGCTATGTGCCTCGTTGGCTATCTATCATCTCATATCCAACGCGCCCTCGTGGAATAATTGTTAAGTATGTTTATAAATCAATGTTAAATAAATGTTGAATTACCTTACCTGTGGTATATCGTCTTCCTTTTGCCTCAAAAGCGGTTTTTTGAGCGATTTTGAAGGATACTTAGTTCGCTGTATTTAGAACAGTAAACGGCGAACTAAGTTTCCTTCAAAATCCCTCAAAAACCGCTTTTGAGGCGAAAGGGCGACGATACACCACAAGCAAGACATTGATTTATAAACATACTTAGCGATATATCGTTATAGGTGAACCAAATGGTAAATCCACCACATTTACCAGAAAATAATAATCGGTTACACACACACATTGTGTGGACTGCCTGTGCAAACCCTTAACTGAAGTAGATTCTAAAAACGAATCCGTCTCGCTGCCAGCACAAATGTCCCGCCGTGGCTTGTAATGTAAAGACTTGCGATGGTCTTCTATAAGTCATATAATCATTAGTGGTCGAAATCATTGATAAGTAAGGGAAAGGACGCTAAGAAAACAACACCAGTAACAAAAAAATCTGAAAAAGATTCGAGATCTCGGCCCTACCTCTGGAATGTTATAATCTGACGGGGTACTATGACAACACAGGCACATTCTCGTGTCCTTGATGAAGGTTCCCGGGGACGTGCGCCCGCGAGGACGTGCTCCCGGGGACGAGGTCTGTGACAAAAGGGAGATTCAAATGTTTTTTCTTCAATTTGAAGAAATTTCGTACTTTCTTCTCTCCGGGAAAAAATAGTCATGATTAAGACTTCAAGTTGAATCTTGTGTTTAACGTCATGTGTTTAAGCGGGAGGGGGGAGGTCTTTAATGCCCTATCCAAGCCTTAATCTAAGAAGGTTTACACTTTTGTCCCAGTTTCATTGCTTTTATTTCACCTGGTATTTCAAATAATTGACCCAGTCTTTTTTCATTTAGATAAGTTGAAATGACAGAACATTCATTTTAACCCCAGCGAAACCTTTTTTTTTTTTGTTTTTTTTGTTTTTTTTGTTTTTTTATCTTTAATAACATTTATTCAATCGACAATCAACAATCAAAAATACTTACAAACACTACGATACTTACACTACTTACAATACAATATTTAGAATACAATAGACTAAGGTACTTACTCTGTTTACAATGTAAAGACTTACAATACTCAGTACTTACAACACTACCTAGTCACTACTCACACTACAATGCACTATTTACAAGCAGTTCTAATTAGTAATTGTACTTCAAAACCAAAATTTACAAAGCCAAACATTCACGGTAAACGCACTTATATCTTAAGTGTCTTAAAGAGGCAGCGATTGTGAAGCAAAAGATACACCAGGTTAATGCTGGAGAAAATGAGCAGAGGATCGAGATATACAAATGTATACAAAATCAAAGGCTTACTGAAATAAGGAGCTCACATTTTCCCATTTTTTTGGTAAAATGGGACCTGCAGTGGTCTCTATGTGGTAGAATGATTTGAGGTATTGCAGGAAGCCTCCCCAGCGAAACCTCCCCAGCGGCGACGAACGAGGAGAAACGGCTGTTTTCACAAGCTATACACTAATAAAACGTGACATGACAGAGTCAACCTTTACTGTCTAAAATATTGTTATATAGCAGTAGTTTCCTTTACAAAGCAAATAACGTTTTAGCTTTGTTTTTGTCTGATGTTGTGCTTAAAGCCTTTTTGGACAATCCAGGTGAATATTTTTATATTTGACGCGGCGATTTACAATGAGCAGAGAGAGAATTGCAGTAAAAAGGGAGAAATTTTGCCTTCACATTTTGGGAGAGAAAACACTTATTAAGCGGTTTAATTAAGCTTCAACGCCTCTAAAACGACCTATCCTACCATCATTTGAAGAAGGCACTCACAAGAAGCGACGATGATAGCTTGAGAGACGTCCGTAAGGTCTTTATTCAATGGATGTACACACAGGCACTAGCTACAGATAGAGAGATCTGCAATCACGTTTTCAGAGGTACTGTCCAACCATCCCGATTTCGTCGGGATTCCCTTGAATTTGCTTGAAAATCCCGAATCCAGACCAATATGAGATCGGGATGAGAAAAATCCCGATTTGACGTGGCCCCCTGCAGGGCTCGTTCTCGACGATCTTGCGGAAAATAAGGGACCAACGAGAGGTATATATTTTAAAAGTAGCACAAAGTTGGGAGGATGAGAGAATGTGTGTTTGTGAAAAATAGAAGATATCGAGCGAGTGGCTGGGTTGTATCCGACAACTAGAGGGATACGTGTGGGTGAGTCGCTTGTGTGAGTGTGTGATGGTATGAACACGTTGTATCTCCTGGCTGAGGAGACCGCGATTGTATCCACACAGGTATTGTTATTGTGCTTGTGTTAATTCGTTACAACGCAGTTTGAACGTCTCGTTGGAGGAATATTCTCAGGGAAAGGCTGAATGGAAAAGCTCGTTTAGGGTGAAAAGGGGTGACATGATGAGCGTAAAAGGTACTGATGTTCGTCCGTAGTTTTAACTATAAAGAACAATTTCAATGATCGATACCATCATTGGGGGACACCTAGACCAAGGGAAAGGAGAAAGATTTGAATGAACAGTTTGGTATGAATTTAATAGTGGGATGAAAGGTATTTAGGTAAGGGATGGAATAATACGTCGGTTAACGCCTTAACTTCAGGCGCCAATAATAGTATACGCTCATCGTTCTCTCATCCCGGTTTAAGACTTTACCTCTCGTTTCCTTTCGACGACCACTAACAAGCCGGAAGTCTGCGATTCTTGGACTTCCTGTTTCGGAAATCGAAAACAGTGTTCAGTGGTCTGTACTGTTATCGACAATAGTTTGACCAATCCACGGGCGAGAAATCGCTCAGTCGTTGTAAAAAAATAATTGTAACTAATTATTTTATCTCGTTAGCCAAAGGGAGTTGTAATAAAACAGTCATTTCTTTAGGTTCCGCCGGTTCCGTGGTCTGCAGTTCCACAAGTTCGTCTTACCCCTATTAGATAACTAATTTCCCAGAAATCATTGTAGGCTTATTCATCTTTCCACGATGTTAAAAACATGTCTAAAGAAGAAGAGCTTTGGTGAGTAACTTTTGCATTGCCTCTATCCTTTGATATTTATGTTTTACACTGACTCACTATAGATAAAATTGCAATTGCTCTTACACACATAAATTGATCACTGTCTGATGCAGTATGTCAGGGTATGTGGGATTTACGACTTCACGGAATTGATCGATACTTTCGTTTTAGTGTCACCGTATAGTAATGCAATACAACCCATGATTCTTGTGTGATGGGAGTAATATTGCCCCTTTTTAAAGTATTTTCCGAAATCAAGATTGAATTAAGAGGTAGCTTTATCACCAGGAGTGCACTGTGGATGCGCAAGTTTGAAAACTGGTTTTGATTAAAATATTCCATAAGGCGTCCTCTAGAGTCGCTCAATCATGTTAACAAGAGATACGATCGAGCGTAAACTAAACTTAGAGATCAAAGCTCCGTTCAGTTTGTTCTTTAGAAGTTTGGTAATTATAGCTTTTTAGGGAAAATATTTCATCTTGAACTGTTTGAGTGGATTTGGAAAGTTTTGCTATTTCGGTAGACTCCGGCAGACTGTATTTACTGCCGTCACGCGATTAACTCTCCCCGTCACCTCCCCCATGAAAAGTCACAGTTCGGTAGGTAGCGCCTTCCGAGAAAAGTACGGTATTGTTTGTTTTTCTACACCGAAACGGTAGGGCTCGACAAAGATGGACAAGCGACCATTTTAATGTCGTTCATTGCAAGATACTGCACTGCTAAAATAGGGGCGAAACCTGTCAGTAATTAGAATAATTTACAGATTAATTGTTGGGTAGTAACTGCAGAATACTCTGCCACTTCGAAGCTGAATCCCTGAAAGAGATGAATACGTGAATACACAGTTATAGCTAGTTTATGCGCTTCTTTACCTTCAGTGGCTTTAAAAACGACAAACAGACATACTATAAGCGTTATATGCTGTCTTGTATAACGAAGTGGATACGCATTGACTATATATTATTTAGAAGATATTTACTAAATAAGTGTATACGCGGATACCTAGTGATTTTAGTATCCGCCTATCTGCCTGTTTTTAGGGGTTGCTTTAGAGTGCAGGGAGGGTATTCTGCGGTTAAGTCATTGTGGGTCTTATTCGTACTATTTTCTTTTAAAAATTTGCGTATCGAAGTGAAATATTTATTTACTGAAAACTGAAGAAGGGCTGCATATAAAAAACAGGATAGAAACTAGCCTCGTGACGATAGTTGATATTTGCTTTTGCTGACGGATGTTCGCCGTAAATGTGAAGCCCTGTTTAGGCAACGCCGTTTGCATTTAAGTTAAAGTGCTGTTTGGCTTCCTTGTTTGGAGAAAATCTGTTTTCAAGTGCAAGTGATTTCGAACTGAAGGTCGCATAGCACTGAAATTCATGTTATAAATGTCCTTCATCAGGTTCCAAATTTGTTTGTGTTACAGAAATTGTATTGTAACGAATGGTATCCAGCTGCTGACCAACTGGTGTTCGTATTCATGGCGTCCCTTTCAGAGGCAGAAGAAGCATTGCGATCAACGAAGCAAAAATCTAATTTTCAGCGCTTGACAAGGCTTCTGATGCGCGGTGGTGCAGTGCTTTTAAGAGAGGTATTCGACTCCATTCACAGCCCCGCCAACCTTCCCACAACGCTGAGTGACCCTTCAGTAAAAGGACAGCTGAGGAGAGCTAGACTTACCAGTCCAGAGTGGAATTGTTTGAGCCCTTCCCCAGGGGTATACGGAAAGTCGAGTGATTTTGATATCAGTTTAATCTTCAAGCTGCTGAGAACAATATGCAACTTGACCACTCCCCCCACAGGATGGGACAGCCTACCAAACGACTTCGACCATAGCCTTGAAGCAGACCTGGCACGAATAAAATATTATCGCAATGAAGTTTACGGTCACAGCAACAATTTGGAAATTCCTGATGAACAGTTTCTTGACCTCTGGGGGAAAATCAGTGAAGCGCTGTTGAGGATTGCAGCACACCTTTGCCCCGAAAAACAAAACAACTGGAAAGATGCCATGGAGAAATTCCTACGTGACCCTTTAACGCCAGAGGAAGAAAGATACGCCGAAGAACTAGAGCTATGGTACCAAAAAGACATCGACAACACAAAAGTGTTACGAGAACTTGTTCAGGAAGTCAGAGAACTACGGGAGGACACAAGAGATCAGCGAGACGGTCAGTTTAAGATTCAACGTTTAAGTTATTAATCTTTTCTCCTTGGCTACGGGTCAAATCTGATTTCGGGTGAATATTGAACGATTAATATTAATCAATGCTTTTCTCAAGCGACTTTGTTTTCATGTAAGTGATTTAGTTCGCAATTAACGAAAAGGTAGATCTTTGCACATCAGATACCTCATCTTGGAAAGTCTAACCGATCCTGTCAGATTTGCAGACATCACTTTTGGGAAAATCCCACTGCCACTTTTGGGAAAATCCCACTGCCAATTTCGCTATTCACCTAATACCCTTTCGCAGAGTCTGGAAGTACATTTTCGGGATCCGGAATTTGACTAACATTCGCTGCGGGATTGGCGACAGTGCAAAATATCTTAACGGGATTTGACTGCTACATCAAAATGTGGGCGCAGGATGCGGGATTTATTGCCAGTCTGTCGGGAAGTCGCCCTAGCGGCAAATGCGAATCAAACAGGCGAGCATTCAGTGGTGTCTCCTATGAAAGCAAACAACAAAACTTGATAGAGAAAAGAAAAAATTTAGGAAAGATCGAGAGCAATAAAAGAGGAATGCAGTCTAAATCTTTGCGGTAAATTGTTATACTAGCACTACTAGGACCCCTTGACTGGGCGACTTGTAGCAAAATCCATAAGTTCAAGACATTATGAAATGAAGTTGAGTGTTACATGAATTTCTTTATTTATGGCTGCCATGAATGTTTGCGCAAAAGTATCTTATGTTCAAAGCGAACTATACTCATTGAAGATTAATCAATGGCTCTATCGATTTTTCAACAGCAATGCTTCGGCTTGGGATGGTCATCGAAAGCTTCGTTCAGTATGGAGTGGTGGTCGCCCCTGGTGAAATGCACAGAAACCAACAGGAAATTCCAGCAGAGGTAGACTTATGGAACGTTATCGTAGCTTTCGAACACCCTTTCAGATTACTTTTTGGATATCTAGGGAATACTTTGAGTGCCTTTATTGAAGACATTGAACTGGGAAGTCTATCGATAACTGTTAAATGTAGCTCACTGCAGATCCTTGAAGGATTGTGGGAAGATTACGTCAGCGGTCACCTTAATCAAGTGGTTCAAGAAACGCTGGTGACAAATGAGGTCTTGGAAAACCTTGGCCTCGATGACATGAAGCTGAAAGTGTTCATTTCTGAGGAGGAGTATCGACACGGAAAACGGATCCTCACGGCCGAGAATTCAGGTTTGCACTATCTTCGGAGACCCAGGGGCAGATAGTGGAAGCGAGAAAAAGTCTAAACGGGGGGAAGAAATTGGTGCGAAGAAAAGTAAAGAATGTTCTTTACTTTTCTTCCCGCCATTTTTTCCTGCCCGTTTATAGACTTTCACTTTCCCCCACTATCTGCCCCTGGGTCTCCGAGGATGGCTTTGTACATATGCATGGGAATTCCGTAACTGGGCGTGACCTTTAGATTGTTTTAAGTAATATGAGGAGCACGGGAAAAGAGGAAAGAAACAGACGTTTAAAGCCCTTTCAACATGTAAAATCGCTATAATAATTTTCAGTAATGCAGACGGACTCAAACTTCTTTGAAATTGTTCAAAGATAGAATTTGCCCTAGAGACCTTATAAATGAAGGGAAGAGAACTTCCTCTGGAGTCGACCGATAGAGTAATAGAATGGACAAGGATTTGCATGGCGCTTGATTCGTGGTGGCTCGCAACAGACAGTTACCAGTAAACGTATGATTTTTTTTCTAGATAAACGCCCTCTATTATTCAATTAACATTAAGTATTTTATCATAACTTAGTCTTACGTATTAGTATTGTTGCCTCCAGATGTTATTACTGAATAATTAAACCGTTGGGCATTTAGTTTTAAACAAAAATGCAAACACATCAACCCCTTCTTTCTCAGTGTGGCATGGGCCTAATTGTATGCTATGGGGTTGCCAATAGCTGTAAATGTTGTTGGGCGCTATTCTCACCTGTAAGTCGATCACCATAACATAATTTATCATTATCATCATCATCATCATCATTATTATTATTATTATTATTATTATTGTTATTATTATTATTATTATTGTAGACTCTAACAACAACAGCTATAGATACTTTATTATTGGGATGTACATGGACATTTTCATTTTTTAGTTTATAGACAGTTGTTTACATTTGCTCTGTTGAAAACCACCAGTCCACCAAGAAGTCTTTTTTAACTATAGTTATACTAAATTTGTATTTAATTTTCTATTTGAGAAGAGTTTAATAAAGTATGATTCAACATTATTATTATTATTATTATTATTATTATTATTATTATTATTATTATTATTACGTTTGGTATCTTTTTAAAATTCTTCCCCTGTGTTAATTAAGAATAAGTCCAAGAAACATTCGGAACTTTTTAAGAAGCAGCTTTAAAAAATAGGGTTTTATGCTCAAATTTTGTCAGAGCCAGCTTGTTCTTTACAGCTCGATTTACATTGAGGTAGCGTGTTTGCTTCTCGACTCAGAACCAGGGTTTTCAGTGTTCTCTTTTCCTTTGTGAATTGAATTTTAAGCGGTAGTTGATCAAGGCATATAGATAGGGTTATATTCTCAAAACTTTTATCAGAACCAGCGTGTTCTTGGCAGGTTGATTTACATTGAGCCAGTCCTCACCTCCCGTGAGGAGTGCAACGTATTTGCGGACCTTTTATTTTAGAATTTGTCAACCAGCATGTTTTTTTGTTGCTCGATTTACATCGAGACAGCCCAAAACTCGCGTGAGGAATGCAACGAATTCGCGGACCTTTTGTTTTGAAGACTATCATTATGCCTTTCAATATACTCTTTGTCCTGTGACATTCGTTAATTAGATCTTTGTATTTTATTCAAGTTTATATTTTTATACCTCTGATTCATTCCGCCCCATTCTTGCGCTTTTCACACATTTTACTTTACACCAATTTTTTCTTACGTATATTACCTCGCGAAACATTTTAATTTCTTATCCCTGATGACGCTGTTGCTCGGAATTTAATTATTGTTTATAATTTCAACAGTCAAAGGCCTCATTTGAACTATATCTTTCTTTCTAACGTTTATAGTTTTGATACATTTGAATTTTCCATGAAACATAAGTACTAACTTGCTCATATTTACCAACAAAGCTTCAAGCCATATTGTTATTGTTTTGTAATAATTAAAAAGTGAAAGCCTACAATGTGCCAAAGTTGTTGTTTTGAAGTTGGGTGCCATCCTTTTCTAAAGCGGAACCATTTTAAACCTCTAAAATTAAGAAAAAAATATATAGGTGGTTTTCACGTTACGTCATCGCCGCCATGCTGGTGGACGGCATTTGTTCATTTCACCATTGTAATTTGTGTCTCCCGAGACTGCATGAAAACCACCTATATATATCGCGAAGATCTGAATAGGCACATTTCACAAAAGATAAACGAATTCGCCTCGTTGGCACTTGCCGGAAGGCACCCCTAGTATTTTATTTCTAAGATCTTGTTTGAGTATACTTGTTCTGCGGTTTTGCAATAAAGATGCTTTCCAAAAAAACATTTTTCTCGCTTAAAATGTCAGCTTAAGCGAAAAAAAATTGTCACAGCATGTTTGTAAAGATTTTCCAAGTTTCATCCGACGAGGGAATGGGTAAATAAAGTAAATTTGTCGAGTTTTCAACTCAAAAACTTTTTTAAATCCGTGTTTGTGTGATTAGAGGGTCTGGATGGGGTTAACTGACAACTGACAAATGGCCAAAATTTTAACTGACAACTGACAAATAGCCGAAAATTTAACTGACAACTGACATTTGCCTTGGGTTTTACTGTCAGCTGACAAAGGACCTGATAGTCCCTTATTTTCTACAAAACCCGTTTTTAAGGCCTTAAAATATCATTGTTCTACTCTTTTCATCAGACAATGTGATCAAATGTGCGTTTTAAGGGTAATCGTAGCAGCAAGACGCTTAAGAGTCATATTTCGTTAGTGATTCCGAGCGTAGCGACTTTATAATCTTGTTGCGCGCGAAGCGCGCGCGCAGTCTGCTAACCGCGCGTGGTCTTAGCCAGCTGCGAAATGCGAGGCTTCATAAATAAATAAATAAATCTTTCTTTCTCTGAATATATGCTTGGCGTCCGCCAATGACGTCATGGAGTATTTTGCGTTTCTAGGCAACATAGACTTCGCCGCCGATGACCAAGGCGTATTTATCGTCTGTGAATCAAAGTTCACCATCGGTGAATCACGAACAATTTCCCATGCAAATGACACACAAGCACAGCAAGTGACTCCAAATCGTCGCCTAGGAAGATTTTCCACCGAAACTCCTCTGGAACGAGAACGCCGACTTCAAATTCAGCGTGAAAAACGAAGGAGGAGACGTCAACAAGAAACCGCAGAGCAGAAGGAACATCGCTTTATAGCACAGCGAAGGCAACACCGACAACAAGAGATAGAGGAACAGGAGATTGGAATCAGAGGCATTATGATCGTTCACTGTCGAAAACCCATCCCCGCCGATATATGTAAATCAAAGTCTGCAAAGTTTCTGCTCTGTATTACAGCCCGAACTAAATAATTTTCAGGCGAATTGCTCCGGGCCATATTTGTTCTTTGTTTTTGTCTTTTTCTAAATCCGAACGCCGAAATAATGCTCAATCTGCTTTTCAATACACCATTAATACGCAAAAAAGAAGAAGAAGAAAAGAAAGAACAACGTATGGACCTTTAAGACGATATTCGCGTTTGGTCAGCCATCCAGCTCTTAACCCCGACCGACACGGCTTAACTTGAGTACCGTTACCAAACCGAGTTTCGCGAGGGTATTGCGAGATACTTATTTCTAGTTTTACTGTAAAACTCAGGTGTGTCATGTACTATCTGTTGTAAATGACATATGATCTCAAATTTACACTCCTCTGAATGGCTGCTCAGAACTGGGGCGTCACAAAGGCAATTGCAAGCTTTTACTGAAATGATTCAGGAACGGTTTTTCTTGGTCGTCTTTTTCTTTTTTGGTTGACTTTTTCTGAGTCAAATGCGTGAGATTTTCACCTTGTCATGACCAAGAGCCATAATAGGACAGAGAGGGACTCTCCCAGTCACGCCTTTGGGATATCTTAATTTCAAAAAAGGTATTTTTAGAACTATGCGGACCATGCGGAAACAGTTTCCGGTAAACTGGTTGACTTCCGGAAGATTCAGCGCGCCAAAGCGAGGCAGGGTCAATAAATGAAAAAAATGGCTGCCTAAGTGAAGGGACGATGTGGAGGGTGTGTACTTGATAAGTTGTCATTCTTCAACGAAGAACCTACCATAGAAATTGGTTAAAACTTCTACACAAACGGATCCTTTACAAGAAACGGTAGAAATACAGTTAAAGCGACCGCGTGGACCATCGTTTTTGTTGCAACAGCTGGAAAGAGGACAGGAAAAAATGCGGCCCGGATAGGCGTTGAACCGGCAAGATGCGGGTCCTACAAAGACGGCCGTACAAGCGACCGTGTGGACGTATTTTCTGTTGAAAAAGGAAGGGAAAAACGTATAAAGGTTTCTAGTATTTTTCTCAAGGACATGGCCAGGAATCATGTGGAAAACACCTTTTCCTGCTTTGACTGATATTTTGTACCGACTTTAATATTCTTGAACACGAGGTGAATAGAAGCAGAATATTCGCGGCGAGGTTAATATTCCACTATTCACCAAGATTGAAAATCAGTAAGGAGACCATTTAAGTTCAGTTTGATTGACGGTTTTGACGGATCAACTCATGTGTGAAAATCGGTATGTGCAAAAGTTTGATCTTTACAGAATTTTCAAACATTGCAAATCAAATCACAGTTAAAAAATCCTTTCGCAAACAATGGCCTAATGGGTTATATGGAGTCGCCAGAACTTTAAATTCTGCTTCCCAGCCTGTGAAGAAAAGAAGAGCTTTGTTTTCATCTGTCGACTCGCCAAGTCAGGGAGAAAGGTTTTTTGTGCAGCTTGTGTTGTTCTTTAATAAGTGCAGACAATGGTGGCCCGGTTGCTCGAGGCAAGGAGCCGTTTCTCTGTAGTTTTCTTGACATTGAAATCTCGAAATTTCGTAAAGATTTGCTTTTATTTTTTTTGGTCATAAGTTGAATTTGATTTCTTGGGAAAATTCGCCTTTGGAGGAAATGTTGAGTTTACAAAACCACCTCTTCCATTTTTAAACTGTAATTGTCAATATTCCAGCGAGCGAAAAATATTGCTCAGTAAAGTTGATCGGAAAACGCTCTTTTGAATGCTTTGAAGTCTTTTATACCTTCAAAAAAAATGGACCCTAGGATTTTGCCGAATTCTGAAAGGTTCTTGCTCTAAAAAGATTGGCAAAACACCGAGCTAACCCATTATTCCTCGCGAAGTGAGGTTTATAATCTCGTCGCGCGCGAAGCGCGTGTGTATCACTCAAGCATCGCAAGGCCAGCGTGATTTCCTCTTGGCTACTAGAAATACGTGTATCGCAGAACCTCGCGAAGCTCGGGGGGAGCCCATAAGGGGTGGGAGGACAGGAGAGAAATGAAGTAAATCATGTAACTGGGGAGGGTGGATCTAATATTGGAAGCTGAGATGTACTTAATCTCCTGTGGATTAAATTTGAACCTAGTGCTCTGGCTTTAAAAAGGATCGTCAGATTTAAATGGGGTTGCTGTTGTTAGCGAATGCTGCATAGGTCCCATCCCCCCATGTTCACTCCATTTGACCTTCCTACATGTGTGTAATTATGGTAAAAAGGAAATGGGGGTGATAGTGGATAACTGCCGGCTAATATTCAGTTGCATTTGCTTAGTAAAAGCTCACCCTTAAGTGCAATAATTATTTGTGAAATGTGTCAGTAGAAGTGAGTGGATGGCAATTCTAGGAGATAAGGCTGCAGTGAAAACAACAACTAAATGCTGCTAATTGGAGAAAAAATTTATTGTTCGGCGAACTACAGCAATAAAAGTGTTTGCACTTTTTTTGGTACATAATCACACTTGACAACTATTGTTTGTAACAGTAAAGTACAAACATAACCACTGAAATAGAAAATTAAAAGTAGTAATGTCATTAAGGATGCAGTTCATGAGAATTACTAAAATGATCATGATTTATGATTATTGTATGTGTGGGCATTCTCCTTAGAGAACTGAATCCATGTAAAAAGTACCAATTTTTTTACCAGTAACGCAAGTGTTCATAGTATGCATAAGAAACAAATCCCTATGCAAGAGTGAATTTGTATGAAATGTCCACAAACAAGTTATGTTGAAGGTGATCAGTTTCTCCATTGGTCTCAATTCTAAACATGCATAAGATTGTTGAGACAGTGCCAGAGCCATAGATTTTTAATTTTCCAGACTGAGGCGAGTCAAATGAACACTTTCCCTGTATCAGGGGCACCCAACGGCAATTTTCGGAAAATATCTGTTCGGAAGACGATTTGAGATCTAGAATTTTCGGAACATTTGTTGTAAAATTTCTTGCTTGCCTGCCTCTCCTAGGATTCTCGAACATCTACAAAATGGTATAATTACCCATTTTTAACGGATTTTTACCCTAAAAAAGGCCACCTAGAATTTTCGGGAGCCTTTTCCTGGCTGAAATGTTCGAAAAGGTAAGTTTTGTTCCCTATAATTTTCGGATCACTAGACTTTCAGCTAGGAAATCCGAACAGATGAAAAGTTTTTAGGGGATAAAAATATGCCTATATCTACCGTTTAAATACTAAAATACGTTCAACAACGCTATGTAAACTGGTTTTGCACTATATCCTCGTTGGGTGCTCCTGCTGTATTACATGCATTTATCGTTAATGTAAAGCTACGTGCAGGATGGATTGATCTTATGGGAAACCCTACATAAATATCTGCTTCCATGTTGTTTAATTTCTTGAAACAATCTTCATCTGCCAATGGAACAAATGTTTTATTTCCGTGAATATGCCACCTCTGTCTGACTTCTTTAAAAGAGTGAAATTTTATGAGTGACCTGTTAAATTATCCCTAACAGCGAAAGGAATTTTAAAACGTTCCTGGCATGGCAACCATGTCACACACTAATATTCTGAGGATATCCGAAAGACTGATGTTATTTTCGAATAACATAGGAACAAAAATATAGGGGACCAGCACTAACAAATTTTTGTCATGTTTGACTTAAAAGACACAGCTGGGTTTATGTATAAGGCTGCTATACATACATTTATTTTACTTGTGAAGGAAATTGAATGAAAATTGTAAGCTTAAACGAAAAATTTTGCCCAGTAAGGATTTTGTTTACAATATGTAACGCTTCCCTACACGTCACACATCATCGGTGTTGTAAACTGTTCATTGTAAAATAAAGCTTACTGTAAAACGGTGAAAAGGCTGATCGGCTGTCCTCAGTCCGTTGCAAAGATACTCCTCGTGTCGATTTTACAGAAGGTGTAATTCGTGCTTCCTATCGTTGCATCGAAGAAGATAATTTTGACTGTAAACTTGCCTCTCCTTGCGAATTCTATTGACCGAATACTTTTGCAGTGTAACTGTAGCATTTTGTTACTAACTCCTTACATATTCGTGGTCGCTGTATAACCTCTGTCTCTAGTTGACAGTGTTTGCCTTCGCTGTGCCGTAATACTCGCGCTGAATTTAAAGTCCACGTCCTCGCTCTTGTGGGGTTTTATTTGCAAATCTTTCCCAGCGAGGATTTCCAGCCACTTGTTGAATCCACCGTTGTTGAGTTTGCTGTTCTGTTTTATTTACCTAAGATATTGGGTGGTGACTCACCAACCGTAAACATTGTTATAATTCACAGATGAAAAAACCCGTCATGAATAAATCCCAGAGCTTTGTCGTCGATGGCTCGAAACCCATAATGCGCTTTGACGTCACTACTCTGGATGACGTCAAGGCGGACACCAACCAAACTCGATAGATTTATAGCCAAGAGGAAATCACGCTGGCATGGCGATGCTTGAGTTACACGATGCTTGAGATACACGCGCGCTTCGCGCGCGACGAGATTATAAACCTCGCGGGTCGGCGCTTCGCGAGGAATTAAATAATATTATTATTACCGCCTCATATTTTGCGCAGTCTCTTGACATTATATGGTAAAATGACATAATAGTGGGATAATAAATAACAATATTGATCCTTCTCCTCAAGTGTGAAATATAAGTATGGCGATTTTTACACTGTACATGTATTCAATAAGGAAAGTGATAATGTATAATTGTCACCTATTGTAGATACACAGCCTGGTGATCTGGGGCTATTCAAGGGATGTTATTCAGTAACATCCACTGAAAGGTTCTTTTCCCCGCGGAGTAAGAAGAGGCTTGAAACAACAAAACATCCTGTAAACGGAGGCAGTGGCATCTTCTTATTTGAAATGATTGGAATCAATCGAGGAATGATCGAAAAAGTGGGACAAAATCTCTCACCAAAAATCAAACAAGTCCGATATAGACGATCGAAGTGCAGAGCGTGACGTCATACGTTTACGAAATCCGACCGAAGATAAGAGGGCCTTTCGACGGATGTTAACCAGTGCTGACCTTACTGATTTAGGAACATTAACCTCCCCTTCTATTAACCTGGTGCTCAATAAGGAATTGCTAATTGTCCAATGTGAAGTGCGAACAAAATATCAGTCAAGCAGGAAAAGGTGTGTTCCACAAGATTCCCGGTCATGTCCGTGACAAAATTACTGGAAACCTTTATACGTTCTTTTCCTTCCTCTTTCAATAGAAAATACGTCCACATGGTTGCTTGTACGGTCGTCTTGGTAGGACCCGCGCATTTTGTCTTCAACGCTTATCCGGGCCACAATGCCTCTTGTCCTCTTCCCAGCTGTTCAAACAAAAACGATGGTCACGCGGTCGCTTTAACCGATTTCTACCGTTGCTTGTAAAGGACCCTTTCGTGTGAGAGTTTTAAGCAGTTTCTATGGTAGGTTCTTTGTTGAAGAAGGCTAATTTATCAACTGCACATCGACCCTCCACTTGTGCCGCCATTTTTTTATATGTTGACGCCACCTCGCTTTGGCGCGCGGAAATCGTGAAAGCGAGTCTTCCGGAAGTCAACCAGTTTACCGGAAACTGTTTTCGCGTGTTCCGCATAGTTCTAAAAATAACAGTTTTGAAATTAAGATATCCCGGCCAACGCCCTGAGAGTCCCACTCTGTTCTATTATGGCTCTCGTCATGACCGAGATTTCCGGAAACGTCCCGGCGACTTCCGAAGATTTCCGACGAATTTCCGAAGACTTCCGAACGTTGCCGAAAATTAGATGTCCGCAGACTGTTCCCGAAGACGTCTGAGCACTTCCGAAGCTATATAAATGACGACACTTTTAGCGTGCTTTGATATGATTTCGTTAGAACAGAAAAAAGGACTTAAAGTCATCATGTGTTAAGAATACTTTGTCCGGATTTGTGACTCAGGCGTGGGAACCACTGGCGGATCCAGACCTTCAGATAAGGGGGAAGGGGGACAGGGGATCATCCAGACCCTGAGATAAGGCGAGGGGGAGCCTTCGGGCCTCAGTTTGGTCCAAAAATAAGAGGGGGCCCGGGGCCCCCGGGCCCCTCCCCTGGATCCACCTCTGAGATCGATGTCTTTAGTCCACAGGCGAAACTTACGCATAACGCATATACAATATTCTGAAGGGACAAATTTTGATTGGCTTGATGGTTGGCAATGTTGGACTCTGGTCAGCAAAAACGTTCGAGTGGAGGAGAGTAACACAAGACTTGAGAAAAGCACGGCCAATTGAAATGCTTACAACAGGTACAATAGCAAAACTGATAAAAATCAAGGTACTATGGCATCAGTTTTCGAATTTAATGTTTAATTTAAGTCATATGTGCCTTTTAAGCCAAATTTCGCATCCAAAATATACAAATAAGTTTCATAGTTAATCATTAATAACCATTTAACTGAAAACTGACAAAAAGCCTAAAATTTAACTGACAACTGACAAATAGCCGAAATTTTAACTGACAACTGACATTTGTACCCCCCCCCCCCCCCCCCCCATCCAGACCCTCTGATTAGCGCGTGAAGAGCAAAACATCTTGACTCCACACATGTTTACATACTCTCATGCCAACACATCTCCCGCTGGGGGACCCCAGATAGGTGAGGTAACATGCAGAGGGCTATCACGTAAACGTAATCAAATTAAAATGAGAGATTATGTGAAGAGGAGGGTTACCCACCAAAGCGGGTTACCTCACCTACCTGGGGTCCCCCACCTCCATGTAAACAGGCCCTTAGACTTCTCGTTTTTTGTTCCTAATATCTTAGCTGATTAGATTTCTTTTCTAGAGATCCAACGATGACAAGCAACAGGATCTTCGTCCACGGTTTTTGCAGTAAATTTCTTTAACAAAAATGAAGTATGAAAAACTTTTTAAGGCTTACAAGTTTTTTTTATTTTGTCCCTTTACAAGCAATTTATTTGTAAACGTCAAGTTACTTAGTGCATAAGGAAATGTACCGAAGCTTATTTAAATTTTTTTCTCCAAAAATGCGGCGCTCAAAACCATAGTACCGTAATTACGCGAATAAGCGCTGCGGCGCATATTAAACCCTCAAATGCGGCGCTTATTTGAGTAATTACTGTAATTTGCAACTTAAAATTTTATTACATTAAGGACAAAATGATATTGTATTTAGGACTTTATTACATTTAGGGTCATTTATTACATTGAGGCCTTCTACAACGTACGTTATCTATCGAAACCTGTATTAGGCGGACACCCTGTATTAAGCGGACACTACTGAATTCCCCGAGGGTGTCCTAGACTGCGGGCAGTCTCTTATTTTCTTCAAAGCCGCTGGGGTATGACGGACGAGCGGCGAGCGGCGAAGCCGCGAGCCATGAGTTTTCTGTGCCAAACGCACCATTTCTGAGAACTCGACGGATCTTAAGAGAAAAGACGGACTGCTCGCAGTCTAAGGGTGTCCGCTTAAGGTTTCACTGTACTCGGTAGGACTGATCTATCTAGCTTCCATGAGATGTAGGAAGATCTTAGTAGAAGGAAGACCCCGGGGGAAAATCCCCTCACAAACTGCTTTCGCTAGAAATATCATAGTACTAGGGACAAAACCACACAAAAATGGTTGCCGGTCATTCATTGGGTAATCATTAATTTTAACTCCTTCTCTATTGTTATTGAACCACGCAGACCTAAATTTCTGCATGTTAACCCAAACGGAACGTTGTTTCGCCTTCTAGGATCATTAGTATCAGGATTTTCCCTTCATGTAAACAGTCCCTTAGACATGTATAAAATACAATAATGCAATATAATAATAAGTCTATACTTTTCAGTTTCCAACTATAGTAGTATAATAGTATCTTAGAGCCTAGAACGGGCTATTGGCAAGCTTAGTTCCTTACAGCTCCTTTCTAGCAACCATAATAACAGCAATAATTTCTGGTCACATGGCCGGAATAGCTACAATAATGACTACTAGTGCAAGAAAGGATGTAATAACAAGTACTTCTAGTATATCGGCAATTATATAGATAAACTTGTAGGCCTCTATCCATGCATTGCTCTATTCTTCCACTCTGACTGTTTGTGCATGATGATTGTGGAGGTAGATAATGATGGCGTTTCTGACGGGCCATACCTTCAATGAAAACAAATGAAATACAATGTAAAATAACTGTTACACAATATCAGGCAATTTTAGCGATACATAATATATATAGATTTAGCCAGGGCTAAAAGCGAAGCTCTCGATAATATTTATAGTTTGTTCAAACAAACTATAAAATCGTGTAATTGTAAGCGGCGAAGGCGACGCCGGAGAACGGTGAAACACAGCAATAGTTCTAATTAGCATAAAAGCAATTTTGCACTTGCAGGACACTTTTTTGTACACTTCTTTGCAGTAAGTTGTTTTGCACGTCTACAACGTGAAACTTCCAGAAACTTCTTAGCTACACGTTTTGAGGAAATGTCGTACGTGTTCTCGTTCACTTTTTTTCATTGCCGCTCCTATTTACCTTGCGTTGGTGGCCGCTAGCATATCTCATTTTGTCACCGCCGCTACAAAATTTTCATGCTGTTCTTCCAACAAAATATTGTCTCCTTTGTTTTTTATCTCTCGTTCTAGATCTCTGACGCCCTTTTTCTCGTTGAGCTTCGCTGGCCTGCCGTCTACTTTCCCTTTTTCTCTGCCCTTCACTTGCTCTATATTCCAAATTTGTGAATATGACAATTAATCTAAGCTTAATACCTTAGTCAACACGGATACAGAAACAATTTCCGCTTTCCGTATTCGTCTTTATTGACTCTTTAGTTGTCTCTGCTTTACAAGACGTCGGTGGCTATGCGATTTCCCGCCAAAATAACCTCGAGTTGCATTTGGGTTGCCATAGTCCTGTTGATCGAGTTATTTTACATTGGTATGGCTGTGGTGCGGACGGACGGTCGGGCGGGCGTACGGTCACGTGATTTATATATATTCTCATATTTTCTCAGATTGGTAGATTACTTCATTTTCTTACCCACGGTGCTCCGCTGCGCGCACTTCGCGCGCGAGAGCTCCGCTATAATATATACCCTGGAGGGATGGGTTACTGAGTCTTAAGAGGTTACGGCAAAACAGTTATGGCCTACCCCAACCAATACTGACAAGCTCGTAAAAATCCACTCCCAGCTCCCCATCCCGTTGTGCGCTAGTCGATCCCAATAGAGAAAATTGAAGGTCTGTGAACAGGCTAAATCCATATTGCCCGTTATAGTCGCCACACGTACGAGGGTCCCGCTGTACTAGCCGTTGGCTGCACTTTGGCTGGTAAACCAAAAGTGCACTGTGTACTGACTAATCAGTATTTGCCTTAATAGTATTATCCTTATCAGAGGAAAGGGAGCCTATTCTTCCGGATAAGCACGTATATAGTTGTATGTGAAAACGGATTTATCCCCCATTTAGTCTTTCGTCCTCAAGTTATTAAACGTTTAAGGACTCCAAAGCGCAGGCATTTTCATTACCGATCCCTAGAGCCGGGAGAGTTTTTAAAATTCCGGCTTCTCGCTTACGTGTGGGCAGACGAAGAAGACCGGTTGAGTCATGAATCATATCCTGTTAGCTTTACGCATGCTCTGTAAGGGATGCTTTCGTATTTCCATCGTTTCAGTGTTTCGTGTTTTTTGGGCGTAAACGGTTGAAAAGTGTGGATGCGAATGTTTTGGAAACGGAACCTCCGCTTTCAACAATAACCAGATACGTTTAATAGTATACGATTAGTCTTTTGCAGCCGATGAGTAATGGTCATATACGAAAGATGTTAGCTTTTTTTCCTTTACCTTGCTTGCTGTTAAGAGTTGCGTTCATGGCCTCTACTGATACTTCTTCGACCTCGTAGATTGGAAGACTACCACAAAAGTCCAGAATCTTCTGCGGCAATGCCAATCGGTCTGCAAAGCCCAATACACTTATGGCTGTTTCCTTTATTGTTTTCTCATCGGACAAAGGTTGCTTTGTTGCCTTTCAAATCAGAAAATAATTGAGGTTAAAAATACAGTAGACTAGAGAAGTTTAGCTACCGACGGAATTGATTAATTTAGCATATATTTCTGTTAAATGGACAATCAAATATTTGTGTTTGCACAATTACTGGGTCTTTAAGAGTGTTGATCAATAGCTATTTAAGTCATGGAATTCTTTAAGCAATTCTTTTCTATAGCAATCTTTATGCAGGGGAGGGGGAGGGGTCTCTAACTCTTTCACTTAGATATTTTAAAAATAACTTAAAAGACGCTCTTTAAAATTTGTTGAAAGATACATGACTTTGACAAGCAGATTTCATGTCTGTAGGCATGCATGTGTAAGGGGTGTACCATTTTCTATCAAAAATGGTATAAAAGTGTAAAAGGTCGGAACTGGGAGCGGATCCTCCACGTTTAAAACAGGGCGGATAAAGATTGGGCGGTGAAACGAGCGCGTCCGAGCAAAAAGGTGTGATGCGGAGGACTGGGATCAAATTATGAGTGGCTTGTCTGATTTCTTCCATGACCGGCCTCCTTACCAATTAATATTTTTCAGTTCTGTCACTCGCCCCTGTCGATGTTCTTCCAAAAGAAACTAAAAACTGTCTAGAACACGAAGCAAAACCTCCTCCATTGCAAAATTATTAAAAGACAGCAGATGGCGTTTCATAACTATAGGACGTGATTTTATAAATGCGTGCAACCCGTCGTGCAACTGGTGCAAGGTTAATTAATCAGCATCACGCTTCTCTTTATTTTCACAAAACATCTCATACGTCTTTCTGTTTCTTCGGAACTTCAAAATTAGTTTCCCCTCAGTTTTTGCTGTTAACTTTGTTTTGTTTTCGAGAGTAAAACAGAGAAACAAACCTTAAAAAACCTTGTTTACATGCGGTTACAGGATTTGCGACGCATTGCCCGAATCACCATGGCGCGTTGCACCCGAGAAGCAAAGTCTGAACGCCACTATATCCAAATATATCCAACTAATTTTTTGTTATGTTATATACAATTTATCCCCCTTTAATATATGTAAAAATTAAGTTTAAGAAGTGTCAAGCTTTTGCAAATGAAACGGCCAAGACGATTAGGTCATATTTAGTGGAAGGAGGAGGCATTCAACACTTTCAAATTAATCACAAATTTTGGCATTATGCGACCAACAGGTTTGACTTATAGGTATACAGACATAAACATATGAAACTGTTTATTAATACTGTTATGAAACGAATTCATGCATTTAGCATTAAAGCCTGAAATTACAGAAAGAAAATAGGATTTCCGGCTTGCGAAAAGGAAAATTTCGCCGGCTTTCAAGCGCACTGAAAGCGCGGAAATAGCGCTCGTGCCAGTCCTACGCATTCATTGAGACCTGTGTTGAGCCGATACCCTTACTCAAAAGGAGACACTTAAAAAGGAAGTTCTATGGGACGGTTTTAAGAGAGTTTCTTTATAATTTTAGCCTCGATAACTCGCGTGACAAGTCGGAAAATTACAGAGTACTGAAATCCGAAACATTTAGTGTTAATTGTTTGTCTTTACTTTAGTATGTTACTCCAGTTCAAATTCAGTGCCCATCCCCATATATTAATCAAGCTTTGTTACTTTAATTTTTTTTAAAAAAGTTAATCTATATCTCATGCTGCCTTGAAGTGAAGTTTGCCAGTTCAAGAGTCAGATCAGTGCAATGTTTTAAGACGTGGCTCAATACTATAGTCTCCCCCTTTTCCCTTTGATTAGAGAGTATGGTTAAACATTGTAGCCACTACGTACGAAACAACAAAACGTACCAGTTCCATGTCAAGCTTCAGTTTCTGTGGGGTGGGTAAAGTTGGGTCCAACTGAGACACATAGCATTCTTTGGATGATGGAAGACGACGAGCTGTCAAACCCTGAAAGAATAAAAACAACGAAATGGTTAACGGATTGATCTATATCGACAAATCGACTTGATTAATTTTCTTATAAAACTTGAAACTCCATTATAGATGAAGATTTTTAAGCAAATTAAAAAAAAAGAAAGAAAACGGAAAGAAGAGCAACTTTTTGATCAGGCCAGAGTTCGATTGAACGAGTCGACGACTCTATATTTCCCAGCTATTCTAGCGACATTAAAAACTCGCTAGAACCTTTAACTCCGTGTCTTTCACAATGACAACCGTCTTTCAATTCCCTGACATCTTCACTTCTACGGAACATTGCGTAGCAATTGTTTATTCCATTAGGGAAATATAAGTTGAAGCTGAAATTTTGCTTCAAACTAAAGGGGTATCTGATACACATGAAACCAGTTTTGAAAAAGTCGTAGTCCTAATCTCGTCAGGGGTAACCAACTAGGGTTTCCTAGTAAATATATTGAAAACACTTTTTAGGCTATCCGGAGTACTAGTTGCTCTTTAAAGTTTGTACCTGTTCGGTCACCGTAGGGCAGACTTCAGTCTTTTTTAGCCTTTTTTGAGGAAAAATTTAGATGTAATTTAAAGATTTACGAAGGTTAGAATTTATTAATTTCTCTCCCTATGATCAAGTTTTCGAAACCGAAAATTGTAGAATATCTTTTTCTTAAAAATTTAGCTTATACTGGGGAGTGAAGAAATGTGAAAATTAAGATAAACTACCCCTTTAGAAAATCGTGGGGTATTTACATTATATAGGCCGTAGAAAATCGAACATAATATAAAAGGAACGCTCATCTGAAAATTTTTAGCGGTCCTCAAGCTACAATATATACAAAACTTCTAGGCAATATTTGTTTCTTTGAATTTTACGGAAAATATATACATTGTGAAGTCTTTTTGCATGCCAGAATATTAACAAGTTCATACGACTCATTAACACACATTATATTACTTACCGAGCTGAAGTCATTCATCACATCCATTGGTGCTTTGTTGTTATGTGCAGGTACACGTATAACTTCTGTTTTGCCTTCAACATCGACGTCTATTTCTTCCCTAACAGTTGTACCCTCCTCAGTGAAGCGAAGCGCAAACTCTTCAATCTGTTCACAGATTCAACAAACACCGTCAAGTACAGACGATTGTCAGCATAGATAAGAGGCAGTGACCTCTACCCCAGAGTATAGTTTAAAAAGGAAAAGTAAATACTTATTGAAATAAAAAATATATGCATTGAGAACAAGTTGCATAATGGCTAAATGAGATCTAACTAACGTCGATGCATTTAATTTGAGAGGTCATGCATGATATCGATGTGAATAGAATACTTACCGTGCAGTTCACTTCCAGATTAAAGTAGAAAAGTAGAAGTACACTGAAGAGGATTCTCGGCAGACAAGAAGTAGTCTAAAAGAAAGAAAATCAAACGGAAATTTATCCCTTTTGTAATCATCCTCCCTGGTTTCTTTACATTTCCAAGGATAATTTAAGCGGGATGATATAAATTTGGCCCATAATTCAACTACTAGCTTTGAGGACGCACATACTTACGGGAATTTATAATTGTGAAATGAGTTTATGTTTAATGTTTCCAACTGAAGCACTATCAGTTTTTCTCTCCTAGAATTTTTTAAAAATATTTTCTTCATTAACTAAGAAAATGAAGGAAATCGAGATTTAACACTTACCATTTTTTCTCTATGGAAACTGAAAGATCTGTTCTCTTGTTACTGAGTCTTGTTACCTGTACAGAAAGTCGAGGACTGCGAGAAAAGTTTATTGAAAGGCAGTGGCAGTTTGCGATCTCTTTTTTTTGCACCATTTCAGCCGAAATTTGTATGAATGACAGTCCTTTCCTCTATCTAAAAAAAGCAGTCTCTAAATAATAGATGGAAAGGTTTTTGCTGCTAATGCTGAGTCCAGAAACAGAGAACCTCGGTACGTGACACAAACAGAGAAGCCCGCAAAGAAGCGACCACAACTGTTAATTATGTGATCATTATATTACACTTGTCTATTCTTTTGCCGAATTTAGACTGAAAATATTGTTGTTATTATTATTATTATTTAATACTATTTTAAAAAGAATTAAAAAAATTATTATTTTGATACTTTTCGCGGTTTAGATCATTTTTTGTGTGCTGTATACTGTGCATAATATGATTACTTGTACCGTTCATCGAACTGTCATTAAGCATTAAACATTTGGCTATAAAGCTAATGCACATTTTTTCCGTTTTGGAAGCTGTAATTTTGCCGTTTGGAGAAAGAAATAAGTCTATACATAGTTATGAATGGTTATGAAACCCGTTAGACTCCTTTGTTATATGTTTTTGTTAGCTTTTTTGGACCTGACTGTACACAACGTTCCATAGCATTCATATCATTTTGAACTTACTGACCAACAGAATCCATTAATTTACTCAGCAGTCACAATTTGTGAACAGAAGACAAAGCATTGCGCATGTTCAGGGAGCTTCCAACATAAATTACAGCACCGTTGTTTTCAACTTTGATGTTTGCCGGCTTTCATAACCAGTCTCCTCTACTAACTTAGGTTTATACGGATAAACAAAAAATATATAATCGTATTTCTAAGTTTTAACACACCAAATTATATCCTTTCCAAAATCTCAGCCTCGGGTTTATTCTCAAAATATTCTTAAAATTTCGCGAATTTCAGTCTCGATATTCCTGTACAATATACTGTTATAAAAGAGAGTGTGTGCATCGGTGCATGGCCAGAACATGATCATGTGGCAGTTTCCAGCAAAATAAATTCCTTGCCCTGCTTTTCTGTTAGCTCTGATCTTGAATAGTGAGGCCATGTGTGAATGGTTGAGATCGTTGCGTAGTAAATTGTAGCCTTTCTTGTTGTACTGAACCGAACGTGTGTTCATACTTTTTGTTTAGGGAAGGGGAAGTCATACTCCACTGGCACGTTTAAGCCGTCTGAAAACACCTTATGCTGTTGCACGTTTCTGGCTAAAACACTCGCTCCTTGAATCTTATTAACACTCCCATTTTGACTGGCACTCCTATTACGGCCCTGTTTCTAGAAATGCCAGTGTTTTATTTCTATGAAAGATGCTGGTAGATTGAAAAGATTTGTCGATCGCAAAATATCACTTATTTAGTACTTACAGATCAGTGGATTGCAATTTTAGCACGTACTGACGGAATTGGCTCCTGTGGCGTATAACTAGGAATATACTTGGGTATTCATCATTTTTCTAGGACGGGAGTTAAGGTTTTGCTGCTTGAATTTCAAACGAGTTCAAGTAAATGAAAAATCGGCAATCAGGGTGTTATTTCCAGTAAGTTAAAATACATATAATGTTGGGAAAAATAGCGCTGTTGTTTTTTCCTTTGCTGTGCCCCCCTCCCTCCTCCCCCCCCCCCCCCCCACACACTACTAACTTCCCATTTCTAGTCCGCGATCCATCCGACCAGTCACGTGGCAACCTTTGAAATCAGCCAGTACGTGCTTATTACAGACATCACCAGGATCCCTTTCGCGATGGCTTGTATACCGTCTGTATTTAATTTATTTCTTTTCAATTTGTGTTTTAAAAACCTCCGAAATTTTTTTGGTTAAAGCACGCGCGTACGTGCGTACATGGAACTATGCCACAGCAACCTGTGGACTAACCTGGTTATTTCATGAGTGTGTCCGCTTTGCTGAATTTTTTAGTCTGTTTATCTGTAACGCACATGCCAGCTGATCTTGGAGAAGTAAATAAGGAAGAAGGTTGACGTTTATAGTTACTTATTTTAGCCCAGACTATAAAACAGCCCGTATTATTATATGAAAATCTCACGCTCTCTGAAAAAAAAATGGCGACCGATTTAATTGGCGCCGGGTTATTCCGCTTGAAACCTAGCCGGGTTCTAGGTTAAAAGTAAGCCTTCTCAAAGACAATCTTTGCTGAGTTATTACCACAGTGTTGGACTTATTTTTCCAGCGTTTCAGCTGTAGTTTGATCGACAAACAGTCCATTTATTTTCGTTACAGGCAGCTCATCACATATCTGGTTTTGGCAAATGCCGTCAGTGATATCCCCTTTTGCTGGTGGAAGAAAGCAAATGGGGAAGTCGAGTATTGCGTGATTTTTTTAAGTATTGGTTATCGATCTATTAGATTTCTCTTGTAAAAGTAGTAAAACGTTTTTTATAAGACATTTACCAGATGGTAAATGTAGTTAATGGAACATGAAGCCCCAGGGGGGGGGGGGGGGGGGTAGGCTAAGGTAGCCTGCCCCAATGTATGCTCTGTTCGATCAACAAAGCCTTATTTATGAACGAAAGCACGCTAATTTTAAGATACAAACAAACTGTTCGTGGTTGGAACCTGACTAATTTGTCGTATGTTTGTCATCATATTTTTCTTAGCATCGCGCACATTGGTCCCTGTTTTCAAGGCCCTATTCATGGCTAGACTTTAATCATGATAAGACTAGGTAGCTTATGGTACAACTGTATTCATTGGTCGAGATTTGAGACACTGTCTAGCTATAAAGTTCTGCTATTTCACACCTGGTCATTATTCGCCTAGCTTGCACGAAAGCAAACAGTTACAGTAATTTTGTTATGCCGGGTCATTTACAGTTAGTTAACCTGTGTACAATTTGCGGCGGCTACAATGCGTCATCCCCTTCAGATGCCTAAAGTTACAAGTCCTCTTCGATTAATTTCTTCCTTCGCTTAACCGGCTTAGCTGCCATTTGTCGTCGGTTTGTCCTTCAGTCGCGAAGTACATCTGCACCTTTCCTGGATCCTCGACCCCGTACACGTGCTACACGTTGGTTTGTTCTGGCTTTCACCGACGCTCTACGCAGATCCCCGGCTGAGTCTTCACAAACATTTGCGAAACTCTCTTTACCCTGCTACCGTGATCGGCCATCGCGCATTCTACCGTCTCTCCATTCGCTCGGTCAGTTTTCAGTCAGCCCAAAAATCCAGTTCGTCGTACGTGACCTCTCCATTTTTGGCACCACGCTCTTTACTGTCTTTTTGAGCGGGTACACAGTGCTTACGGTTTGATAAGGCTCCCGTGACGGATCGTTAAAAAATATATCTATATATCTTCTGGAACTCATGGAAGGCCACAACTGGATTGGCAACCAATCTCCATGGCCAGATCCCTCAGATCCTTCTCATCGCCCAGATCACTCTGTCGCCGCCTGCTTTCTACGTCTACCGCCTTTTGGGGGCCGCTGTTCTTCAGCTAAACTTTCCGCTGGAAGCCTTTTTTATCGCTTGGTGCAGTCCTGTCGTTGTGTCGTCGCCTACTTCCTACGTCTACCGTACGCCAAGCGCCGTTTGGGGTGCCGCTGTTTTTCAGGTACAGTGCTTTTCTTTATCTCATTCTTTTCTCCATTTATTCCGTTTTGCCGGTATGCCCCTTCCTCCCCTTATTGTTCGCATCAGGCTTGTGATCTGTAAAGGGGTTGTTTTTTCCTTTGTCGCATTCCTTATACAGTTCCCTGCTGTTTCGATCTCCTGTACGCATTGCGTTACAAACGTTACGCAAACGTTACACATTCTTTAGGCCTGGGTTTGAGGGTTTTCTGCCCAGTCCTCCGCGTCTCGCTGCCATTCTCGCGTGGCTCAGTTCCCACATTGTTCGATTCTACTATTTATTTCCATTTTAATATTTTTAAAAGTCCGACGAAGCTCCAATCATCTCGGTTTCAGAGGCCGCCTTTTTCCTTTGGGACGGGCATACAAATTCACTGCACGTATTTTGTGTAATACGTGGTTTCAAATTCCATGTTGGCAAATAGTTCACCTGCATATAAATATCATCATGGCAAGATTACGTTACTCTTCCCCGCCGTTCAATACTAAAATACACTGTAACCTAGTATGTATATATATATATATTTTTTTTTTCATGGACATGGTTCTGACCGGATGTTCTTATAGCTAAATTTCCACTGGAACCCTTTTATCGCTGGATACCGTTCCTTGGCAAGTGTGGCAGTTCTAAGTACTAAATATAAATATTTTAGCGATGATTGAGGTGTTCAGCTTTGATGCCATCGTTTATTAATCTTGCTACCTTCCCTTAGCGTTATTTACGCGGTAAGCTAGTTTCTTATGGGGAGAAGTTATGTAGCATACCCTTGCCCATCCTTTTATATCTGCGGTTCTCTATGTAATCACTATTTTGCAGCATCAAACAGGCAATTGTAGGCCGGTCTTTAACCGTTCTTTCTATTAGCTCTCGCAGTTTTTCTTGTCATTTTAGTTCAAGGTAGGGCAGTGGTTAATTTTCAGCCATACTAGTATTTACTCCATTTAATTCATTTGCATGGGTGTGCAAAGCCGTTTCCGGCCTTTCAGCCATGTTACCTTTCCCCGCTATAGGTAAGCGATCATATCTGGTACAGGGCTGATTTTTGTCGGTGTTATCCTCCATTCTCCCCGTGCCTTTGGGCTGGGCACACTGGTCAAACCCTGTTACATTCTAAGTCATGCCAGTCCATGGTATCCCTGGATTTTTTTTCTGGGTTACGTTAGCCAGGGTCATTTATGAATGCGTGTACAAAGCTTATTCTATAATATTATATGCAGTGATATTTTAGCCCCATAATTCCATAGTTTCTTCCATATTTGTTCTGCTTATTGCTAGTATACCTTCATTCTCAGTTTCACTGGGATCAGTTTGTGTCCCCTGGTGTTATGTCTCTGGTTCTACGTACATGCCCCTCTTACCTTAGTTAGCATACCCTAACAGAGAAGCTCTAGAGTTATTTCTGCTGGTGTAACCATACAGAGCATGCCATGCCATCTTTTTTTTTCTCTCACCTAAATGGCTTCTGTAATTATTATATTTCCCTGGGGGTATGACTATTCAGCTGTTATCTACATGGCCATATTGGCACAACCGTATTCCTGCTCACATGTACAACTTGCATAATTATGTTTGCAGCTACAGTTAACTTCAATTCCAACTAGCAAATCTAACTTTACTTCCAGCGCGTATACAAATTTTTACCTCGTAATTAGGTCCCAACCTGTTTTTGACGGGTAAAGTGCAAATACCATTGGAATACCACAACTAAAGAGCAGCTATCGCAAGAGATATGGCCTGAATTGTAGGGGTGTTAGTACCCCCTTACCTTATAATATTATTATATAGTGCCACTCTTGTCCAATCTGGCTTTGCTGGGAAGTTTTTGTGGCCATCTATCAGTGGTCAATTCGTTGATAACCCAATTCGATCACCAGACGTTATCAGTCATAGCCGACTTTTTACTCATCAGTTCCTTTCATATTTAAAATAAAAAATTAACAAAAAACAAAAACTCCTGCCTTTTTTGGTTATTAGGCGATCTAATTATTCTGATCCCTTCTCAGTTTAACTCTGTGCTTTTGTTTTGTCCTTGTATGCCTGCACTGCTGTACCACTGCATCCAACCGCGAGGTTTGACTCTCTGGGTGACGTAGTGTCCATGTCCTACTTACCTCCTGCCTCCACTGGCCATGTGGGATGTTGTGTCACTCGTTCTCTTTGCCACCAAGAAGTGTGATGTCAGAGTTCGCCTGCCGTCTGCATTGCAAGAGTTTCTGTTGCTGCCTTGGCACCTGTTCCCTTCTACATCATGGACTTTGCACTTTATGAACTCCATTTACAAATTATCTGACTTGAATTTTGCTGGCACTGGTTGCCCCATTCTCTAGGGGTTATGTACCGGCATTTGTGGGAGAATACGTTCCCTTTTTTTTTCCCCAAGGGGTTTTTAGGGTTTTCGTATCAGGCAGATACACCTCAAATCAGTGCCAGCCCATCACAGGCCTAAGCAAGGTTTAATTTGCGCTTAGTAATAATGACTATTGTGTTCTGTCCTGGAAAGCTGATCAGGTGTCCAGTATATTTTTTCCATGATCTGGGCCGTATTCACGCTAGTCTATTTCGCATTCCTCGTTGTAGCAAGTTAATGTCCCTGGGGCTTGTAGTTTTAATTCTCAGTTTAACCTCTGCACCGTTTGCGTGACTTTCTCCCCAAGTCTGGCTCGCCCGCAGCAAGTGCGTCTTAGGCTTACGTCAATCACACTGGCAGTTTTAGAATGGACAATCTCTCATAATAGCTTGTGGTCTTTACTGTGCCTTTTTTTTTTTTTTTTTTTTTTTTTTCCATTGATACAACGTTATTTTATGCTTGCCCAGCCTCGGTCTGGGCACTGTTTTACCTTCAGTCAGGTTGGGCACTTACGCAGCCCTTTGTCACTTAACTACTTCGGGTCCCTGCTTGCCACGCGGGACTCCCATACATAAGTTTTAAAGGCCATAGTTTTTACATAGGCACAGCGTCTACTGCTGCAGCTGCAGGCTTACCAGACTGCTTTATAAATGTGTTCAAGATCGCTGGTTGTTGTTCTGTTCCCAAATGTATATTCATACTCCTAAAGCTGTCGTGCTCTCTGCTGTTCCCCAAATGGCTAGTGTGTCAGGGGACTTTATTTAGACTTCGTTTGGGTTGCTTGGGGGGATGCATTTCATGCATCTGTGGCGGTTAAGTCTGCGTTGCGACTTCCCCCAAGCTTTTGGCATTGCTTGTGTCTTGCCATCTTATTCATTTGCCTTAATCTTGTCCGATCCAGCCCGTGCTGCGCTGGGGAGATAAGAAAGGCTCTGCCAATACTCTTGTCCTACCCCACGGTAGTGGGGCGATAAGTGAGGCTTGTGTTTTTGCTGTGCGCATAACCTGAAGTCGCTAGAACCTGCCACAGGGCTGTGTCCCCCCCTTATTACGCCATCTTGTAGTAATTGTCTTATTTGCCTGCGTGCGCTATTTAGTTGTGTTACCTTTTCAAGCGTATCTTAAGCGGAATAGTGACATTAATAAGACATTTACCAGATGGTAAATGTAGTTAATGGAACATGAAGCCCCAGGGGGGGGGGGGGGGGGGTAGGCTAAGGTAGCCTGCCCCAATGTATGCTCTGTTCGATCAACAAAGCCTTATTTATGAACGAAAGCACGCTAATTTTAAGATACAAACAAACTGTTCGTGGTTGGAACCTGACTAATTTGTCGTATGTTTGTCATCATATTTTTCTTAGCATCGCGCACATTGGTCCCTGTTTTCAAGGCCCTATTCATGGCTAGACTTTAATCATGATAAGACTAGGTAGCTTATGGTACAACTGTATTCATTGGTCGAGATTTGAGACACTGTCTAGCTATAAAGTTCTGCTATTTCACACCTGGTCATTATTCGCCTAGCTTGCACGAAAGCAAACAGTTACAGAAATTTTGTTACCCACCCTCCCTCCCTATGGAGGAGTTTTGTTGTGTTAGGTATCAATAAAGTTTGGGGGGTCACTCCTTGTGGTGCGGTTAAGTCTGCGTTGCGACTTCCCCCAAGCTTTTGGCATTGCTTGTGTCTTGCCATCTTATTCATTTGCCTTAATCTTGTCCGATCCAGCCCGTGCGGCGCTGGGGAGATAAGAAAGGCTCTGCCAATACTCTTGTCCTACCCCACGGTAGTGGGGCGATAAGTGAGGCTTGTGTTTTTGCTGTGCGCATAACCTGAAGTCGCTAGAACCTGCCACAGGGCTGTGTCCCCCCCTTATTACGCCATCTTGTAGTAATTGTCTTATTTGCCTGCGTGCGCTATTTAGTTGTGTTACCTTTTCAAGCGTATCTTAAGCGGAATAGTGACATTAACCATCAAAAAAATCATCCCAGGTTGACTTATTCCTTTTTGTTTTGGTTTGTTTGTTTGTTTGTTTGTTTTCTTCAAAAAAGTAACAACCGACAACGACTTCTTTCTTGTTGTGACACTGCATGTTGTTGCTCTGGCTGCATTCCAAAAACGTTCAGTATTTTGTGATTTTGACCAAGGGAACAAGGAAACAAAAATATACTTCTTACACGGGAACTGAAACCCACTTACTCTTCCTAGAGCTATCTCGCAAAAATATATCATAAAAATATTAGTCTTGCGTTTAGTCCTTCTTCTTACGATTCAGGTTCCCATAAACTGACTCCCTCGAAGGAGCGGTCTGCCGAATAACGCGAATTTCAAAGATTTTCGTTTATACAGCCCCGTTTGTTTCTGCGCCATACATTTATTAAAAATCTAATTGTTGGAATTGTCACTAAATTTAGTGAAACATAAAATAATCGTTCAAAACAAACAAACAAAAAAATTGGGTTTAAAAACACAGCAGAGAAAAAGGAACAGATGTACGAGATTAAAATTGTTCGAAATTGTCGGTTTTTGAAAACTTGTAAGCCTAACAGTTTTTCAAAGTTCATTTTTGTTGTTTTTGACGTTTGATATAATGCTTTGGAGGTATACAGTGTGTTTGTTGATGTTATCTTGTAACGGTAAGTCCCATAGCGCACAAGCAAGCGTAATTGGCAATGTATTAACCAAATGAACTAGACAGCCGTGACACAATCCCAGCTTGCTTTCAGGGAAAAAATTGATGCAATTTGGATTCTGCCAATAACTTAGACTGTTCAGAGTCCCCTACTTTTTCGCAAGATCGTCGAGATCGAGCTCTTTAACCGCCCGTACCGGAAAGCGCTCGATCCTGACGAACAGTCTACCAACAACTTTAACCCTTTAAGCCCCAGTATCCACATACAAATTCTCCAAACTGATCTCCATACATTTCCTTACGAATTAGTTGAGAGAAATTGATAAAAGATCAAGGCATTTTCTCTTTGGCAATCATTTTATTAATTCTCATAACAAAATCTCTTGATAATTTATGGTTATCCTTAGGAGAAAATTGATGTTGGTCACTATTGGGACTTAAAGGTTAACGATACTGACTTCCTGGTGACGTTAAATCACGTCATTGCCTAGATGTTGGAAATGATAAGCTCATTATTCTGCTGTGGCTGTATCACGAGAGGTTTGAAGACGGATGTGGGGGGGGGGGGGGGGTGGGGGTGGGGAGGGGGATTCCGAGGGTGCTCCTCCCGGTTGGGTATGATTAATTTCTCGCGCTGTAACCGTTCATCGCATTTGTAACCCGCATCTCATAATATAAGGTATCATGGCATTTGAATCATAAGGAGGTTTGTTTTTGACCTCTGTGGAGGCTGGATTGATAATGCTGTTGATTAAACATATTGTCACTAATCTATATTTATTAAGGTAACCTTTTAACTTGTATATTGGTTTACAGGCCGGAATACATTTAGGCTCCGTACATCAATCAACATTTACATCACAGATTTGCTTTCTGCTAGTTTTGGACTTACCAACGTCACATGGAGGTTCAGCTTTACTATATAAACAAATGTAAACAACTGTGTATTTATTTAGAACATTCTTACAGTAATTCCTAACATTTTAATTTATGCTCTCTCTGAGCTATTTACCTTTCTTTCTTGAATGAGCCAACTTCAGCTGAGCAAAATACGTATGATTAACTTTAAATTTGCACTTACCTTTGGCATTAGTGTATTATAAATTTAGATAGAAATTTTAATGAGTTTTCTTTTGTAATACATTTGAACGATCAACGACAATCTTACCAAGTCTCTTAGATTATATGACCGTACAATCATTTTAATTTAGAACATTTATTTTAAAATCAGCCGATCCTCACTTAGTTGTCAGCAAAGCGAACACCGATCCTTTGTTGATTGGTCTCCTCAGCATTAAAGCTATACTTGTGTTACACGTAGTACACTCTTTTTATTTAGAATATGTAGACTAAGATTTGCGAAATTTTAACAATATGATAAGAATAAACTCAATGCTGAAATGCTGAAATAATAATTTGGCGTGCAAATCTGTAAATACAATCCAATCCAATACAATACAATTAATGCTATTCCTTTCTCTAAACGGCAAAACTATGGTCACCAAAACAAAAAACCCTGCCGTTAACTGCAATTAAAACGGAAAAGTCATTAAGCTATAATTTACGAATAATGTAAGAATATTTTGAGCCTAAAAAATCAGCAGAAAAATAAGAATATTCAGCCTGGGCCGGAAAAACAACATCCTTGTAAAAAAGAGTGTACATGCAAACTTTGTATAATTCCAATCAGTAAGAAATAAAATAATTCAAGCTACTTAATATGAAACCTACTTCATAATATGTGCTTAAGTCGTCTTTTGCAAACTCTTCATTTTAGCTATAACAAGTACAGTAAGCTCAGTTGTATACCCGGGTGTGGGGTACTCCCTATGGCCTATACGGGGAGACTCCGTCCGAAAGCGGTACCTTTTTTAGGCGTCACTAGGAACTTTCATGTACTTGAAAGGGTAGAGATTTCACTAGTTAAAGTATATATGAAATGGTAGGGAAATCGGTCATTTTAATCTGTAAACAAAAAGGCCCAAAATGGCTAACAGTTGCATCTTATGGCTGTGATAAAGTCGAGAAAACATTCTGCTTTTGTGATTTGTTCATATTTTAAAGCTGTTTAAAGACAGCAGTTAATTTAGATGCAGATAGAACTAGATATGTGAACGGGGTACCATTTTTCATTAGAAGGTATACGAGAGGGGTACTTTCTCCTTCAGAATTGGTGTATAAAGGGGTAAGGAATTGTACTTAGGGGCGGAGCCTTCTCTTATAGACTTTTGGTATTCACCCCCCGGGTTTCATCAGTGTTTACCCCAAGGAGTCGAGTAAATCGCAGGTCCAAGAACAGCAGTAATCATAATAGCCGTGCCTAGCATAAGAACAGGTATGACCGCCATAACTATCGGCGGTACAAACAATGAAGTAATAGCACGAACTAGAAGAGAAGGTACAGGATTTTGGCTTCGTCTTTTCTTTGAGGTCCAAGCAAAACGACACTCCTCCTCTGTGACTACCCCCGTTGGAGCAAGATACTTTATCGAAGACTGACCGTCTGCTGCGTCCCTGCAGACCTTGATATCCTGCAACAGGGACATTAAAATGAACATTATTATAGACATAATTTTCATTTAAATTTTTGTAGACTATTACTACGCTTCACTTCAGATGAATTTGCAAGGCGTAAATTCGACTTTAAGTTAGTAAGATTGTCAAACATCGACTGCATTAAGGATCAGGCTTTCCCCTTTAGCAAACGGCATGTATTCCTTAGAATGCTTAGATGTTTCAAATTTTTTTTAACCCTTTAACTCGTAATAATTCATCGTACCCCGTTCCACGCTGTCGAGGGGGTCTAATATTTTCGCTTGGCTTTTTTTTCACGACGTCCTTACGTCTTAGCCTGCGAGCAGGTTGGCTAAGCGCCTTTAAGGCTACATTCATCGTTTATTTGCAGAGCACTCTCAGTATTTGGGTAAGAGCTAATTTCTTGGTCGTGATTTATCGGTAACTACGCTCTTACTGGCTGTGGAAGGGAGGGGAGGGGGCGGCATTGTAACGGACTGTTCCTTAAGTCTCCAAGGACTGGTAACGACTCGGAACCGCTCTTAACATGCCTGAAGACAGCCTTAAACAAAGAACAGCAATCCGGGGCAGAAACTGGTATTGTATCATACAATGCACATCATAATTGGGAAGAAACCCTTTACGAGTCAGCCTGTGTGTGTGTGTTTTTTCACAGATCTGTTTCTGATAAAATAGTAAATTTATTTAAAGCTTTTTTTGGTACCTTCCGAGTTGAAAAGAGTCGCGTTCATCTCCTCCACTGACACTTCTTCGACCTCATAGATTGGGAGACTACCACAAAAGTCCAGAATCCTTTGTGGTAACGAGGAGCGGTCTGCAAAGCCCAGCACCATTGGAGTTGTATCGGTTGTTAACTTCTCGTCAGTTAAGGGCTGTTTTGTGGCCTTTTATGAAAGAAAAAATAACTAAGGTTAGAAAATAAAGAACTCAGGAATTGTATCGGCGAGAACAGTCCGTTTTTAGACGGACACACTTTCGTCGCTTATTTTTTCCTTCAGTAACTGAACTTATAACTTTCCACCCTCTCTACTATAAAATCCTCATAAGTAGGGTACTCTAATGTCTCATCTTTAGTCATTCTCAACAGTCGCAGAGAAAGGCCAATACCCCTAACTGACATTAATCCTTACTAACTCTAGTCTCTTCTTGCAGAATGGAGGACATTCAATTCAGAAAAGAGGACATTCATTGTCTTGAATAAAGAAAATGTTTGATTCAACTTGTAATCCTAAATAATGCAATTGATGAAAGCAGAAATTGCAACCGGTTATATTGAAAAATAAATAAATAACTATAAAACAACTGATCGACAATAACAACTTACCAGTTCCATATCAATCTTCAGTTTCTGTGGGGTCGGTAAGGTTGGGTCTAACTTAGACACATAACATTTTTGAATTGACAGAAGGCGACGAGCAGTCAGGCCCTGAGAGAAAGAATCGTAAATTGTTTTGCAAACTGATGTCGGGATGACGATACATTGATCGATCATTAACCCGCAAATTAGCTTTTCTAAGTGCTGTATAACTAAGTAAGGCATAACATTTAACTTAATCCCTTAGCGATTGTTTATTTTCCAGAGTTTGGTTCACAGTCAAATTCTCTTTTAAAAGCTCGTAAGCGAGCAATGCACAAGAGCTTAATCTCTTGTGCATTAAAATGTCTAGGAAAGAAAAATGAGAAATCCAATTTTTGTACTATCATCATCATGATCATCAAGGAACAATTACTCATTCACTGCAAAACCTCTCTGGAGCTGTGGATTTAAAATAGCCGTGCCGACAACTCAGATTTATGAACAATGTTTTAAAACAATATTTTATTATTCAAAAATTAAAAGATGCTTTTTTTACTACTGATTTTCTGACTCTTTGCGAAAAGATGTCCAAAGATGCATTTTTTCTTGTTAGACCTCATGTTCTTAAATATAGTCATTTCTTTACATTCAACAAAAAAGAGGTTCGGGGGACAGCTAGAGAGGATCAGGATTTAGTGTTCTCGCAATTTTTTAAAACAAGGAACTACCACACTGAGGTCAAGTTAGTCCGCTAAACAGCCCTTTTTAGTGTCGTCACGCAACGCTCCTCCCCACTACACTAAGAACGGCTAACGATTTCGTTTAAGTCTTACCGATACAAAGTCATTCATCACATCCATTGCTTCTTTGTTATTGTGTCGAGGCACATGGAACACTTCCGTTTCGCTGTCAACATCTACACTTACTTCCTCTCTGGCCGGTGTTCCGTCCTCGGTAAACTGAACTGCATACTTTTCTCGCTATGAGACATCGAATGAGAAGTAGCGATGTCAGTATGTACCATTTCACAGATAACATGAGACTAAACTAAACAAATTCATTTTTATTAGGAAGACATTCGTTTCTGAAGCCAATTTCAAGTGTGAAAAGCTGCAAAACCGCGTTTTCAAGTGATTCAGAATGTCACGAATGTTTCTCGCGTTTTATTGTGCGTGACTAGCATTAACAAAAGAACAACAGCTTTAGGGACCCGTTAGTTATCGGGACTTTTGAGAATTGAACGGGCCCTGAAGCGGATGCAGCCTCAATATCCGTTTCATTGATGACTGCCAGAGGAGGTTATGGTCGGAGACTTTCTTTTCAAGAGTTCTGACCATGAATTTCTGACGAGCCACCAAGTCTCAGTCTCAAGACCGGTACCAAAGCGCACACTCAGAACATGGCAAAATGACCGAGAGTAAAACTGAAAAAAAACAACTATTTGGGTAAAGAAAGTAGTGGAAGCGTTAGGCGATAGTTGACAGGGGCACCCAACGACAGTTTCCTCCTAAATACATTGAAAACCCTTTTAGGTAATCTAAATTACTAAGTTCTTTGCGGCGCCATATAATTATAACAACTGTTCGGTCATCCACAGTGCAACTTGAGTAGTCTTTTCGATCGAAATTACGAGGGCTTCAATACTATTTTTTTTCGAGAATTTTGAAATTTTTTCTGATTCCTTCTCTATTACAATTTCATATCGGAAAATTTTAATTCCCTTTACATGGAGAAAAGCTGTCTCGTGTAGGAGAGTCAACCTCTCAGCCGAGAGAAAAAAAACATTGATCCCAACCGGCTTTCGCGCATGCTCTAATTGTCCGCGCCTTGGCTATGCGAGCCCTTTACCGATACGGATCGGATTTGCCGGTAGGACCGAAATGTCCCCTTCCATTTTACAAAATTATTTTCCCCAGGACCACTGATCTGTATCCTGCTTACAAGCACGATAACCAAACTCGCGGTGGCTTTGGTTTGGTCTGTGCAACTGGAATGTACCTTCCACTGGGCAAGTGGTTTTTCCCAAATTTCAAACAGGAATTTTTGTTGAATGGAAAGCGTGTAAAGTGCCTACGGAGAAACTTTGGCCCGGCGAGGAGGCTGACCTACCATTACAAAAGGGTGACTGGACAAGGTGGGTCACCCCTCTAGCCCAGCCAACTTTTTGTAATTTAAACGCTTCGCTATGTTTTGTAAAGAAATGCGTGAAACGTTGCCTCTTCCAGGAAAGCTCGGGTAGGCGGGTGACCATTCTGTTCGGGACAAATTTTCTTCATATAAGCGGGGTCTAAATTTTAGTTCTTTACATTAATTTCCACAGTCCAGCTGACGCACATTTTTTTGTTTTTGTTTTTTTTTTTTCTACAATGTGGAAAACTGAAATTAAAAAAAAAGGTGGAACCCCGTTGATGCGACCAGCATTGGGCCATAAAATCCAGGTCGTAATAGCGAGGTGGTCGCATTAAAGAGGTCTTCAAAATAATAAAATGACTCGGAGATTTTCACGTCTGGGTGGAAAGACTATGGGAGGTGAACTGAGGCCAGAAGTGGTCGTATAAACGGGGTGGTCGCAAGGCAGGGTTCCTCTGTATATAAACAGAAACAAGAGTTTGACGATCGAATAACCATGTTCAGATTAGAAAAAAAATATATACTGAAAGATAACTGCAGAATGTTTACAAAAACTGTTATCCAAAACAATGGAACTTGAATATGCGAGAGGAAAGACAGCCGCCTGATAGGTGATAACGCGGTGAAATAGCTAAAGATTGAGGCCTGAAGTCAATCAAAGGCACATACGAGGCAACGGGGAGAAGTTGACGTGAAAAACGATATTTTTGGACTTATTTAGTATTGTATGGAAGCACACTTTAAGAAAACGTAGGAAAAAAAGAAAGAAAAATATGATTTGGATTGTTAGTAGTATAATATGCTACTTCTGGCAAGAACATTAATGAAACGGCGTCGCTCAAATGGTTAGATTGGGAAGCCTGTGAATCCTGTCACGCAACACTTTTGACCAGACTTTTATGACCAAAGAGATATCGGCAGCCCGAAAGTTTCACTATCAAAATCGCAGTTTTTGTGAGTCCTAGAATCTTTAAATGGCAATGGATGTAAAAGTTTGACTGCGGAAAAGAAAGGCCAGCAATACCAAGAAATGTTCCGTTTCAGGTTATTTTCACGCACCACGCTTCCTCAGGCGAGTTTTTGGATCTTCGGTTGATTAGCTTGGGACGAGGCGCAATGCCAGTTAACCAGAACGGGAGAACGCATTTGAGGTAACAAAAATTATCGTTTCAGTACAAATGTCCTTAATACAAGTGTGATTGTGAGTTAAGTTTCTTTTGGAGAGCTCAGCCATCGTGACTTGTGGAGCAACAACCAACCGACGTTCTTGAAAAGTCTCATATTTCAAGCAAAATTTATTCAACTTCAGAGGGTTCGTGTGAAGTACAAATTTAATTACCCAGGCCAATTCTTACATATGTTTTAGCACAATGTTTAAATAACATATGACTTGAGTTTCAGGTAAAACCAAGGTGTAGCACATGCCTAAAAAGTAAAATGCAACTTTCAGCCTAAATTTAAATTTCGTTTAGTTGAAAAAGAATCCAAACTGAAATAACATTGTTTATCTTTCAAATTATCGTTAAGATAAGAATTCATCACCAAACCAGAAGTGGAACCCTTTGTAAATTGATTTATCGGGAAATATTTTACCCCGCTTTCTTCCTGTGTGCGTGCGAGCGAAGTTTTGAGACCGCCTCATTTTGCCTCAAATTTTGGTTGTTTTTAAGTCGAAGACCACGAAAATTGATTTTGTCGATTTTCTCCAAATCCAAGCGGCCTTTTGAAAAACAAACTACACCACGTTTAGTTAGTTACTTATGCCTAGCTATGGACAAGATATGAGCGAAAATGATTTTTTGACTGTGGCCGCGAAATGTCGATTTTGCTCGATTTTCACAGACAGTTGCTCTTAAACTCACATATGGCGGGTTGCTCTAAAGAGAAAAACAGGCGCGGCAGCTAAGCACTTGCTGATTGAACCATGGAACCATTGAACCATCGAACCATCGAACCATTGAACCAAAAATCTCAAATCGCTCAAGAATATGGTCTGCTGCCGGCTGATGCCCGGCAGCAAAAAGACTTGGATATATTTACGATTAAAATTTTATTTGAATTCAAACATACATAATTTTTTATATCTCACGGAGGTTATTTGCTAAACACTATAAGTTCCTGGTGTTGGATTTTCAGTAGCAGTTCTAGATCGCGCCTCATTAGCTTTTAATGGGTGTATTTTTTCATAGTGTTTTCAATTTTATTTAAAACTCCATTTTGACAAACTTCAATTCAAAGTAAATCACTGGTGGAAATTTCATAGCGATCAGACGAGGGAAAAATCACTTTTCAGGCGATTGGAAAATATGGGTAAAAATTCTCCGAATAACTGTATCGAAACACCTTTATAAGACCAAAATGTTCACAAAACCGCAAACTAGAGCATCTTGATACAAACTAATAAAACCGTTCTGTCTAGCAATCGGCTAAAGCTGTCTCCATGATCTTTCACACACGTTTTTAAAGAGATTGAAAGTACCATGAGGTGAAATTGCATTTCAAAGCGCTTCGTTTTCTAGAGATAACGGTCGAACATCAAGATTGTCCGGTTTTGACCATATTTTTAACCACAAAAACTTCATCCCAAAATATCTCAATAACGCTCTCATAGATTTCACTTAAATTTCACGAACATCAAGGCAGCTATTGGGGGGAAAAGTTCCCGTGAACAACCTGGAAGAAGAGTTCCCAGTGCCAAGAAAAACTGCTGCACGTCATTTCGTTGCCATGACGACACCGATGTCATTGTAAGGGACTGGTCAAAAAGTATAGGGAGGAGGCGGGCGGAGCAGAGAGGGAGTGGGTCATGAGGTTTTGGCCTTATGGAAGGGGTGGTCGTGCAGTTTTCAGCTACCCTTAGGGGGGTGGGTCACCCTGTTTTACTACAGAGATAGGCATACGTACTGATACTAACGAGACATTTGACCACACGTGTTATATAATTACACAGCCAGCTGGAATTATCGCTAAAATACTCTCAAACCTGTTGTGTGAGAAAATGCAAGGGGTGACAGGCCACACATCTATACCGGCTCTAAGGAGCATGTCCTTTAATGATTTTCCTTTCTTGTAAGGAAAGGATTGGTGGTTCTTTAAAACTTTAGCGAAGCTATCCTTCATAGGAGAGACTGAGGGTTGGTATCGTGTCACGGATGGCAATATTTCATTTTCCTCCTTGTTGTTTTGTTTTAAGAGTTTAGACTCCTTTTCTGTGAATTTTATTTCTGATAGTAGGTTTTCTATCAAAGTTTGTGGGTAGCCTCTGTCCATCAGGTTGTTCCTGGGGAGTTTTTTCGTTGGATTCTTAAGGCTTCTCCTTTGACAAATCCTTTTTTGTGTGTGCAGGAATGTTACCGTTTGTTTAAATGTGTTTTTTCATCAAGGATAGATCTTGTGCCTTTGCATACAACCACGTCTTAAAAAACAGTCTCAGTATCAGATGCTTCGGCCGTGAATTTAATATTTGGGTGATGTGAGTTTGCTTGTTCAATGAAGGCTTCGATGTCAGGTTTACGTATGTCCCATGGGGAAAAAATATGTCTATGTAGCATTTCCAAACTGTTGGTTTAAAGATGGTTTTGCTTAGAATTGTTGTTTCAATATATGCCATGAAAATGTTGGCAAAGAAAACTGCTGTCTTTGTGCCCATTGCAACTCCATGGGTTTGTAGGTAGTGCTTTCCATTGAAGTGGAAGAAAGTAATCTAAGCTAAAAGTAATCTAAGAATTAATCTAAGCATTTCCGGCAAGTGATGTGTAGGAATAGGTTGTCCTTGTAGAAATTTTCATATGCTTTACAGATAATTTTAATACCCTAGTTTTGCGGTATGTAACGTCCATCGAAACAAGAAATATTCGGCTTTTCACATTTGTCTTTTCAAAGAAAGTTATGATTTCTGTGATTTTGATATTGTTTGTAGCAATGTATCAAGAGATTTTGTCATGCACAGAACAAGGTTTTATTGGATTATTAAGAGGAAACTGCCAAAAATCCATGTTTTAATACTAGGGGGTGGGTCATGTAATTCAGTCCAACCTTGCTTTAGGGGTAGGTCAGTCATTTTTGTGCCGAAGGGAGGGGGTGGGCCATGTGTCTTAGGGGGTGTTCTAGGGGGTGGGTCATGTAATTCAGTCCAACCTTGCTTTAGGGGTAGGTCAGTCATTTTTGTGCCGAAGGGAGGGGGTGGGCCATGTGTTTTTTATCAACCACATTTCCAAATACTTTACTTTTGACCAGTCTTTAACCCTGATCAAAACAAATTTTCAGCTTTATCTGATACAGCTATGGTGGTAATTTTTCCAAATCTTTGTTAATTTCGGGCGACGTACAACGTAGTTTGTGCTCAAAGTTGGGCGGTATTGACCCTGAAAAACTCCGTCTAGCCACCTTAAAGTGGCAATCATTTGAAACTGGACAATGGTTTGGAGTCTGACTGTTGTTACTGAATTTTGTTAGACAATAACAATTGAGAGCTATGAAATATGTTTGCAGTAGGCATGTCTTGACTAAATTAGTTAAGGGAATTTTATTTGGTGTTTGGGATTCATTACAAGATTTCTTTTAGTTTGGGAAATATCTATATTTGAAGGTAAATGTGATAAAAGCAATGTGACTTTCTGTACTTGATGCTAAACTCCTACGTATCGATACTGATCAAATAACATCCTCTCCCCGAAATGAGGAAATGGTTTGCAAAATACTAATTCACTGTCTTTCTTTTCGACTGTTAAAAGAAAAAATTTTTTTGAAGAGTTACGTTAGCCATTTGTGGCCATAGCTACGGTGCATTGTTTGTAGTAAAGTCATTTTAAGCGTTCATTTCGATTAGTTCTTTAAAGGTCAAATGAACCCAAAAATTGACATATTTTCTTTTGTCGCTTTACCTTCACCAAACACTAAAAAGAAACATCCTAAGTGAGATTTGGGTAAAGATTATTCTTCTCAAGACTTTGTAGAAAGATAAAAGATCAAAATCCGAGCATTTCCGAAAACTTCACGAAAACGTTTCTGAAATGGCCGCGTGATAGACTGGAGACTACGTGACGTCAATGTTGGTCTTTCAGGGCGGAAAAACGTTCTGCGCAAGCTTCTGCGCATCCCTTATCGCCTGCGTTTGTTTGTCTAGTGTTGTTGTTGTTGTTTTTTCGTCCCTTGAAAATTACTTTGGATTCAGAACAAACAATGTTAGAGTAAAAACAGATCATCCGTCAGTGTGAAGAGGAATAAAACGTTTTGAACATTTCCAAAGAGGTTTGTATTTTTCTGATAATTGTGCATTCGATTAATTTTGTGAAAATGATTTTTTGTCCAGTGCTTCGCCTTCTTTCGCTGGACTGAATGAAAACCGGCTTGTATTCTGTTACTAGTAGTAACGGTTAGTTTTTTTAAATGCCCAGATTTATTTACCTTTGCAGAACCAGCTTTATCCTTGTCTTATGTCAAAGAACCGTAATGCTAACGCTTGCGAGTGAACAAACTTGAGCGCTTAAAACTTCCTCCAGCAAGCTTACTCGAGAAGAAAAGACTACTTCGATCATTTTTCTGTTGCTCAAGTAATGGTAGTCAGAGTTTTTTTCCTTTAGTTTTTTCAGTTTTAATTACATAGTTTTGTTATCTTTCTGTGCGCAAATTTTCCTTTCTCTCGCTGTGAAGTAGCGGAGAATGACAACTGCCGGCAGTGACTCCAAACAATCGACTCTTTGCCCGTAAACAATTGCTGGAGCTGGATTTGACTGAAGCGAGCAAAACAAATCCTTATGTGCAGTTTTCTGTATTTTCTAATGATTCAGCTTGCTGAGTTTAATTTGCTTGAATGAAGACCCTCGCATGGACCAGTTATTACTAAACAAAAGAAGCTAATTTAGCTAAGTAGTCGGAATCATGGCTTGGCTGAGACGCTTGCAACTGATCTTTTTCTTTTAAGATCTTTAGGTAGGTTCTTTCCGTACAGAAAATTCACTTATTCTTTGTCAGCAGGTATAGGAGCCTTAAGCCTTATGTTTTTTTAATGAAAATTTGTTGTTTTGCAACCTTATTGAAGCTTTTTTTAGTTCACTTAAGCTGAATTTTATGCATGATGGAATTGTTCTTTGCTTGTCGCATCTCTTTGCCAGCTTAAAGTGCATGGCGTCTATGGTCCTTAAAGTGACCTCAATCGGTAATTAAATCTTATACATAATTGGAAAGAAGTTTTTGCAATAATGTAACTTCAACTTTGTTTGAAGGAAATCTTACTAACGCGTAGGTTTTTGACAGGTGTTATGCATGTTCAACTTGACAACACAAAGCAAAATTAATCTGCGCGAAACGATCAAGTTTAGAAAACTACGGTTGCTTTGAAACCGATCTTGGGGAAGATTTACTAGATAAAGATTAACTCTTTTTCTGTCCACATATCAACGCCAAACTGTTCTACATTGAGGATTTTGTTTACATTTTAGTGATCTGCGAAGCTAGAGGTGTCCGATCGAGCGTGGGTTTTAAAATATCAGCTCGAGTGCGACAAAGTTCAGTGACTTCAAACACATTGTGGGCAAACTTGAATTTCTTTGGGCAGATTATTATACAAAGATATTTTGTTTTTGTGTCCACGTTGGAGCTCCGGACCTTATATATCCAGGAACTTCCTTATATGAACACACTTTGTGAATGCATCTTGAAAAAAATCGGACTTACACACGCACATTTCCAGTACAACTCAAGGAAATTAGTAAGTGTCGTTAAAGTCAGTTTTACTATGATGTATTCTTCGAGAAAATTAAATAATAAGAAGGTTATAACCACAGCTTGTAACTTTTGAAGACAAATTGAAGACAAATTACCACTTCTGCGCCAAGTCGACTCGAAAAACTCTGTTTTGAATTTCCCGCTTTTTATCACCTGACCAACATTGACGTCACAAGCTGTTTTTTCCGACAATTTTTCCGACCGCTCTACGAAGATAAGGGCCAAAAAAACAGCAATTTTTAATTGCGAATATCTCGGAGATACTTGCTTCAATTGAGCTGAAACTTCATAGTATGTTTATTTGGTTCATATTAAACACATTTCACTTAAAATTGAACTAAAATAAAAAATGTCGAATTTTTGGTTCATTTGACCTTTAACAACAGGGCTTATGTCAATGTCTCTTAGATATTTCAACTCACTTGTCACGTTGCTTTTCCACGAGACATAATTCTCGAAAGTTTTGCTTTCGAGATTAGAAATGCTCTTGACTAATTCGCAATTTTTTGCAACGTTAAGAGTCATTCAGTCGAGTCGCAATTATAGTTTGCAGTACTTGTCAAACCGCTGAGGTCTAACTCTATATCCTGAATTATATGAGTTTTGCTGTATTCGTTTGACGTTACGGACGTAATTAAAAAAACAAAAACGTTTCGGCAAGTCGTCCGCTCAGTCGTCCAAGTAGCCGTAACGTAATTAAAAAAGTTTGAGTCCAGGAGTCATGCCAAAAGTAGCTCGAATATCATCCATTCGACTGGGTGAGTTGTAAAGCCTCTAGCTGTTGACCTGATTGGTCAAGTTAAGTCACAACGAGGTCCGTTAACCTGTGACGTTATTTTAAGACAGAGAATGCTCTGACCCTTTCCATCCGCCTTTACCATAATAATAACTGAGGAAGTGATTTTTTACCGCTAAATAGTTATTTCAACTCAACTTTGTGTTATAACTGACGAAAACATCAGCAAACCAAAAAATAGTAGAATCATGTTTTCAGAAAAAAAAAAAGACGTGTTGCGTTATTTCTTAAATTTGTCGCTTGCCTAGGAACTATTAAGGGGGACTTTTTAGTAAGCAAATTGAATTTATTTTAGCCACCTTTTGTCCTTGTCAAAGTCTGCTTAACATGCTTGCTTGAAATTCCTTGAATTCTTTGATTCCTTAGCTCCATGATTCCATGACTCTATGATTCCGTAATCTATGATTCTATGATTCCTTGACTCCATCTTCTGATCTTAAACTGAATAGTTTGGTTGAAAAAAGAGAAGTACTTGTAATTAGTACAAAGCAACAGTTTTTAAAAACTAACCAAAATTACCAAAATTTTGAGAAACATTTCTAGCGGTTTAAGACAATTAATTTTTTTTTTATCAAAATTTTTTATCACGGATAATGCATTTCTAGATTTTCATTGGCTCAAACATCATTATAATATAGAAAATGAGTCTGAATTATGAAAAATTATAAATGTTGGAAAATCAAATAATTATAATTGGGCGAAGTCGTAAGTTTGGAATAAATATTTGTTGAATGTATTTGTATGTTTGTAACAAGTCAGATTGAATCACTTTCTTTGGGGGCCTATCCAGTGTGTGTGTGTAGGGTGAAGGGTGAAGGGTGAAGGGTGATCTTTCCTTCTCCATACATACATACGTACGTGTTTTTTATTTGGAGTCTTATACAATACATACCCCAAGTACCCCCCTCCCCCCTTTTTACACTTAAGCAATAATACTCAAATTTTCCCTGCTTAATAAAAATCATACATTCTTCCCCTGCTTTCGAGGCGAAAGGATTTGTTATGGTGGATCAATTTTTTAAATTCTTATTCCGCAGTGAGGAATGCCAAATGCACAATCCACAATAAAAAAGTAATACCCAAGAAGAAATTTGAAGCATTGAATGTACGAAAATGTGAAGTGAATAAGGGGACAGGACAGGCGGAACACATTTGTCCGTCGTGAATGAATTACGCCAACTTGATCGAGGTACTAAACTAGAATTTCATTTTACAGACACAAATTATTCCTTAAAAACATTTGTAAAATTAATGGTTACACTAACTTGAGGTAGGAGATCCAGTCTGTCTGCGTCCATTGATTTACCACCCGCTCCAACCATGCAACAAAAGAACCATTCCTTTTTGGCTGTACAGTAGTTAAGGACAAAAGGTATCAGAAAGACAAGAAAATAACTTTGAAGTCAAATGGACGTTTCAAAACCAAAATAGAAATGGCAGGAAGGGGTTAAGTTTGGTTATTTTTTACCTTTCCTTGAAATAATACATTCCTCTCCTGGTGTCCTGCTTAATTACAATGTATTTCGTAATAAAGAATTCTGCAGATAAATATAAAACTACTCCTTAAAAGAAATTATTTGCAACACAAACCTGATGGATAAGAGAGCTCTACTGCCTGTGTCAAATGCTCTTACCACTGAGATCTTTACTTGAACACTCTAAGAAGTAGGAACCGTTTTCTTCACATGGCTCTAGTACGAAAGGACAAAAAAAGGAAAAGTTGGTCTAAAATAGTATAAAACGTCTCCTGATTATAAAACTTCGAAGGTACGTTTTAAAAATACTGAATGAAATAGGCTGAAAATGATTCAGTTTTTTTTTCAACGTCCGTAAATTTCTCACTTTTCATCGTAAAACGACACAGGGTGATTGCTTATCATGCAGTTTCCCTATTACACTGTAATTTTTAATGAAAGTCAACGTTATCGTAGCTAGAGTATGACTTTGTGTTTACATACTGTCTATCATGTTTGATACATGTACATGTATGTTACTTAAAGGTAGAAATTAATCTATTAAAATGTATAAACGGTAATATTAACCTGAAGAATCTAGAAATCTGCTGTCAGTGTCCAGTGTTTCCAGAAGAACCTTACTAGTACCTTAACCATGCAGGAACCATTTCTGGACCTGGGGGCTATAACAAATGACAAAGTAAACAGTTAGACAAGAATGGTACAGTGGTACTGATTTTTGTTTATTATTCTGTTTATCAGTTCCTATATATTTTCCTAGAACCTTTGCAGTCAAACCCCATTAATCAATATGGACACTGAGGGGGCCATTAGAAAAGGTCCGTATCAACAGGTGTCCACTTTAACTGGATTGAATATAGAGAAAATGTACATTTAGGGGTTTCTTTCCCCAGGGACAAAGCAAACTGTCCATTAGGGATAATAATGACTTGTTTGTTTTAAGCAGGTGTTTGTAAAGCGGGCTTTGAAGGTAAAAAACACAGATTTTTTGTTACATTATTGCAAAAAGTACATGTTTTATGTCATTTGTTTTCAGGGTAATTTTGATTTAACTTAGATTGATTTTTAATTTCTTTCGTCTTTTAGCCCTAAAAGACAAAAGAAATTGAGAATGAACCTATGTTACAAAAATTCTAACCTGAAATCAAATTTGCTACAAAGCCAGATGCAAAATGTCTGAGACACACTTAGATTAAGAAAGCACTTTTTAAAATAAATGTGAGAGAATTTTAAGGAATACAAGGAAATGTGACAAAAGTGCTGTCCAAGAGCCTTGGGTCAGTAGAGCAACACATTGGGCTAGCATGTTTACCTCCGATCGGCAAGCCAAGCAACGTTTTGCCAAGGTAAAAGTAAAAATTTTAACACAATGTACAGCATGTATGAGAAAAAGGAAGGGGGGGGGGGGGGGGTGGTGGAAGGCCTGCAAGGCTATTCCAGGCTAGTTATATCAGTTTTTACAATGTTCATCTCACCCTGCCCAATCAAAGTTGTTATTTGAAGGGTTGAATACAACCTTGGAATCTAATGGGCGAGAGCAGCTTGAATTACACAATGTCTGATAAACAATTTTGGCCAACTAAATAAGTTAGTGCCTCAAGCCTTTGTAACAGATTGTACCCACGATAATAAAAAAATTTATTAAAATAATAATAATAATTAAATATTAATATACCTTTTGCCCTTCATAACCAGCAAATAAATTTCTATTAACGTTAAAATATTATTCATTTTAATTTATGTACAAACAGTCTAGCCAAGGAAGAAAATTTTCAGTTCGTGGCATAGTCATTAAAGATTTTTGTATCAAGAAGAACAATCATTAAGGCCAATTTCTATGATGTTTTATCGAAACCAACATTCTTTAGTGGGAATGAAGTTTCATGTTCCTTTGGTGAAGGTTCATTTATGAGAATAGAGTATCAATAACAACGCAACTATTTTATGAGCATTATCTTGCCGATATTGCGTTGAATTTAGAGGTATCTTTTAATTCCTGTGTATTTTATAATATACATGTACCTAAAACTGATATAATTGCAGAAGTGGCACATATACATGTAGCAATCATTTTGTTAGGCTTGTACAGTGCATGTGTGTAATTTGGTGCTGTGCTTGCACAAACAAACACGCAATGCATGCAATACTTAGTCAATACATGTACAAAATCAGGGAGTCAGAGCATAAATAAAAATAGTCAGAAAATGTGCTGCGTGATTAAGGTTTATGCAGACCTATATACCATGATGTTTGAATGGCAAAACCATTAGAAGATTAATGAGCAAAAACTTTATTTGTTAAAAAACACTGTGCAGTAAAAATGCATGTATAAGAACCTAGATTTTTCCAACTTAGCCTAAACAGGTTCTTACAGAAATGGTATTTAGTGGGATTTTAGTTTTCTTAGCTTCTTAACCCTCGGACGTACAAGGGGGTGGATGCCACCCCACCTAAGGTTTTTCTGAGTTTTTTCCTAACTAAAGGATCAAACATCAGCACATGATGTGTTCAGTAGCTGTTCGTTCATAGCTGTTCATTCTGTCAGTTTCTATGGTTTAGAGATATGACGTCATAAGTACCAGGTGGTCAAGCCAGTAGGGCCAGTGCAATTTGTGGTCTTGAAAAATGTACGAGTGCTGATTTATCCCAAATGACACAAGAAAAATCATGTGATTCCTTGTTAATAATATACTCACATAGCTCCCTGTTCCCTGCCTACAAATGACAACCTTGACCAAGATTGTTCAAAGTTTAGACAGGTCAATATTGATGGATAAAAACACAGAATTGCTTTATGGTTACATGGCTTGTGATTTAGGTCCGTTTGCACATTCTTCATCCTCACTGAAAAAAAAAAAAAACATAATGGAGTTGTCGTTCTACTGACAGACCCTTAACTCACCTGAGGCTGACAATCAATTTAATTTCAATTTTCTGCACTCAATTTAATTTTCCTTTGCACTGAAAAAAAATTCAATTTTCTGCACTGTTTGGGATAAATAATATTATTACGTGCTCTCAGGCAATGAGTTTGCTGAAATCTTTGCATGTATATTATACATGATAACCACACAGTAAATTTACCTTTCCAAAGTACTAGACGCATGTCTTTCATGCTGCAGTGTCCACAAAATGCTGTGCTCCATTTTGAATCTTACTTACTGGAACCTAGACTAAATTTTTTTTTCTGTATAAAACTGTGTCTTCATTTTTGTAAAATAAGAACCTATTGAAAATTTTAGGCCATATAGTTCTTATGAAAAGGGTTTTAAATAATTTTGCATAAGCATTGTCTTTTATTTCTGTCGGAGCCACTGTAATACTCAGGAGAAATTAAGAACCGAGGTTATGCAATGTTTTGGGAGGCAAACAAGGTGTATTATTAATTGGAGATGTGTGAATTACAAATGGGCAGCTTTGGAACTGACTGGTACATAAGGGAGCATTTATTGTATTCATATTACTGGTTTGCAGCTGACATCACAACAGTCATGTAAATTCTTTGAGAAAAATATTCTACTGTTTTGACCCCCAACATGGCCGCCTTGTCCTGTGGTTGCAAACCACATGGGTGGAAATTTATCAAGAAAGGTCCTCTTAATGCAGTTTGAGTCAGGAAATTTATGCATGTACAAGGCTGTCAACTCTCGCGGATAATCCAAGGGACTCCAGACTTTTGGACCAGAGATCCAGATAAGAGTATGAAATCTTAAGGCTAATCGCCAAAGTTTGCCAATTCCTGTAGGCTCAAATTTCCGACAATAAAATTTCAAACACATGGGTGGAAATTTATCAAGAAAGGTCCTCTTAATGCAGTTTGAGTCAGGAAATTTATGCATATACAAGGCTGTCAACTCTCGCGGATAATCCAAGGGACTCCAGACTTTTGGACCAGAGATCCAGATAAGAGTATGAAATCTTAAGGTTAATCGCCAAAGTTTGCCAATTCCTGTAGACTCAAATTTCTGACAATAAAATTTCAAATATTTTGTGTTGTTTGAGCTATCAAAGATTTCCTCATAAACTCTGGTATGCCACTGAAATAATGTGATTGGTGGGAAGTAAACCATCTTTTTTTGCGCGTTTGTTTCATTGCAAATTACTGACGATTGGAGTCGATGAGTATTCTTTTTGCACAAATGATGTCATGTGTCGTACTACAAGGAACCTCGATATAATGAAGGGCCAAGGGACTGGCAAAATATGTCCGCTATAACAAGGTTTTGTTAATTGTAGGTTTTTTCCATATATTTTACTATTATGCATCAGTCAATTTCTGTTGATATTATTTGAAGAACATCCTTTCATATATATACAGCTATTCATAACATATAACATTACAGCGCTCTATTAATTTTAATGTCAATAATTTTATATACATTTTTCGTTGATCGCAGAGTCAAATAATGCCGTTTTAAGCATTTTAATGTGTGATTTTTTGTTTCAATAAACGTCTTCCCTTGTAATAGCACTAGGATTCTAATGCAGACTTCATGGCGCGGACTTCAATACTAAAACCCCAGACTGGTGCATGTCGTCACGCCATGAAGTCTGCATTAGAATCCTAGCGCTATTACAAGGGAAGACGTTTATTGAAACGAAAAATCACACATTAAAATGCTTAAAACGGCATTATTTGACTGTGCGATCAACGAAAAATGTTGCAGTGTTGACGGAGGACAGGGCATTTGCCCTCTTTTTCCGTCCCCGCCCTAGGGCATTTGACAGCCCAATAGTCCCCACCCACGGGAATGTGCCATCCAAGGCAAATTGACTGATGCATTACTGGGGTAAAGAAAATCGTTCGTTATACCGAGGACCTCGTTATATAGAGGTTCGTTATATCGATGTTCCACTGTATACGTTATGATGTCATCTATCATCCCTTCCCTATCAATTCTCACGATGTGCCAGACTGCAGACTTGCAAACTGGCAGGTAAACGACGTAAACAATGCTGTGAAATGCTTTAACAGATTCCCTATCCCTAAACTAGACTTTCAGAAGACTCAGTTAATTCTCAGTATTTAAAGACGTGAGGGGTTGACAGCCCTGCATGTAGCCGCTGGAAAATTTTAAATCTTACATTAATAAAACAATCTAAGTCTCTATCACATTTCTATGATCTCAAAAGAGCCTTACCTTTAATTTAATCTCCGGGCCGATAGACTTTTTGTGCTGCTTTGCGTCAAAGCTTGTTTCCCTATGCTGAAGTTGCACATTTCTATACACATAAAGGAGCTAAACGACGACGAATAAGCCACCAGATGGTTAACCGTTCAAGCCACAGTGCTGAAGTTCGTACAAACGGTGAAATCACTGTAAAGTTCAGCCTTGAACGAGCACGATTTTGTTCAGCGCCATCTTGTTTGATTCTTGGGCCCAGGTCTCACTCACTAGAGGGACTTAGAAATTCTGCCACGTGACAAACCTGTTCTAGGCGGGCTATCCTAATAAGCGGGTTACCTCACCTAACTGGGGTCCCCCAACTCCACGTTAACAGACCCGAAAATAGTTTGGAACAGTTTTATCAATTTTTTACCCTTTAACAAATACAGGGACGATTTACTTTCCCCCATACAAATGGGGGAATGGGCAAAAAACAGGGTCAAATAGGAAAAATGTCGGCGAGCGAAGCAAGCCGAGCGGTTGCCACCGGCACCCTTTTCCCACTCCAGACTACCTCTCGGCTCACTTCGCTCGCCGATTTTTTTCTCCCAAGCTGACTTTTTTTTCTCCTTTTTCCCCCATGCAGAGCCTGGTCCCAGGCTATCGTCGTTGTTGTTTTTATGCTATTGATAGAGCTTAAAATGTGCTTGTTAAAGTGAATCGCTTTTTGATCTCTGAGAACAGGAGCCCATCAAATGGAGCCTCCATCTCCATTAATTTCTTGAGTCAACCCTTTCCCGAGTAGATTTATAAATAGAACGGCTAGTTTCCCGCGAAAAGTGTCATATTTCCGTGAGTCTCGTGTGTCACCGTAAAAAAATAAAATTGGATGAAGTAGAACTCAGAAGCCAGTCCTTCGACCGTTTTCCTTTTTTCCTTTTCGTCCATTTTTACAATTGTACAGCCGCTGGGATCTGGGTGTCATGAAATAAAAGTTAATGAATTACCCGACAGAGACTGAGCATGAAGCGATGGGACAAAGGCAGCGAACTCAGGATCACGGAAAGGTTATCTTTGCGAGTGTTTATATTGCTGTCATAAATCCCACATTTAAGCATGCACCTTGAAAGGAGTCGACGATTAAGTGTTTTGTGGACGATTTGGAACTTTTCGATGATTAGCGCCGAAGAAGTGCCAGGATCATTTGATTTTTGTCATGACCGTGGAGTGGATTTCGCCAGTTAAGAACCGCGTGCAAAAGCGATGACCTAAGTAGCAACTAACGAGGAATGCTTCAGTTCCGAAATTTGAGAAATTGCAGTCTTCCTTTACAACTGACTTGTATCACCATGAGAGTTGCCTGATAAAACTGGCACTTGATGGGCTCCTGCTGAGAAATAATAATCGTTGACATTTTGTTGAATTGCTAATGGTCCCCGGATGACCCACCGCATGTAGATTGTTAGAGTATTATTTTTAATAAAGGTTGAAAATCGCTCCGATTTATTGTAAATTCATTTTTATGAAATTTTTTATTATTTTATCCTCTAACACAGCCGCTGCCAAAACACTTTATAGAGTAGAGAGCACCTACAAAATATTTCGCGGATTTTTTACGATACTCTCTCCTTTTCTTTCCTGTTATCCTTGCTGGCATACAGGAGATTCCGTATTGTTTCAATTTTTTTAGTATGACAATATGTTTATTTTCTTTACTAAACTCTAATAAATGTTCTTGTTATTCAGTGAAATGCAGTGCGTTGATTCAGTCATTCTTATCAAATATGGAAAAATGGATTCCAATCTTAACAGTTTGGTTGAGGTCAAGGAGACCAAAGAGTCGTAACACACACTATCACACAGTAAACGGCTAATTATAACGGTGGCGCACTCGGCCGGAGAAAAGTAAAGCCCTTGAATATACGGCAGAAAATGTAGCAGGCGCAGATGAAAGAGTGTATAACTGAGAGGATTTAAAAGAAGAAGAAAAAAACGCGAGGGAGGGTAGAGGGTCTCAATGGGGTGGTGTCTTTTACGGTTATCGGCTAAAATTTTGGCTCTTTTACGGCTATCGGTTAATTTTTTGCAGTTACGGTTAACAAAAAAGTTAAAAATTAATTTCTTTTGTTTCAAAAAGTTAAATATTAATTAACCTGTATTTTTTGTATCTTTAAAGCAAAATAAAGGCCTTCGGATCATCTCGGGATAAAATAAGCTATTCTATTGAAAAATTTTCACATTTGATAGCTCAATATACTTTTATAAAGTATTCCACTTCTAATATCATTTTACACATAGAAATGCCAATAGTGAGCAGACACGCGAACGCCCAACTCAAGACCGGGGCGCGACATTCCACACTGGAGACGGCTCATTCGTTTGAGACGGGTTATCCGTTTGATGATTCGCGTCAGATAGGTAACACGTCTCAATTTGAAAATGGAATAGTTTTAATTTTGAAATGAACAACCCCCCTGACTTTATCCGTCAATTTTGAAGTACGGAAGATGGATTATCCGTTACAGACTGAGCCTGTGTACAGCCGCAACCTCCCCACAGAAAAAATCGGAGAAGGGGTGTCTAACGCTGTGGAGGGGGGGGCGACTGTAGACAGGCGAGTCTGGATAATCCCTTTCTAGTTGTCCTGTGAAAACGGCCAATAACAAAATTCCCGTGTCCAGTGTTTTTAATCATAGCGAAGGACTGTACAAAACGACTGCCTGTTGTTGCCTTGTCCGTAGACCTCATTATTCCGCGCGGCTAATGCGTTTCGGGTCACGTGGTCAGTGCGAGTTCGCCACCGAAATGCCTTGACCGAGATTGCATGGCAATGTCTACCGTAGCGTCAGAGAAAAACAGGAAAATATTGTTTATCGGCAACGTGTTTTACAAACAGCTCTGCGTGTTGTTTCACTAGTGTTTCGAAGGCACGACATTCTGAAAATCGCATTAATTCCCAGTGAGAAGCCCTCTTTCGCTATAGGAAAAATTAGTTCCCCGAGATACACCTAAAAGGCTTTTCGCCTAACGTGCGTACGGAGTCAAAGTAGCCGGAAAATAAAAAACGCAACCTGTTACCATAAGCGAGTTAAACACCTTCCATAAAATTAACAAATCTAGGGGACAATTTCTTTTACGGTTAACTCTTTTTTACCCAATTTACGGCTAACGGTTAAAATTTTTCAATTTTTACGGCTATCGACTAAATTTTTGGCCGTTTTACGCCTATCGGTTAACCCCATTGAGACCCTCAGGGTAGTATTTAACAATTATTCCTCGAGCCCGAATAATGGAATCTGAGTCAATAGCCCATGAGGCCGAAGGCCGAATGGGCTATTGACTCATATTATCAATGTTGCGTTCTGATTGGCTGAGCTACTACTAAGCTATATGTTACAGGTTATAGACTACTAGTAGCACAAAGCGCGCGCTTTTTGGCGGCAAAAAAGGATTAAAGTCTAGCTTTAACCACCTAAATTTTTTTTATTCTCGATATTTTTGACCAACTAGTTGGATTTTACTAAAAGCGGTTATTAATATTTTCGGGTATATCCCGTTTAGTACCCGGGCGTTCGATCCACGCTTTCCAGTCACTGGGTGTTAAGCGAAGTCAGCATTCATCATTCCTTCGTCGCGACAGAAGAAACGTTTGATGCCCAAAGGTAGCCCAAGCTCGAAATATGAGCATCGGCGAACATCGGCATTGTTGCGTAACATTCGAAATATAAGGATTTGTATGGGAAAAAAACCTGTCGTTGCTGTAACCTACGAAAACGAAAGGATTTCAATAAAAAAACAGCTCACCTTACTTAAAATGTGTGTTACGTCCCTCCTATGGGGTCCACGGGCCGATTTATGGTTTATTTACGCGCGTACGTGCCTACATCATGGAACTACGCCACAGTAACTTGCGGATTAACCTCGTTAGTTCATGAGTGTGTCCGTGTTGCTGAGTGTTTATCTGTAACTGTACATGCTAGCTGATCTTAGAGAAGTAAACAAGGACGAAGGTTGACGTTTAACGTTACTTATTTTAGCTCAGACTACATGCAAAACAGTCCGTATCGATTTCAAGAAAATCTCGCGCCCTTTGATTCACGCCTGAAAATAACTGCGACTGATTTGGCCAGTCGGGTTATTCCGTTTGAAACCCAGCCGAGTTCTAGGTTAAAAGTGAGGTAAGCGAGCCTTCTCAAAGCTTAAGACAACTTTTTGCCGAGATATTACCACAACCTTACAATTACTTTCAAATGCGAAAGAGAAAGAAATGATTTCAATTGAGCGTTGGACTTATTTTTCCGGCGTTTCAGCTGAAGATGTGGCTTGATCAGCAAACTGTCCATTTGTTTTCGTTTACAGGCAGAAAGAACATCACGTATCTGGTTTGGGCAAATAACATCCTCTTTTGCTGATGGAGGAAAGTTCAGTATGGAAGAAAGTCGAGTACTGCGTGATTTTTTTAAGTCAGTGGTTAAGTCGATATGCAATATATTTTATCATTTTCTCTGGGTAAAAAAATGCAGTAACACTTTTTTACCATTAAATAATCATGATTCCGGGTTGTCCAACTTGAAGCAACTGATTTCTTTTCTTTTCTCTCTCAATGAAAGAAACACCCGACAACGACTTCTTCTTTGGGTTGTGACACTGCAGTTGTTACTCTGCTTTGCTGCATTCCAAACACGTTCAGTATTTTGTAATATTTGCCACGTTATGTATAAGGGAACAAAAATTTACTTCTGGCACCGGAACTGAAAGCCACTATCTCTTCCTAGAGCTGGCACAAATACTATATTATAAGTAAAAACTCTTTCGATTTATGGTTCCCATAAACAGTCCGTTGAAGGAACATCTGCCGATAAACGCGAATTTCAAAAATTCACGTTAATTTCCGCGCCATCAATTGCCACCATTTTCGAACCGATTTCTCGATAAACTTTCTTTCACTTTACACTTAAGGAAAAGGAGAAATTTATCAGGGTGGAGATCAGCCATGCAGTAACAGCCTAAAGCCTGAAACTGTAAAGAACACTTGAAGAGCCCAGATTTCTTCGCTTGACCTCCTTCGTATGTTTTTTTGGCACAACCTCGGAGCTGTGTTAGCTTGTATCACGACATTTATCGATACTCTAATTTTTGGAATCGCCACCAAATTTAATTTAGTGAAACATAAAAAAATCACTCAAAACATCATAAGAAGGTCTTAAAAACACCGGAAAGAAGAACGCACAGATGGAAAAACTTTAAGGAAGTTATAGTTTGAAATTGTGTTTTTGAAAACTTGTTAGCCTAACAGTTTTTTTTGACGCTTGATATAATGCATGTGGGGTATATTTGTTGCTGTCATTTTGTTATGGTGTATATGTTTAAATCCCTGGACCCAAAATTAACTCTAAAAAATTTCATGCCGAATTTAGGAGCCTTAAAAATTTCCAGAAAGCAGAAATAATGTAGCACTAAATTATCATGTCATTCCATGCCCCTTCGTTGTCATTCTCATTGCAGATCTTACACTGACTGACACAATCGTCAGATTGTTTTGATAACCCCAAAATATCCCCGCTTAAATCAAACCACCCAAAAAATACTTCCCAAATTTTCCTACCCAAAAAATCCCGCAATCGAAAATTTCAAACCCAAAACAACAATCTTGTGACGTTATTTTTTCACCAAAAACAATTAAAATCGAAAACCAAAAACGTAGGATTTTTTGGAATACAAAGTTCTACCATCGTACTGTGTCGCAAATATATGGACTTTACACTAAAGTGAGTATGGTGACATGACTGCCAAACACATTCCAAAATATCTTACAACTTGATACGAGTGTACCATTCCAGTTCTTTTAGTGTTTAAACTCGTATGATTCAACTCATGTAAAGTAATCCGGATTCCAGCGTCCAAAAATTTCTGCTTGTGGAATCCGGAATGCTGGGCTTTGGAATCCGGAATACAGCTCAAGGATTCCAGAATCCCGCTTGTGATTGGAATCCGGAATCCAGGTTCCACTGACAAAGAATTCGGATTCAACAGCGTAGAGTTGAGAATCCAAGACTGTCTTGGATTACTTTACACTGGGCGATATGATAAGAAGAGATTTCCAGTAATACTACAACCTAGTACAACTTGACTCTCCTCTAACCGAAATGAGTGTCAATAGCACTAACTGGGGACACTATTTTTTACGTCTCCTACTGGAGACGGGACCGCCATTTTACGTGGCCATTCGAGCCACGCGAAGGTCTAGCCATTTCCAGGGCAAAGGAAGTACCTTCATTTCTCAGTTATTTTTTAAGACCCTGAGTATTGGTCCGGCCCCGGGAATAATGAACCGCGACCTCCCGCTCTGTAGTCAAGCGCTCTACCGACTGAGCTAACCTTGCCGCGGTTAACTGGAGTGTTATAGATAGTGCTTCCTGTTTAAAATTTGTTTAATATCTTCTTCATAATTCTTCAGGAGCATTTTGTCTATGGGTAAGGGCAATATCATCGTGACATAGCCCCTTTAACTAAGCATGCCGCTACAGGCGATAATTATTGTATAGTAGTGTTTATCATATTTCACGGAAACTCAACGACAGTTTCGTTAACGGTACAATCAACACGTAATTAATGAACAGTGGATGTACCAAAGGGGTCTTTTTCGGCCAGTTAACTCGTCTCTTATTGTTTTTGCGTTGGGTATGCTGTTACTTGCGATGGACAGTACACCATACAGTGTTCATGGCCGCTAATCTTCGTTAAATTACTACTGTTAAAATTATTAAAGCTCGTAAACGATGAGTGTGGATAGAAAATACGGAAAGCCTCTTTCGCCAGGAGTTGGACATAAACGGGCTCCTTTCTCAGAACTGTTCTGGAAAAAGGATATCTTTTAATCTCTACTGCTGATTGATCTTTCAGGCTGCAAAAATTGATAAAGTACCGTATACAGCAACAGCTTAATTCTGATATCGGTAACTAGTAACCGCTCACCGGTAATCATGACCCGGCGGAGCTCGGCGGGGGCACTCATGAGAAGATTGGGTCCCCGAAGGTCTACCGCCAAGGCCTTCCCTGGTTAAGACAAAACAACTCATTTTATTCATTTCGTTCTGAAATTAGAGTTTTTTTGCAAAAAATGATGGTGCCACAAACTGCCAACCTCCGGCCCAAAAAGACACTCTGTTCAAGACGCTAAATATGATTGATTGTATACCCTGTTTAAGACTCAAGACCTTGAAAACCATACTTGTTCAGTGGCACGCAGTTCTGAAGCCAAATAAGGGAGTACCCCCGGACCGGTAACCAACTTTTAATTAGTCTCAGTTTCACTTGCTCGTAAGAGAGATTGTCGCTCAATCTGAAATGGCAAAAAAGAACAAACATAATGCAATAGCTGAAACCGAGAGCACGCACGTGTGTGCCCTTGAAATGGATTAGTTCCATAAGTGCTTTAAAAAGATCAGCTGTCAGTGAATAAAGACATTGATATCCAAGTGAGGAGCAACACGGAAGCACAAAAGACACAGAAGAGAAAGCCTTCATGAGTAGAGGAACTGATTTCGAGAGATAGTTGACTGCAACTCCGCTGCCTCAGCTTAGGCTTTGGACTAAACTGACTAATTGACATAAAAAGTCTACCGCAAACGTACCGCATCAGGTTGACAGTGATATGTCACGATGGCATTCTTTTGTCCTTTTCTTTTTGACACACGACTATAACAGAATATCAAAGATAAGGAAACACTCGTATATGAGTACATGGCTTCCTTTTAAAAAAAACGCTCCCAAATCGTTTTGTTCAAACATTTTGAATATAAACCGATATAACACCGGCCAAAGATATGATTAGCTAGGAACCATTTGCGTATTGTTTCCTCCAATATTGTAAACACCAAATCACGTAATTGAAATAGCATATCAGCGGAATAACGCTAGAATACTGGGGTTTGTCCCATACTTTTGTTGCATGAACAAGGCTTGCCAACCGTCTTCTTCATGTATGCATATAAAAATAAATCCTTCCTTAAATCAATTCTTGTCTCCTTTTTATCTCTTTTCAAGGCTTATGCTTAATAAGCCTTGATAGGGTTAACTATCTCAGCCTTTTTAATCTGCTCAGAGATCCATTATTGTATCATTACTAACAGTCCAAAACTGACAGCTTAGATAAAAGTAAACCCAATGTAGGGTTGATTCATGTGTACCTATTATAGGTCAGCGCTAAGAGGATCTGCAGGTTCCTTACGTATCTATTTGCAGTTTTTTGGAAAAGGTCACTGGACATGGAAAAAGGAAACTACAGGGGCACCCAACGACTGTTTTCTGTAAAATATCTGCCGTTCGGAGAAGCAAATATTGCCTAGAATTTTCTATTTCTTGAGGACGGCAAAAAGTTTCTAGATGACCGTTCCACCCGTGCACAATTTTCGAAGCTTATCTGATAAATTCCCTAACGATTTTTTTTAAGTCTAATTTTTCACATTCCACTCACCAGGTTAGGCAAAAAAGGAAAAAAGGAAACTAAAAACTTTCAGATTCTCAAAGTGTGATAGAGAGGATATCAGAAAAATTCTTTTTTTATACATTAATACGTTATAAATTGCATCTAAAATTTTCAGAAAAATAGCATTGAAGCCCTTGTAATTTCGAAACGACTCAAGTTCCCCTAGAATTTCTAAATAGATACAAATTTTATAGCGCCGCTTAGAATGCATTTCTAGAGATCTAAAAGTACTCTGGATAGCCTAAAAAGGGTTTTCAATATATTTAGGAGGAAACCGTCGTTGGGTGTCCCTTTAAGGGTGCCCCTGAAACTAAAAAGGCGAGAATTAATAGAAACCTGTGTAATGAGACACGCGGAAATGATCGAGGACCTCGTACATGTCGTTCCAAAAGTTTAACGTGCTCAACAAACATAAAGCATAGAGTGAGCTAAAGATATTATATTTATTTTAAGACATTTGAAGAGGTTTTGCATGACTTGATCACGTGATCAATTTTCGGTAAACACGTAAGAGATGAGTTCACTATTGAAAAATTTCGTTAGCGCATTAAAATTAAGTAACCTGAGAATTTTCAACTGTGTATCTCAAAAGTTGCGATTGTAACGGCCGCCGAAAGTTAGAAGCATTTGTATGAGAAAAACATTTTTTGCCATCCAGTTACGCTTGCACTGTTTTCCATATACAAATCCTTGTAAATTCTAAAATTTTTCATCTGTCGTTCAATATTTTTCTTACGCATTTAAGGGCCCAGATTGCCTGTTATGAGCTAAAAGGAGATTTGAGCCCTGTAATGCTGAAGGAAATATTTCATGAAAGTTTTAAAAATTTCGAAACTACAAGGATTTTTGTGGAAAACCATACACGAGCGTGACTGGATGGCAAAAGTTGTTTTTCTCATCATGTACAAAATGCTTCTAACTTTCGCCGGCCTTTGCAATCGCTACTTTTGAGACATACGGCTGAAAATGGTCAGGTTACCTAATTTTAATATGCTCTTTCAGCTTGTGCTAAGAAAATTTTTCAAAAGTGAACTATCTTCGTATTTACCGAAAGTTGATCACGTGATCAAGTCATGCAAAGAGCCTAGTTGTTAAGGAATTGAACAGAACATGACATCACTGTGTGCTTTAGAATAAGCCATTCTGTGAAGCTTGTTTATAACCTTCTTCTAGTCAGGCCCAGTGAACCGACCCTAGCGAAGCTATTAAAAAAACAGTGAGGTATCAAAAACTTCCTGCTGATTGTCAGTGAGAAAACAGCGATGGTAGTGGCTAGATAACAGTTCTTTATTGGCTTTGAAGCAGTTACGAAAAAGAAGAATGACCAGAATAAATTAAAATGACAATGATAAGAAATAGAAGTAGTACTAAAGGAAGCGGTAAACGCTCTAAACATAACAAGTTAGTTTCCTTATGAGCTAAAACACGTTCAGTTACGTGATCAGCTGAAGTATCATCGAGCACTCATCCGGTTACCTTCTCTATAAAAGCAGCAGTGCATCCTCAAATTCATCAGTTGTGCGTTGAAAGCTTCACAGCTAAGTTCAGAGATGTCAGGATTTTTCGCTTTTCGAATTTCCGCCGTGGCTTGCCTGCTTGTTTTCCTTTACAGCAGGCAGAGCTCGGCATGGCACGTTTTTTACAGACCAACAGCGCCAAATTTGCCCGATAACCCGAACGACCCTTATTATAACAGTAAGTAATTTTTTCCAGCCGTTAATTATAAATGTTTGTGACTGTTGTACAAATATGCTGAAAGCAGTATCTTTCTACTACACTATTTGACTTAAAATTGAACCACGAGCCATTTTCTGTCAGTAACTCGATAGGCAGTTCTTCTGTGAAGTGATTTCTCTGCACATTAATTACTCCATATGAAACTCATGACCATTTATATAAAGCCTTCTTTTATTATTGTTGCACTATAAGAGCTAGTTTTGTTTATTCACCGTCCACGGTGTAACCAACCGATGACGACAATAGCCAGTGAGCAGGCACACCATGTGCGAGTTTGGGGAATTTTTGGCGGTGGAGCCCCTAGGGCGCGAGGAATGAGCCTTATCACAGGCTATGACGACAAGTACACTACTAATACTAGGCTATCACAGTAAAGACTGGACAAAATTCCGTAATCTTCCAGTTATTGGCTGATCTACCTGTAAAACAAGAAAATACGTACGTCCTTTTGTAAGCCCCGCTTCAAATGAATTCGTTTTTTAATGACGTTTTCCTCCTCAAGTCCCTTTCGAAGATACATAAGCCCAGGGCTTTTAAGCAGTAATTTTACGGTATTGCCTTATTTAGATGCGATTTATATTTATAGCACGGCTAAAGTATTAAATAACTCGGAATTACTGAGTTTTAACCTCAGTGGACGTAGCTCAGATCGATTGGGACTCGTATGCAAAACTCCATTGCGTGTCTGACGAGCCAAGGGACAGACCATGCCTTTAGAATTTAAAGGCCTCTTTGTATGCAGGAATTGTTCAATGCGGTCACTCTGTCTTCGAGATAATTCGTGATAATTTAGGCTTTTCAAATTCATTTAAAATACAAGAGCTGCAACTAAATGCAGCTACGGCGGATGGAGTGGCTCTGATTTTTAATTACATTTGCAGGATTTCAGACAGTCCCCACCCCGGAAGTCACTGCAACTCAGTTAATGACTAAATTTTTGGGCATTAATCCGACGAATACACGCGGCAAGAGATCAGCGTCTGTTTTTGATGTTGTGATCGTCATGGATGGCTCCGGATCGATTGGTAGATGCGAATTTGAAAGAGGAAAAGCAGCAATGAAGAACTTGATACTGTCAGCATCTGAAGACACGGGGGCTGACGAAAAGTTTGCTGCAGTTACCTTCTCAAACTCAGCCAGCGTCAACTTTAAGTTTCTACCACACTCTGCAGCGCAGCAACGGTTAATGATGATTTCTTATCCAGGTGGCGGGACCAATACTCAAGCAGGACTGGAAATGGCCAAGACACTGTTCCAGGATTCTTCAGCAGGTGAGATGAAACAACATAAAGCAAGCAATAATTAAACTGGAAGGAAATAATCGGAGATCAAATCACACACTCAAAAACATTTATGAAACTAACTGTCCAATTGGAAGTACTTAAGCGTTATTACTATTATTCTAATAATTATTATTATTATCATTATTATTATAATAATTATTATTATTATTGGCTGGTCTAAGGGAAATATAAAGGTTTAATTTTGACATAAACAATTTCAGTATCAGAGAGAACAGATAAAAGGTCGAAATTGCTCTTTCGGGAGAAATGCCAACCTAGCTACATTTTTTACTTTTGACGCCAATTGGCACATTACCTGACTGTAAAGCTGGACATTGTCACATATTACAAACTCCCGGTCCCGCAATTACCCAGGTATGCTATTTGTCTGAGTAGAGGAACTGCTTAATTCTTCCATCCTGTGTCCCCACCCCTTTTCTCCACTCTCGAGAGAGAAGTGGCCAAATTTAATACAGTCTCTCTTTTGGTTTTGTGAGTTGTTATGCAGGCGGATAACGGTATCATTCAAATTCGTTGACTGGAAGTAACGTCGTTGATCAAACAGAGAATTTTCTCACTTTCATGGTCGCAGAAACAAAGCGGCTCTGTCAGATCGCACTACTTTTTTAGCATTGGAGGGAATCTAAAAAACGTTCCCTCCGCGCGCTGCCAGTTAAAGATAATATATGATTAGCGAAGGGTCTATTTATAAACTTTTAATTACTTAAAACCAAAAAATTAAAACGAATAAACTTCAACCTAACTATGCAAAGAAATCCAGAAATTGATACTTAACTGACTTAAAAAACAAAAAGAGAAAATTATAAATTAAATTCGATCACAGCAGGAGCTATAATTGGGGAAGGAGACTGTAACTGGATCCCTCGTCCAGTAATGGGGTTGGTTCCATCGAAATAGCCAAATGTGCTATTTTTAGCACAAATTGTGCCATCTCGTGTTCTCGCGAGGTTTTTGAAATAAACGAATTTCTAGAAATGTTTGTTGAACAATTTTGCTGACTTTTCAAGTGTGCATGCATTGCCTGTCGAGATATGAAGCACTTGGAAAGTTCAGAGCGCACTCAAACAAAGTCGCAAAACGATCGCCCATCTCCTGAAATTCCACACAGGAGCCTCACAAATTAGCGGGTCCCCGCGCGAGTTTGTGACGTTGAAGGTTGCCCAGTTTATTCTAAAAATAGCACATTTGGCTATTTCGATGGAACCGCGTGGACCTAGCCTCCCACGCAGGCGTTTTTAGGGGAGCTCGTATTTCGTCCCTCCCCACCCAGATTTTAGAATTCTCCGTGCACTGCATAACCTTAGCGAAGGAAAGAAAAGAAGGAAAAAGGTAACTCTAGGGTCACGTTCTGGGTCACGTTTTTTCACTATCACGAGCTTATGAGTCATGTTTAGCCTGTCAACACTTTATTTAAAAACCGTTGATTGGTCACTTACCACGGGAATGTAACAGTGGGAAAGGAATGTTGTGCTCTTTTGAGTAGGCGTTTGTGGGAAGGGAAGAAATACGAGCTCCCCTAAAAAGCCTGCGTGGGAGGCTAGCGTGGACCCCGCGCTTCCGGTCTCCAACCCCGATTATGGCTTCTGGTCACAGTAATGATAGTCTTGGAAAAGAATTCTTACCCAAACGTATCACTGAGTCGAGAAGTCAATAGCCCAGGAAATTTAATGTTTAGCAAAGGCTAGTTGTCAGTCTCCAAACTCCTTGGCTGCGACCAGTTTACAAGACAGCAAGTAGAGTGACTGAAATGTTTCCGAAAACCTTGTGTTTGTTTGTCTGTTTGTTTTTTTTTTTAGCCGGCGAGGCATAAATAGATGAACGAGCCTTGAAGCAAGATTGCTCTTTCATTTACTATTCTTGCTTTTTACCAGCAATCACTAGAACTGGATAGTCTCTAAAAAATCTTTCTCTCTCCACTTGCAACCAGAAAATTAATTTAAGCTTCGGTTAAACGCGAGGCCATTGGCATCGTAAAAATTACTCTGGCTCACCTTGGATGCAGCTCCTGAAAGCGAGTAAGTGAAGTCAGAAAATTTTCCTGCACTGTAAAAGCGTGGCCTGCATGTTCAACTTTCACTTTCGTTGAATCCCATGGCGACGATTTCCTCAACCCAAACATGAACCAGCTTCGAAATAACAGAGGAATCTTGATAGCAACTGTATTTCATTTTCTGGCGGCAGTGCAAGAACACGAATAGTTAAAAATTTGAATTTTTCCTGTAGACCGCCGTAGAGCCTGGCATGAACTGTTACATACGCATCCATCGATGAATCCCGTTGCGACACTTTCCGCGACCAAAAACCAAGTAAACAATTCGGTTTTGAAAAACAGAAAAAGAGTCTTGGTAGCGGTTGTATTTCTTTGTGTGGACGGAAGTACAGGAACACGATAATTTCAAAACTTAGGTGAAATGAAGAAAAGGCTTTAGTTGTCAGCAAGTAGTCTGTTGGCAAACAAATTGCTAGATCATGCGTACGTTTTCAAGCATGAATTCACCTGTCAAAATCTTGACCAAGCGGCGGGAGTGAGGCCGGAGGGGCAGTAGGTTGTTCCTGGAGTGTGACCAAAAGCGTGATCAACCAAAAATTAAAGCCTTAGAAATATATTTCCGAAAATGTTGTTGTAAGCCAAACACAAGAAACTTCAATCTAGATTTCTACTCGAGCAACTCCGTTGGTCGCCCCTGAAATGGTTAACTTTGAGCCAAATCGAAACGGAATGTCTGGGACTCCCTTCCCTACCCTTCTGAATTTTTACCCCTAACCCCAGACAGTGTACGGACGGACGGACGGGCGTACGCTGACGCTAAAACCAAATTTTCTAGCGTCGATAGGTTTCCATTTTCTTTTAGCTATGGGGCTTCGCTGATAGTCCGTAATCTTTTTATAGGCCACGTCTACACGAATCCGGATGGGCAACCTCTTTCGCAGCGGAGCCTCCATTGCTACAGAAATTGGAAAACCTATCGATGCAAGAAAATTTGGTTATGATGTCAGCATGCGTGCGCCCGTCCGTACAGACTTTGGGAGTAAGGGTGGGGAATAATTGTCATGGCGTGGAATTAACAGTTTAGAGGCAGCAAATGGACTTACTCCAGTAAAAATCTAGATTGAAGTTTCTTGTGTTTGACGTACGTTAAAAACTATTAAAAATAAATCTTTTTAAGGATTTTCTTTTGGTTTTCACGCTTTTGTTTACGCTCCAGGACCTATCTAATCTGGGATTGCTAAAAAAGTTTTTCTAAATCGTAGTTAATTGATCAGAGCTTGCTCAGCAAAACAGGTGAAGCAGCAATGTGTTTACAAACTCTCATGCAAACACACTTTTCGTCCAATCAGAGTGCGCGTATTATTGCTAACGAGCCATCAGACAGTGATCAGAGCGAAGACGCTCGGTTGGCGAGGTGGCAGCAGAATAGAGCCGCGCAAGACTGGGTTGCAATAGGCAGAAAAATTCTCGATCAAGCTGAAAAAAGTGTAACCCGTAATTCGTAACCCGTAACCTAATGTAATGTAGATTCCTCTGAGACCAAGTGGTCAGTTGTTAACCAATCAAAAGGCAGTACCTGGCGCACGCCTTCTGAGCGAAATCCCTGCGGGGGCAATAAAAAAAATACAGTCGCATCTGTTGGAAAATCTGGTGTTGGGGAAAAAATCTAACCAGCAAACAACAAAATGAGAATGAAAAAGAATTACAAGCCTAAAGCGATCGACAAAGGAAAAGAAAACAACGCCATTTGTTTTGAAACCTGGCCGAGTTTATAACAAAATGAAATAAAATATCGACGTGCCGTACATCACATGTCCTAGGAAACATTTCAGATAGCGCAGCGAATCATTCTAAGTTTCAATCGGGTAACAAGCCTCGGGGAAGCCAGTTTGAAAGGAAGTTTAAATGATTAAACTGTGCAAATATTTATCTACACTATGAAACCGAACCGATAGTAGATTTGTTGCTGGACTCAATAATATTACCGATCGCTTTCTTTGCAAAGCTGATTTTACTGTTTCAAAAAAGATCCCTCATCACACTTCACACGTTTACATAGCAGATTCGTGAAGCCACCAGACTGAATTTGAGAACTGACTCTTCTCCGGAACCTCGTTAAGTGTTACATGCATAACACCTTTTCAGAAAATAATCCTTGCAACAGCCTGAAGGGACCAAGAAACGGTCAAATGGGGAAAAAAAGAATTTTATTCCTATGCAAAATAAGCTCAATTTGCTCGTTGGCACTCTATCGATAGGTATACCTAGTCTTAGATTGGGAAACGCTGACGTTTACGTATACGTTGGAAGCTAAGCGATGTTTAATCCGAAACATGTACGGCATTTAAGCATTTGTGTATATAGTATTGTGATGTTTCTTAGACGTTCTGGTTACCTAGTACCTGCTTGAAGAAAATTTGAAACCTTTCTTTTTTGCTTTATCGAAAGCATCCGTTTCTCTCCAAGATTGATGACTTTTTTGTCACTGATGGCCAAATCAATGTGGATCGTCCCTATCTGATCTTAGCTAATGCTGTAGGTTAAATAGTTTTGGCGGGGACATAAAAACCAGTAAATGCAGAACGTATCTTGATCAGCACTGCTATAGCTTTGTTTCCTAGCGCTTTTTCTAAGTCCATTTAAAAGCCCCTCGGATATAAGCCCTCCCCCTCGTTTATATGCCCTCTTAAAATCCCTTATGAAGATCTATATAGCACAGCACTCATAAGCAGTAGTTTACGGTACTCCAAGGACTGGTTCTCTAATAAATGGCATATTTTACTTGTTCTAGGTGGCCGTGTTTCCTCGACGAAAAGGGTTCTACTTGTCACTGATGGCCAACCAACTATCCAGAAGCAACTGACCAAACCCAAAGCCAACAACCTGAAAAATATGGGAGTCGAGATTTACGTGATTGCTGTGGGATCATACATTACAGGCATAGGCGAGATGGTAAAGGTTGCCGGTTCTAGTAATCCTTTTAAGCTGCCAGAAGACTACCTTTTCAGAGTCCACAACTACAAAGGATTTTGGGAAGTCACTAATCTGATTGTAAAGAAAATGGTCAACACTGGGAGATACACCAGTTTAAGCCCGTATCCCTCTCCCTGTTAGACAAAAATCTTGTTACCTTATGGTAAAAATTTGTTTCTATGAGTTAGCAATGTTTTTGTATAATCACGCAGGTTAGACTTTAATTGGCGCTAAACAAAATCATGCTAGCCACTCATGTTGTCAAATTCATAAGTCTGTCAAGGGTAACTTGCCTTGAGTTTATCTTTTACGTAATCTATTTACGTAAATGTCTTTGAAACATAATACCTTCTACGACTTCTACAATCTTGGACAAAATAAATGAAAAACCTAGGTCCCCCCTCCCCCCAAATCAAGGATGGGAAGATGGTGCGCTTTTATTGCTCTTCGCGCGGCTTCATCCTTGATTTGGGAGGGATGGGGGTTTTCTGTTCCATTTTATTTTGTCCAAGATTGTAGCTTCTACCACTGTTTTTAACTTTAATTGGTCCGTTTAAATTTTTTAAAATTAATGTTCGCTTCGGAGTTTTTCCTATATTGAATGATCCTATAGTAAAACGTCATAAAGGGCTCAGAAAGCCTGTGTTTCATGTATGTTAAGCGAAGAAAAAGAAAACTCACAGTCAGGATACTTTTTTTAATTTATAGTTTGTTAAATTAAAGAAGCTCGCGGAAATAGAGGAGAGAAAAGCTAGCTCAAGCCCAGGCCAGTGTTTCTTACACTTGTGTAGTGTTTTTAACTTCTCCTTGACGCTTAGCTTTGTACGCTGACTAAATTATGATGAAACCTTTTGTTTTATTTTCCCTTTCTTTTGGCATTACGGCCGTAACGTCCAAAACTTAATGGCCACTTGAGATCGTAATTCGCCTGGCATCCGGATTTTGCGTAAAATTTAGAGATCGTAAAGGGAATTAAGGCAAGCAATGTTTTTAATGTTTACCTTTAGTCTTGTGTAAGGAATAAATTGAGCGTCGCTTTTAACTATAAATCTACAGTGCATAAAAAGTTTTTTTGGTACTAAGCACATCTTACATAACGAAATAAAGTATGTCAACCATGCTCTTATTTTCGTGTTCTCTATCTCAGTAATCTCTTTCCAACGAGAACTTGGTAGGCGAAAAACTGACAGGGGTACCTTTTTCAGGCTTCAGGTATATGAAAGGGGTAACGGTTTCACCAGTTTAAGTATATAAAAGGCTAGGGAAATCTGTCATTGCAGTTTGTAAGGGACCGGTCATTATTTATCACCTCGGGGGGGGGGGGGGGGGAAGAATTTCAGGGGGGATCACTTGGTTTTTAGGAGAATAAAAGGGGGGATCAGTCGTAACTGAGAACCCAAAATGGGGGGGGGGGTCAATGAGAACTTTGGAAGGATTCAGAGGGGAGACCGCTCAAATTTTCTTGGAAAATAAAGACATGGGAGGTGGGGGGGGAGGGGGGGTCGCGAAAGTCATCAAAAATTATTAGGGGGGATCACTTCAGTGAAGAAACACTCAAAGGGGGGATCGGCTAAATTTCACCTTGTTTAGCCCCAAATCCTCTGCCCCCACCCTCCTCCCAGGCGATAAATAATGATCGGTCCCAAGAGAGAACAAGAAAACCTCCTGGTTTAGTCATTTATTTAAGATCGATGGGGTATTTACAGACTTAAAGGGATGCAGCGCTTTAAACCAGTATGTGAGAGGGGTACCATTTGTCAACAAAATGTAACGAAAGGGATACCTTTTGTCAAAAATAGAAGGGTGAGAGGTTAGACCTCGGAGCGGAGCCTCCCCGTATATAAGTTTGTTTCGTACCCCTAGGGACTTAACCTAACAAACCCGAGGCTCATCTGTGCTCCGTTTTACGCGTATTTAAAGCTACTTAAAGCTACATGGAAAGGAACGAAGTTACACTTGGGAATCGATATCTTTGAATCTTTCGTTCCCGTCTATACGTATCCGGACATTTTTAAATCCGCAAATTATAATGGGCTACAATCGCATCTTCCGTAAGTGGACCTTGGAAATCATAAAAAGCGGGGTTTCCGCAACTGGGGCTGGCTGCAAACGGAAACACCGCCTCGTAGCGCGCAAACAATGTACTGCCGTGGACTCTCTGGTTTTGGTTTTTTTTTTGTCTTATATAGCACGTATATGTGACCACTAATCTCAGAGTTACAAATTACACTAGTGTTGCTGCGTACCGATTACATATTATACTATAATTAGAGAAGAACACCCTGCGAGTATAGTTTCACAAAGTCGCATAATTTTACAGATGTTTCCGTGGCAGGGGGTAAGAACTTGCAGCCCACCATGCAAAGGACTGTAAAATTTCATGATTTTGCGGAGTTAAGTTTGCAACACTGATTTTAAAGCGTTCTTTCTAGCGGTGTTGAAGGATTTTCGCTGACTTCCCAGTAAAAATAAGAAAAAAAAAAGCCGAATGTTCTGTATTTCGGGGGAGTTTATAGTACGATTGCGGAAGCCCCACATGCTCTTTCACGCTAAGTGCATAATTTACGTCACTCTTCATCATTTCCTTAATTATTTTTAACTATATTTTTAAACTTTTTTGCAGTGTTTGACATTAAATAAATATATTTTGTCCACATTATAGGCCTTAAAAACGGCTCTTAGAAGACTTGGGAGGGGTGTTCACCTCGGCGGTCAGGTGGAAGGGATCTCAATCGAAAATACAAAAACTGAAAGAACCTGGGAAGACTAGGACCAATTGTTTGTTGGCTAGTTTAAAAAAACGAGTACAGATAGCAGTGGGCTAAACCTCTAAGTAAAGACAGACTGTAAAGAACATGTAAGTGACAACAGGTCAAACACTATGATCCTCAGGATTTTCTTTTGCACTGTAGGATGGTCGATAAAATTGGGCAAAAATTGGGCTACAGAAAATTAAAGCCATCTGAAAAGTTTATTGATTGAGATGTCAAAGCGTCGCGTATCACTTTAAACTCTTGTTGCGTGACACTAGGTTAGCTAACACGACTCGCCTACTGAGCACTGTTTTCCGAACACAACGCACCCGGAATTAGTGAGATGAAAAGATCAACGTTTCACTGTTCAACTTCTGGTATATTTTTCAAAAATGGTGACAAAAAAAGTGAATGCAACGCTGTAAACAGCTTTCAAAAGCGAAAAGATGTAAATACAGTGTGAAGAACAAATTAATAACTTGATATCTACAAATCCGATTATCTTAGAAAGGAGTTTTTCCTATATGGAAAAAACTTATTGAAAATTGCGAGAAAAACGATAAACAAACCTGAACTAAACAGAAAATGGCCAACGCTTCATCTGCGAAGATTTAACAAATAGTTTTCATGCTGCCGTGCGTCTGTAATGTTCCGTAATGGAGAGTTTAAGCTTCACGTATGCGGCAAATTACAAACGTCAGATTCAAGCTGAGAAGTTCTCAAAATAGAAAATGAGCAGGTAAAAACAGCTCAAAACAATTCTTATGGATAAAGAATTGCGTGAAACTACTAATTTATGTGTAGAAATAATGAAGAGTAACCGATAAGTAAAGGGGAAACTAGGACCCGTGGTACAAATTCACGTTTGCTGTTTGACGTAAACGTGATGCTTAACCTCTCATATGTATTACTAAACAGATGACGTCAAATGTGGTATAATGTACAAATACCTATTATAAATTTACTGTTAAGTAGCTTTGCCAATGATTTCACTTGTCTACTTCTGTTAACATTTCGATAAAATAATTAACTGAGGGACCTTATTACTTTTAAGCCCAGTAGTTTCCCTCGGACGTCCTCACCATTAGCTATTTATATCTAAGTACTTCATGTTTTGTACCGAGGCAAAACAATAAACTTGAAACTTGAAATATAACCGAAGCTGAAAAACAATAAAAAATTCCACGGCAAAATGCAACAGCTATAAGCGTATGCTGCAAATTAAACCACCTCTTAGATCAAAGTAAAATCATCACACGTAATAAAATAGCGATAAAATGTTATTTATAATAAAACATATTAAAATACTCTCAATACACCTATTTTCCTTCATATTATTAAACTAGGGTATCTAAAAGATAGTAATGCTGCGGCACATTCTGTTGATACTGGTATTAGTTAGGCAGTGGGACTTAAAAGAACCGAAAATGATATTGAATGTTCTATTTACATGTTGGAAAGTACTAGAATAATTACTATCAGTCTACAGAAAGAACTCGTGGGAACGTTGTTTAGAAAATAATCAAGTGGTTATCAACTCTGGTTTTCCCACTGTAAATTGTAGGAAATGATAGAAATTCAGATTGTTTATATTTATCCATATATTTAATATATGGTGTACTATCGTTTCTATGGAAACACAATACTGTTCTTGCTGTTTATTGCACTTTATTAAGTAACAGCTAATTACCTATATATTTATAGAAAACAACAACACAAAAAAACGGAAAGAAAAAAGAAAAAAGGAAAAAAAAGAGTTTGGTAGGATTCGAACCCGGCACCGTCGGCTCGACGCGACTACACCTCACCACTACACCACAGAAACTGACTACGTAAGTTTGGGAAAACTCTTTAATTTAATGCCTTTTTCATTAAACGTCCGCCGGCAAGATGATCGCCAGCCGCATTAATCGAGCTATTAACGGTAAAAAAAAAACAATTTAAACGCATATTCCATGGCAATGAATGAACGAACATAATTATGCTTTTCAAAACGCCGATACACGTCCTCGTCTGCAACGTAGGACACAAAACATATGTTTTGTTGTCTCGATTTCCGCTGTTATTTTGAAGCGAACGGTCAAAATCACATCCATTTTCGGCTCATACAGTTTCTTAAGAATAGCATGGCATGACATTTTCTCACTTACACATAACCTTCTAGCAAGCTGGAATTTGTATATCCCCCGTGTTGTGGAGTCGAAGAGCAAATGCTCATCTTCTCGTCAGGTTTTAAGACCTGGACGAGTCAATGGCTCTTGAATTGAAATCCAATCTCCAAGTTAACCATCGTACTCATCTGAAAGACTCCTGCGTGTCTTAAATTTGGTAAGACCTCTAACCATGCTGTAGAAAATTTGCTACAGAGAAAACTCTGAGTCTGGGCAGCGAACGATGCGAACTTCCCCGTGTTTTTACATGAGTTGTTCGTGGCGCAATGCACTCTGGTTAAATACAATGCATTGTGGTAAAAAGTGTGGTTAAATGCAATGCATTGTGGTAAAAAGTGATGAATTCGAGAATTCGTCGCCCCTTATATATTTCCCTTAAATCCTGATTATGTTGCTGCTCGCTCCCTGCGGTCGCTCCGCAGCAATAAGGCTCTGAACCCTTTTTTTTCTCAAATATAAAACAAGAATTCTAGTAAATAACTCAGACTTTTTGATCATACGTGTGAAAAAGCACAACGGGCCGAAAACAAGCACGGCAGACACAACAATTGAAAGCGTTTGATGCTACACCCAACATTTTAAGGACCCTGTTTTGGTTATTGATAAATATTCAATTATTATTGAATAGGCTGAGTATAATATGAAGGATTATGCAGATCAGTTGAGTAAAGTCTTAATAACAGCCTCTGAGATCTGCACAATACTTTATATCATACGAAAGCCAAATTCAAATAATTCCAAGTTCTTAACTTCTTTTCCTCCACGTATACGTTCTTCAAAACATTTGCCTGTTTCGAGGCATAGTTTAAGATTGTGAAATGATGTATTTTTCATTGCATATACTCCTCAAAAAGCAGATGACATCTATCGAACGTTACTTGTTCGTGTGTTCTTGGATTGGATTTGGATTCATTTTCAGTCATTAATTCGGCTTTTTCGTCTTTTCATAGCCATTTTCTTGAGTTCGATAGTCACGCCAACATAGCTAAGTTGCCGCGGCGTTGTCTTTTTGTTTGAATGATCGTATATTGACAATATACCTTCATTGACGTCAGAGTAACTTGCACGTCAGTGATTGTATAATACACGCGTCTTCTAAACTTGGTCCGTGCCACGTGGTACTGAAGAATTAGGCGGAGGATTAAGGCAAATCAAAAAAACGGCGAGATATTTTGAATAAATAATAATAAGCATTATTTTAAAATGGATATTTTTAACGAGCCATCATGACGTTGCACTCAACCCAAATGCCCATTCGCTTCCGCTTGACACGAAAATATTAGAAAACGTTGATTTCCTCGGTCCCGCCTACTTCTCTAGCTATATTTCACAGTGAAACCTGTACTAAGTTGACACACTAACACGAGGCCTTACCTAGAGTCCACTTGATAGACGTGTCCGCTGAATATAGGTTCGTTCTGCCGAAAATATGGTTAATAGAGGGCTTCCGCTTAATATTGGGTCCCCTTAATACAGTTTTCACTGAATAAGAAGTATTTTTTCCGCGCCCGACTCCTATCCTCAACTGCTCGCGAAACGCGCGTATGTTCGCTTTTTTTCGCAGTGTGCCTCAATTAGGGTTGATTTCCAGTGTGGCGTAATTTTTACGTGCGCCGTTGCGTAAAATTTACGTTCGCAAATAAAATAGAGGCAATGCGTGAAGGGTCGCTTGTAAGCGTAAAAGTTGAACCTCGTTCAACTTCTCGTTTACGCTCAGCACTTTTTATCTTGCCTGTATTTTATTTACGTTATTACAATTTACGTGCGTTAACATGCGTAGCCAAAAACGCGTCAGTGGAAATCAACCTTTAGAGAGGCTGAGAAGAGTGTAAAAGTATAATATCTACATCTAGCCGATTATTTGAAAACGAACCCGGCAAACTTTGCACCTATCTGAGAGGAAAAGGGACAAAAGACCAGCTTTTTATTTTCGCCCGATAAGCTCGAAAAGCACACTAGCGAAAGAAAAGGCAAGGAGAAATACAAAGAGCGAGGAAGAAGAAAGGAGGAGAAGAAAAAAAATGGCTGCACTCTTAGTTTTTATATTGGCTACTTTGGAGAGTTTTTGGCCGTAAAAACAAACTGCTTAACGGAAGAGGTCAATTTGGCGGTAACGTGTTCAAAAATCCGGCTAGAGGTATTTATTTTCCCTTCAACGGTCTTCCATAATAATCATAATAAATAACATGTTTGCCTCACAGATTGGCTGACTCATTTTCACCAAATATTTGTTAATCTGCAGACTAAAACTTTTCACAAACTGCTGAATGAACTTTTTAACGTAAACCTTACCTGGATTTACCTTGTTGAGGTAAGTATCTTTGTAAGTATCCTTGTTGAGTATCTTTACTCAATAGACCATTTTACTTTATTTTTCGCACCGCATTCTTTTTTGTCTTTATGCCATACCTAGATTAGCAGATGCAAGCTACTTGAAATAACCAGGTGAAGAGGATTTCATCCCTTAAGTTCTAAGCTTTCTTCGTCTGCTGTTCTCAGACTCTGAAAACTGCGACTTAAAGCAAAGTAAAATAATTAATTATAGGGCGACAAAACATGGGTGGGGACGCTGTTCACGACGTGTGGTATTACAAATGAAGGATCAATCTTCCTAACGTACACGTTAGGACAACAATAATCCTTTGAAATGGGAATGAGAGATTTTGGCAAGTGCTAGTTTGCATAAAGCACTGTTTTACAGAGTGAGCATTCTTTACAGCGACTTCGTTGTATCGCGCTGTGCGTTTTGCAGAATTTGAAAGAATTTTGGGTTTTTCTGTTCCGTCAATCATCTAAGCGGGCCTCTTAGGAAACACATGTGTACTTGCACGAGTTCAAAAGGTCCTGGTTTGTGATTCGTGATTGGTGGATTTCAATCCGTTTCGTTTGTTTCGTTTTTCAAGGTTCGTTGATTTGTGATCGACCTGTATCGGGTAATAATCGACTAGTTTTGAAAGTCTGCTTCGCAGATTTTTCTGATCTTTCTTATTCTTGTCACTTGCAAGAATAAAGCAACGTCTGCCTCCTTATCCACTCACCATCGCCATCACCTTCGCTATTCTTGAGCAGTCTAGTGTCATCCTCAGCCAAGCTGGGTGAGCACGTTACATTGTGATTTGCATTAACCCCGCCTTCACTCAAATCATTGACGGAACAGAAAAACCCAAAATCTCTTCGAAGTTTGCCTGAATACGCGCAGCGTAATACAACGAATTTCGCTGTAAATTCATTTCTTCTGGGTATAATTCTGAAGTGAGAACATTTAAGTATTTGCTAAAAGTACTTTAAGTATTTCCTATGACAGGCACTGGTTATGTTTTGGAAGGAAGCAATAAATTTTCTGGATGGGAAACCTTCGTGACCCGGCCGGATTAATTTATACAGGGTATAGACGAGCCCTTTATGGCTTTGATTCTCATAAAGTATTCTCTACGAACTGAATTTACTCGCACAGAAAGCGTCGGGTAATCGTATTACCAGTGCGTTAAGGCAAGAAAGTAACGCTTGTCAGCCGAAGGACAATGATTCCAAAGAGCGACTGCTGGCAACCGCCAATGGGTCGTGGTTTACTGAATTTTCAGCCCTTGTACACCCTGGATGACGTACTGTGATACCTCCAATGGCAAGGTCTTAGAAGCCAAAAAGTTCTAAATCCTATTCGCCAGAATTTAAACGCTGTCTCCAGTTGCCTGTATAATCTGCTCAAGAAAGTGGTATAGCCTACATAACAGGCGTTACCTAACCGAGTAAGATAACAGTCGATCGTAAAGCGCAAGACAAGGTAAAGAGAAAAAAATAGCCATTTATAGCCAATTTTTTCCTACTGACGCGTATATGGATATCCATTTTTGATGCATATTTCACGCAGTGTAAGCAGTCCAGGCTAAAAAAGGTACTAACACCAAAATTAGATTTTTTAGTAATTAACTCAATGATAATCACCTCTTCCTCCAACACTTCATATACACTATACAGGAAGTAACGAGCGCCAATACCACGCATGCGCAGACAACTCCAACTATCAATGCAGTATCTGAAAGGAAACAAGATCGTAAAACACAGTTGCATTATCATTTTTACCATGATATGAATCTATTGTTTCTTACACCATGGTGGAAACACAATTAGGTCTCTAATAATGAGACTTTATTTATGCGATAGCAGAAACTCATAAGGGGTTGAAACGTGTAACTCTCATATGTTTGCTTTGTCCGATGTTGGCGATTATTCATTTTCGAAAGTACCATATTTGGAATGAGAAGAAGAGATAACTGACCAATCAAACTTCGTAAGCAACGTGACGTAATTTTACTTCAGGTTCCCGCGCCCGCTTGAAAAAAATGGCCGACAAACGGGGGAAAAACTGCCGAAAGCCGAGAAAGTTTTCAAAGGTTGAAACCAGGAATCTTACCGAAACACTGAGCATGATATTATTACCTTACCACCCGGGCCAAACATAACATTATGAAACCCATTGACGTCCTCGCAACTTCTTAAAGTTGTCACCTCAAAAAACGATGCCTCGTTGACCCTCTGCACGGTAAACTTTTTCTGCAAATAGGCTTTTAAAATTCGTATATTAAAGGTCTAGAATAAACAGTAAAAAATATTTTCAAATAAAATTCACTAGCTGCGTATCAAAAAGTGTCCAAAACCTGAACCTGACATCTCCGCAAAAAGTGATGAATGTGAGAAGCATTTAAGCTTAAATTCAGCTTGGATGTTGTAGTCACGATCGTGTTTTGAGCTAATTTTATGTATGAACAAACTCAAAACAATAGCAAGAGAAGCCGTTTATGGAATTTTATTCAAAATCCAAAAAGCAATTCGGAAAACACTATCTGGATCGTGGATCCGTTCACGCAAGTGAAATCGGCTGAGCACATGGCAAAATTCAACACAAAATCCATTTCAAATCAGGGCACATTTTGTAATTTTTCTTTAGCGCCGAAGAAAAAAATTTATAAAACGTCTATGAAACATTTAAAAACACGTAAATTCCCTTTCAAAAACGTAATTATCTTGGCCATAGAGTGCAAAGTGTACCTGAATATTCAGCAAAAACTTCACTACCTTGGTTGCATTTCAAAACAGACCATGCGCTCCGTCGAGAAGAAAACAAGGTTGAATTCCTCGAAGGACGATTTCTTGATGAAAAGCTTCCCTTCCTCCACAAAATGAAAGCTGAGCATTCTTTTGAACCTTCTCTTTCCATTTTTTGTCTTTTAACGGTGTATTTTTTTTTTGAAATGCAGAACTCTTGTCTTAAAACATCTGCATGGTGATCGCGCGGCAGCCATTTGTTTAAAATGGATATCTGTCACTAAGGTTTCCAAATATGGTAAAAGTGAATATTCACGAGCATTGAACGCGAGCTTTACGTTTCAACCCCTTATGAGTTTCTGGCGATAGTCAATAACCTTTCCTCCAGTTCTCAAATTTGTTACGAACTTACTAAAGGTTAAAGTCAACAACGCACGGCGCCAAATGAAACAAGAACCGTATCCTGCCAAGTCACTAAAAATAACTTTCGTCAAATTTTGTTTTCAAAGTCATTAATAATTCATAATAAAAGTAAATACAAAATAAATAAATGTATCTTGAGTGCCTGGAAATCAGATGAAAAACTATTCATTTTGCATCCTTAAATTCCCCTTCTAGGATCATTTTGTTTGAGATGTAATATCAAACATTCGATACTGCAATTTATCAAAATATCACACACCTCAACTCTCTTGTCGGTATTCGATTTTGTAATGAATCACTGTCTCTTATGTTTGATATATTACACCCCGTCCAGGCGGCAATATTTATTAACACTCATTTAAATAACTGTTAACACTCAACGATGCAACAAGTCCTTGCTTCGCTCACTGTTTTTCTCGAGCGGACGCGAAATGTTAAAAATAATAATAATAAAAGAGATGAGTTTCTTGAGGATAAAACCACGCACTACTTTGTACACTCAGCTTTATAATTTATATAACACATTCACGCTTAGAAGAACAACAGACGCGGCTGTTGTATTAGCACCTTTTCACGAGTTCGCACACTCATACAAACTTAACTAGTAAACGATGTGAAGGGTCTCCCGAGCCAGCGTGGATAAGTTCCTTAACTAAAAAATATCGTTCTCATGAAGACGGAAATCGGACGCGCAAAATATATATTTGTATTCAATAACAAAATTCAAAAGACTATTGTGGACACGGCCTTAGTAAGAGAGAAAAACAACAACAACAAAAAACAAAAACAAACAAAAAAACAACGATGACTGTTACACAATGTTATTTTTTTGGAGGGATATCATTGGAGGTAAATAGTGAAGATTCAGTTTCCCTCATGGTTAGCATGTAATAAAAAAAAGAAGCGAACAGAAAATAGTTCCAGCGAACTAACGGTTGGTCTTAACATGATTCTATGAACCGCAGCCTACACTACTCTATGAGGGAAAGCCACTGCATATTGACGGCAGAATGTAATAAATAAGTCAAGCCAGCCTTAGGATAGAATCGACGGAACAAGAATAACAACCAGTGATGTCCTTGCTTTGTTTTTCGAAGCCGTAACTAACAAAATTTTACTCTTTCCTTGATACTTCAGGTCTAAACAGGTGCCGTAGTTCTGCCGTGGTTTAAGTCTTCATTTAGTTCCTAAAGCTAAATGATGTTCACCGAGACAACATTTGTTTTTGGCAGGAAGGGGATGACTTTATCTCGCCGTTTTGAGTCTTGACCATCTCAGTTAATAGAAGTCGTTTAGTCATTTTAAATCAAACTTTTACAGGAACCATACTTGCGAATGAAAATGAGACTCCTCTTTTGAGTCGCAGAGTGTCTTAAGCTTTGGATGCGATCTACTAATTTGCGGGGCGTAAATCACAAAACACGACAGTGTACGTGATTTTAAAAAAATATTAAATAAAAAATTGCACTATATTTGAGTGTCAATGTATTTAGCACGTAAGTACTAATTGGGGACACTATTTTTACGTCTCCTACTGGAGAAGGGACCGCCATTTTACGTGGTCATTGGAGCCTCGCGAAGGTCTAGCCGCTTGCAGTGCAAAGGTAGCACCTTCATTTCTCAGTTATTTTAAGACCCTGAGTATTGGTCCGGCCCCGGGAATCGAACCCGCGACCTCCCGCTCTGCAGTCACACGCTCTACCGACTGAGCCAACACTGCCGCGGTTAAAAAAAGTGAAATCTCACCTGACTTTCTAGTTGGTACTCCCGTTGTAGAAGGGACAACTTTAGTAGAAGATACTTCAGTGACAGGCACAGTCCGGACCGAAGAAATTCCTTATACCCCAAAAATATAACAACAAAAGAAAATTATCGACTGACTTGTGAGAAGTTACCATTTCTGGGCAGGTATGCAATATGGGACAGAGATGAAAGATGATTAAACCAGAGAAAAAAGAAAGTGTAAACGTGGACCCGCTGTAGGTATGGGATAGTGACGGAAATCTCAAACGCTGGTGGCCATTTAACAGGCAATTATCAAAGGCGTATTACAAACAGAATCCTGAAACGCTGAGAATTAAACGCGCCCGATCTTATTATTAAGATATGTTTTGAGTAAGGATTTCAACTGTTGCCCTGCTTTGGATTTTCTTGGCGAGATGTGTAATGCATTTTACTAACAGAGTTTGAGCAATGACAGAAAAATGATTTGGCCTGTTTTTAGAAAAAAAAAAAACATGATGGCCAATGCGATTAAGTATGCAGAAAGGTTTACATCTCACCCGACTTTGTAGTTGATATCTCCCTTGTGGTCGAAGGGAAGTCTTTATGAGAAAATACTCATTTTAGCTATTTAGCCAGTATAAAAAGAAGTCCGCACAAAAGTAACTCCCACACCCCTCCACCAAAAACAAACAACAACAAAAATCAAAAACGGAAACGAAAGAAAATCAAAAACGTAGGAAAAGTTAGCCTGCGAACCGCAGACGTACTTCCGGTCGTCGCTTCTCTCCCTCCGAAAAATAACGTCTGGTAACCCGAGCGGCAGAACGATTTCCGTGACGTAAAAACGTAGTTCTGCCGCGGTTTCAGTCTTCATTTAGTTCCTAAAGCCAAATGATGTTCACCGAGACAAGATTTGTTTTTGGCAGGAGGGGGATGACTTTATCTCGCCGTTTTGAGTCTTGACCATCTCATTTAATAGAAGTCGTTTAGTCATTTTAAATCAAACTTTTACAGGAACTATACTTGCGAATGAAAATGAGACTACTCTTTTGAGTCGCAGAGTGTCTTAAGCTTTGGATGCGATTTACTAATTTGCGGGGCGTAAATCACAAAGCACGACAGTGTACGTGATTTAAAAAAAAATAATAAAAAAATTGCACTATATTTGAGTGTCAATGTATTTAGCACGTAAGTACTAATTGGGACACTATTTTTACATCTCCTACTTGAGAAGGGACCGCCATTTTACGTGGTCGTCGGAGCCACGCGAAGGTCTAGCCGCTTGCAGTGCAAAGGCAGCACCTTCATTTCTCAGTTATTTTAAGACCCTGAGTATTGATCCGGCCCCGGGAATCGAACCCGCGACCTCCCGCTCTGCAGTCACACGCTCTACCGATTGAGCCAACACTGCCGCGGTTAAAAAAAGTGAAATCTCACCTGACTTTCTAGTTGGTACTCCCGTTGTAGAAGGGACAACTTTAGTCGAAGATACTTCAGTGACAGGCACAGTCCGGACCGAAGAAATTCCTTATACCCCAAAAATATAACAACAAAAGAAAATTATCGACTGATTTGTGAGAAGTTACCATTTCAACTGTTGCCCTGCTTTGGATTTTCTTAGCGAGATGTGTAATACATTTTACTAACAGAGTTTAGCAATGACAGAAAAATGATTTATATCTCCCTTGTGGTCGAAGGGAAGCCTTTATGAGAAAATACTCATTTTAGCTATTTAGCCAGTATAAAAAGAAGTCCGCACAAAAGTAACTCCCACACCCCTCCACCAAAAACAAACAACGACAAAAAACAAAAACGGAAACGAAAGACAATCAAGTGATATATAAGGAAAACGTAGGAAAAGTTAGCCTGCGAACCGCAGACGTACTTCCGGTCGTCGCTTCTCTCCCTCCGAAAAATAACGTCTGATAACCCGAGCGGCAGAACGATTTCCGTGACGTAAAGCCTTCTTAGCCAATCACAGTTTAGCTCTTAAATCAAGGAACTAACTCGCGAGACTTCTCACAAGATCGTGCGCGGTGGATATGTTTACAATTCGCAATTGAAAAGGGCGACGTAGGCTGTGCGCAGCCGCCCATTTTTCTCGGAACGACGCGTTTAAGAAAGTTAATTTTCCTTGACTGTGGTACTGATTGATGAACTAAGCACCAAGAGGATTCATATTGAAGAAAGATTATTAGAAAACTATTTGCCTAACGGAGTCAATGATTTACCACACCTTGTTGTTTTGATCATATTCGAAACGATGAATGTCCTAATGAAAGTAGACGCATCATGCTGCTTATTGCTTCTGTTTTATCTGGTTCCTCGCAGAAAAGTATGCTTTGGAGAACTCTTCAGTAGTTTATCGTGTGCCGCTTGGATAATTTTAGTATCCTTTATCTTTGAAAGCTAGGACATGTGGTAATTGATTTCCTATGCGATGCGTATATTTGTTCTTATACTTCTTTTTATACATGTTCTTTTAAAGGTTTTAATTTCCATGGTTTTTTATAAGATGAGTCGAAGCGTCGTAGCTGAAATGTCATCTTGACTATCATCAATTTACTTCTGTAAATACTTATTTCACGCTGGGTCCGGCCCAGGGTTTATAATATTTCGGATCATTGTTTTGTGGCCATACTTGTAGGATTTTGAATTATTAACGAGCGATTGTCAGAGATTTCTGAATCAGTCGAGATGTTTCTGTCCAATCGATTCGCCACCCTTTGTTAGCGCTGGTTAAATTGAAATAAATCGCGGGTATGAGCGCGATGTCATTGAGCTATATTATTTTCCTTTCGCTGTAGCGATTGGGCCCACGTCACATACATAGCTTAAGAAGCCGTTGCTTCACAAGGAAGTCAGCATTCAACGTCGCAGGAAACCTTGTTAGGAGGTGTTAACATGAGAAAACCCGCACCGGCACGAGTTTTATACAGGGATGACGTTTTGATTTCGTATCGCTTTCACATGATGACTGCGTCATTTTGTATCTCGTTGTTTGAAGGTACACTTTATGTTGATAAAATGCGCGTGTGATTTAAAATAACAAATATTACGCATGCGCTAGCCGTTCCAGTCTACTCGCAAACCGATTTCACACCGAAACGGTTGGTCATTTGACGTTTACATGATACCGCTGTGAGATTTCGTACCGGAGTGAAATTCTCGCCCCGGTACAACAAACGCGGTGAACTCACCCCCGGGTGATTCGCCCAGGCATGATATTTTGTGGTGGTATCATGTAAACAAATATAGAGCCATGAGAGGGAAGCGGAGTGAACTCGCGCCGGGGCAAAAGTCGCCCCGGTATCATGTAAACACTCCCTTATAGTCGTGAAATTCAAAGCGTATTTCGTAACTCTCGCCAAAATCCAATAGCGAGGTCCCGAGGAGTCACTCGAGCTGCATTCTATCCGTTGATCTGATTAGCCAACATGAAAACAAAACGTTTTACATCACAGAAATCGTTTTGCCGCTCGGGTTCGCAGACGTTATTTTTCGGAGGGAGAGAAGCGACGACCGGAAACACGTCTGCGGTTCGCAGGCTAAGGAAAAGTAGGAAGGAGGAACAAACACTAACAGAAAGATTATTTAATTATAACCAGAAACATAACCCACTGATTCGTAACTTAGCAATTGTTATATGCAGGCCAGTCAGTTAAAAGCGTTTTTTCAGTAAAAACAATTAACGAGTAGATATATAGATAAATCTAAAAAGTTGAAGTTGAAGTAAATAAGTAGAAAAGCTGCGGAGTGCCCCTGAGTCTCAAAATTGTGTCATGATAGTGCTGCCTAAATTCTCTAAAATCGCCAATTGCCCTTAAATTATCGGTGAGGCAGTTCCAATATTTTTCAGCTGAGTGAGTAAACGAGAGTACGCCATATGTTGTGGTTTAGGGTTCAAGATGTAAAAGAGCAATACCTCCTCAAAAGAGATAAGTAGAGGACCTAATTGTAAAAAATAAAAAATAAAAACCAAAGGCAAAAAATGCCACTGTCCAGGGCAAATAAATAAAGAAATAACCAATACCAACAAATAAATTATTAACTACCAAAGAAGCGGCGTACCAAATCAGTGTGTTGCCGTAGCTATTAACGTTTAGAGTTGCCAAAGTACCATAATTCAAAATGGTTCTATTGTTATTATTTTTTGTTTTCTCTGTTAATTAGCGCTGTTCGCTTGATTGCAACTGCGAAAGGGCCATTTCCGAGTTCCAAAAACTCTCTCTTTCAAAACGAGGCTGAGTGCAAAACATTTGTTACTGAAAACGAGTTTCAAATGCATGAGAATGAAAAATAATTTTCATATGAATGGCTTCGCACTTCGCCTCGCTTTGAAACAGAGGCTTGAGGCAACTCGAAAATCGTCAATTCGAAATAAATTTTACTTTGAAATGAGGCAGTGATGGCCAATTGTAATTGCAATTCTTCTGTCCAAGGGGTAATAGTAACATCGGAGACACCAGCTCGGTTTAATGGTGCGTGACAAGTACATTAAAACTACGAATTGTCAGCCAACTTACGCTTGTCGTCTTTGAAATTAAATACAAATCCGCCGTCAAGACAACCTTGTCGCGGACGGAGGCGTATACCGAATACTACTAAAGGCGAAAAATATTAACCTTGAGATGCTTCAGCAGAAAAAATTAGCAACCGAATGATCTGGATTCACAGTACGTGTGTGCAACTAGCACAAGAATGTCAAATTCTTGCTTTGAACCAGGTTATTCATGAAGTTATTTTTGTTTTTGTTGTTGTTGCTTTTTTCCTTTAGTGCAAATTAGTATACAGGAAGAATACACAGGAGCGTAATTCTCAAAATCAAAATCTCTTATTGCACGGTTAAATTTGCAGTGTCATGGTGGGATCTTTAGCCGCACTGTATTCATTCTTGGCGAGCCAGTAGGGGGAGCTTTTCAGGAGAGTCGAGTGATATCGGACGATACTACGGACTAAACCGGCTTCAATAAGAGAATAATTATCCAATTATTCAATTTCGATGAGTAAATAGAATGAAGTGTGCATGTTCAAGATAACGAGCACGATGCAAACTAACGTGGCTCATGTGCAAGTTCAGTTTTAGCGCGTTTCAGTGATGCATCGTTGTTGTTGATCGGTCAGAAATGAAAACTTGTCAAACTGGTTCACTGAGTAAATCGAGTTGTTCGGATTTTTCGCCAGCTCTTTGAGGCTCTATCTCTTGTTATCTTTCAAATATTTGCCAGGAAAACAGATATGGAATAAGGAATTGCCAATTCAGGTGAAGTTTAAGGAAGCTTATGATGGCCTTCCGAATTTCATGTAAACCTCCCAATAGAATTAAACCAAACTGAAAAAAATTGCATTAGAAGGAAAATTCTCTCGCAAGGTCAAGGAGTTCGAAAGAGCAACTTTTCAACAACGGTTCAAAAACGGACTTCGTAATTCACCCACAGTTCGTCGGGATTCAATAACAACACGTCCTTAGAGTCTCCTATTCCCAGTTATATGGTTTATATTAACGAGTTTCTATTATATAAACAACAGAGTTGGACATAATGCTAGACCAGAATGCCCTAAAGAGTCTTACTTGTAGACTTTGGTGTCAAGTCTGTTAGAGGTTGGGCTGTTGGTTGTGGAAAGACTGGAACAGGAACATGAGGATTTTGAGCTAGCGGATCCTCCTTTGTACCATGTAAATACAGCGTCCAGTTGAAAAGCGTTCCTTAACATGAAACGAAAAGAGGTTGAAAATGTTTAGACATACAGAAATAAATGACACTGTTATTTGTCATTCACAATTATTCAATTCCACTTCGGTGAATAATTGAATCAATCAGCGAAGTGGTGGTGGCAAGAATACGCAAACATTTTGCTCGATGGATTTTATCTACTTTTTAAGGAGACTCTGCAAGAAAAAAAATCTGTTTTTTTAACCTAGCTGAAACCGTGCCGATAAATAGGCCAAGGCTTGAAGAAAAAGTGCAAGGAAGTAAGTTTGTTAAATTGAACTTAATTATTAACTTAATTATTGAACAATTATAATAATAATAATAAAATAATAATAATAAATAATAACAATTTATTGGCATTCCATAAAAAATGGCTCTTCTATGCTACAGTACTAACTATTAACACTAACTACAAAATATGGGAAAAGGTAGAACTCTAAAAGAAAATATGTATCTATTTACATGAAAGGGTGGTCACACGCTAGACTTGTTAAGGGCTAGGTAATGTTCTTTGCATTTGCGTACAAAGGTGGCTCTCTCCGTGCAAGTTTTGATGGTCTCTTTGAGAGGTTGTTGAAACATCGCGCGGTACTGTTTTCGAAAGTGCCTGAGTGTTTTGAATGACGCTAAGTATCATCTGAAGAATTATGGAGATCGGGGAGGGTGTTATCCGCCGAGGCCGATTAGGCCGTGACGGATAATACCCTCTGAGAGTTTTATCATTCATGCAAAATAATTCTCAGTTTAAAAACAAGCTAAAACATACTTACCTCCATCGATGTTAAGTTCATTTTCAAATGCCTGTTTATCGGCAAGTTTAGGAGATAAAGGGTTGTTCAGTACTGCAAATATTCTTCAAATAGCAGATGTCGTCCGTCAAGTTGTCTTCTTGCTGTTTTTAGCCAATAGTTCGCCTATTTCTTCCTCGTGAAACGAGTGAAATGTTCCACCATTTTGTTCTCATTACAAAAACAATTCAACCGCGTCCCCAGGTCTTCTCGGTTAACTGTTCAGTTTTCTGACAATTATGCTGCACAACTGACGTCATTTCTCACATGCTACGAAATTTTTCAAAATTTGGTCGTCAGTACCTGGTTATGTTGAATTGTGCGTGGGATTTTAGCCAATCAGAAACGGAGAAATATTTTGAATGAATAATAATACACAATTATTGAATTCGGCTTTCGTGTGATGTGAAGAATTATGCAGATCTTAGAGGCTGTTATCGGCCTCAGTGGATTCTTCACATCATACGAAAGCCGAATTCAATAATTGTTGATTGTTACAAATTAATAACCAACCTGTACTATTACGATGTGGTCGCGAGTTTTCCAGCGTTAATTTCCATTTTCCAACCGCATTTTCCCCCCAGTGGTGCAACGTCATAAAGACAAAATCAAAGTCCGTGTTTTTAAAGTGACTGTCGGTGGTCCTATAATGCGTGAGACTAGAAACCGTCCCTTGAGGTGATGTGAGTTTTATTAACAGGTCCCCACGCCGTGTATAAGTCAAATTTACATAGACCTCAACATGTTCCAAGTAGTTGATTTTCTCGCCAAAGCATGTACTGTTCCAGGTACTTAGATCGATGGTGTCTTCAAGTGATTCGTTAAACATTATCGGACTGAAAGGCGAATAAATAGAGGAAGAAAGAAAGAGAGAACGGTAAATTAAAGATAAAATTATGACGATACTAACAATTCTGAAAGTAAATGTATCAGAATTTGATACATTAGAATTGCGAAAGAAAGATTTAGCAGAAAGGTTAAATGAAAAGAAAGAAGGGAAAAAGATCATCACAGTTAAGTACGAAACTTAAGTGGTTGCGAAAAAGAAACTTGAAAAAAGTTCAGGCTTAAGAACAGAATCCGATCCAATGACCTCTGTGATAATCTCAGTAGCGACTGAGGTATGAAACCAAACCAAATGGGAGCTGGTCACTTTGTGAGTTCGTATAATATACGTACCCGTAGAAGACTAAGATATGAAGGTGAATATATGAATTTCAAGAGAAAGAGTACTTCCCGTAATTGTGCATTCAGCAGTTTTTGTAGACCTCAAAAGGAGCACATGCATTTATGTTCAGACAGAAAATGGAAAATCAATCACTTTGTTTGGTTTTCAATACAGCATATTAAACGTTTGATTACTGAACACAAGGTAGAAATCGGTTTGCACTTTCGCTTCCGGCACAGAGTTCTATAAGTTTACCTCTTTCTGGGCCAGTGAAAAACATGCACCTATGTGAGTGTCAATGTATTTAGCACAAAGGTACTAATTGAGGACACTATTTTTATTTCCCCTTCTGGGAAGGGGACCGCCATTTTACGTGGTCATCCGAGCCACGTGAAGGTCTAGCCGTTTGCAGGGCAAAGGCAGTACCTTCATTTCTCAATTATTTTAAGGTGGCGCGATACAGTTTTTCAGGGTCAATAAATCCCAAGTTTGAACATAAACTACGTCACCATAAACAAAGATTTGGAAAAATTGCCACCACAGTTGCATTAAATAAAGATGAAAATTTGTTATGATCAGGGTTGCAACGACATCGTAGTTGACCTAGCGACGAAATGACGCTATTACCTATTTTCTGTCATTGCAACCCTGATCATAAGAAATTCTCATCTTTATCTAATACAACTGTGGTGGCAATTTTTCCAAATCTTTGTTTATGGTGACGTAGTTTATGCTCAAACTTGGGGGGTATTGACTTTGAAAAACTGTATCGAGCCACCTTATGACTCTGAGTAATGGTTCGGCCCCGGGAATCCAAACCTCCTCCCGCTCAACAGTCAAGCGCTCTAACGACTGAGCTAGTCCCGCTGCGGTTAAAATAATAAAAAAAATACGCAATGTAACTCAGGATCCGAACACAAACATATTATGCAGGTACAATTACTCTACTCTTATGAGTAATAGGTCTCAATAAATATGGGCGAGTATACACTAAGTTGTTGAAAAAACGCTTTTAATAAGAACCCACACTGTGTTATGGTCAATTTTAAATAGGTCAAAATGCTGGCATAAATGATAATCGTAATTGCACCCACTTCTAGGGAGAGTGGATAATTACGAGGCATGAAAAAGAGTCAGGTTCTAGGTACGCTACCTATTTCCACGGGGATCTGGAATGGTGCAGTTAACCTTTGTAGGAACAGTTGTCCAGTTCAGTGCTGCATCGACCATCTTAGTGGCATCCATAAAGCCAAATCCAACATAATCATTAACTGAGGAAAGATACAACAACAAATGTAACGAAAGAAAAAAGGGAAGTATTATTGTTTAGGATCAAATAACAGCATAATTCTAAACTTCCCAACATAAAAGTCTTTTACTTCGCTGGATAACCGATCATTCTCTGTGGCTGCCCCTAAATTATAATGGAATAATCTTCCCTTTACATTAGAAATACTATTGTCGGCTAATACCTGTACGTTTTACAGATTCTCTTCATACACATTTGTTCCAGAAGGCGTTTCCTAGCCTATTTTCATTAATCATTAATAATAATTGATTAATATTTAGGGGTTTCAAAATGTCATTACAGTGAAACCCCGCCTTACGACCACCTCGGTAATACGGTCACCTCGTTATTACAGTGTGTAGCAAATTTTTTGGCCTGGCAAAACGGTCACACATTTTCCTATAAAAAAGAACCCCTCGTTTTTGCGTTAACCAGTTAATAGCGGAGCTCCTTGCGCGCGCGAAGCGCGCGCGAGCGGAGCACCATAACTAAGATAAACTACCCATCCGAGAAATTTTGGTTATGACGTCAGCGTACGTCCGTCCGTACGGACTTTCCGGGTAGTGGAAAGTAGTCCGCATGGACTCTTGGGGTAGGGGAAAGTAGAGATTTTTTGGCGGGAAATCGCATGGCGCAACGTCGCGCAACTGGTTTTGAAAAAAGAAATTTCAAAGCAACTTAGCAAAAAGATTTTTCGACAGAGCCTTTATAACTTTTTATTACAACTTACGAAAGCTATTATGTCAACAAACAACAGCAGAGAGATTTTAGCGTGTAGATGACAGGTTTTAAGGAGAGAGCAAAGAGAAGGTGAACGGCAGAGAGCAAGAGTCAACACGCGTAGAACAAGCGAAGACGATCGCCAAAGAGAGCGCGTTAGAAGTAGAAGAAGAAGACAAAGTGCGAAGCGAAGCGAAGAAAGTCGGCAAGTAGAAAGAGTCAGAGCGAGAAGAAGGAGAGAAAATTATAGTGAAAAACGCCGGCAGGCAGAACGAGACAGGGCTAGAATGAACAGACAAAGGCAACGCGAAAGAGAAATACAAAGGCAAAGAGAACGGTAGCAACATAATGACATGATGATAGAAAGTGTTGTGTTAATGTCACTATGGCCCCGCGTTATTAACATTTTGATTTCAAACTGATCTCGGACGCGAAAATTCAGCCAATCATTTAAAAATACATGCAGGGAAGGCAGAGGCTTTTCACTTTTCTCACCATAGTCAAGCGTTGATCACGCTCTACGACCGTCCAATTTTTATGCTCTGATTGGTCAAAATTTGACAGGTGAGTTCATGTAGAAAATTTATACAGCATCTTGAACCTTGTTTACTTTGACAGCTGAAGCTGACAGAGTATTTTGTCAACTTGTGATGTTTTTTACTGTCTTTTCCCACTGGGTGCTTAAAATGAAATACAGCTGCTATCAACAGTCTTCTTTGATTCATGGCTGGTTTGTTTATTAAATTTTTGGTAGGGAAATGCGCCGGTTGTCAAAGTTGGAAATCCGATTTCGGATGCATCGTTTTCGTTTTTCACCTTGCTCGGATGCGGGGTTGAAAAGTCCCTCAAGCAATTCTGGCCTTACTTGATAGCTTTCAAGAGCTGCATCTCGAATGGTAAGCCTGAGTAATTACTGTATACAGTCTATGTTTGTTTTTTTTATATCTAATTTCATGAAGTCGAGCGCAGTTTATGAGGCTAATTTATGCACGTTTGTATTAAGATCTGAGGCAATGATCTGATCTAGTATATATAAGCTTACAGAGCTTTAAAAAGCCTTTAGTCGATATTTTCTCTCCGCATATAGAATGAAAAAACGTTCCGAAGAGTATTTAGTTATAATTTTGGCTGTAGAAAGAAAGCTTTGAGTGATTTTCTTGCCTCGAGTTCACCTCTGAAAACAGTAAACACCAGGAAGCCGGCTAGAAGCTTTAGGCTTAAGCGTAAAGACTCAGGATTTTTAGAGACGCTTTAATACTTGTCTTCGTGAATGAAAATTGTTGTCTCTGTAAACATTTCACCGAATTACATTTCTTTTATTGATTGTTAGTAGTCTCTTGCAATTGCTTTGCTGTTTGTTTTCAGTCGTTCACAGACAACGCTTGCAGGAGTACTCAAAATGCCGCGCGTTTGCACATCGTTATAAAACCATTAAATAAAAAAAAAAATAAACAATAAATTCTTTATTATGTTGAAGCGTAACTCTTTTAATGTTCACTGAAAACTTGGCGCTTGTCAAAAGTGACAACCGGCTGGCCGTATAGGTGATTTTGGAAATTTTTTGAACGGTTTTGCTAAAAGCCCACGCGTGCTTCGTACGGTTCTGAATATTGAATGAATGCAATTTGTCTTGAAAAATTGTGAAATACTGCATTTTGTCTGAGGTCTGTATGATAAAAACAGCGCCTCATATTACTGTTTCACCTCAGATGTGATGCATAAAAAGTATGAAATGTTGGTTTACACGCTCCCAGAGTTGTTGGCAAGATTTTTTTAAGTAGACTTGTCGAACGCAAAAAATTCGGCCTGATTTGTTTTTCCATGAATTCGTTTTCCAGGCCTAATCTACTGTGAGCTATTATGGCTATTATGGCTCTTAAATGTGATCGACGATGATTGCTATTTTTTGGGTGTATATATACCGGCTATCAATTCGATGAAAGATTTTTTTTCACTCTAAAATCACTTAGCCTTTAATAGCTTGCCCTAAAAAGTCACATATGCGCCATTAAGTTAACTGATTTGTGGATTACAAGTTTATTGTTTGATTTAAATCATAAATTTATTAATGGGAGCTTCGCTTTTAGCCCTGGCTAAATCTATATATTACGACCAACGTCCACATTTTTAAATCCCAAACGGTAGAATCCCTTCTAATTTCAACCCGTTGATACGGCCATGCCATCAAAATATAGAAAATTAAAATACCTGTGATATGTCAATTTCACTGACCTAGCTGAGCATGTTCTTGTATTGTTTTAGACCACAGTACACTCAAAATCCATTTGTTGCTAGCTGATTTTTTTAATTTTATGTACTAAAGAAAAGTTTCAAGTACGGTTGACTCCCGATAACTCAAACCCTCGCTAATTCGAACCAACCCCTGGATTTCCGTCATGCGTTTACTGTAATTTTACCCTCAGTAACTCGAACCCTTGATAACTCGAACCTTCCGCTAACTCGACGTAGTTTTTGTTTCCCCGTCAGATCATTTCTATATAATTTTACCCTCGATAACTCGAACCGTGTTTTGAACCCTTAAAAGTCGGGAAAAAACAGTCTACTGGCGTCGAAACATTGAATTTTGGATTTCCCATTGATGTCTTGTAGGTATATAGTTTACTAGTGGAGGCTGTGTTGTTTGTCGCAAATCTAACTTACTTCTCAAAACAGTAAAATGCATGCTCTAGTAAGCAAGGTTTTGTTATGTTACGTTCTGATTTATAATCTAGAAGTATCTTTTAATTTTCACTTGACGTTTCTACAATTAAATATGATTAAAATGTTCATTATTCAGTAAAAACTGTTTCTTTCCTTACTCCCGGCTATTTTTTTCGAGCTCCCGATAACTCGAACCTTTTTCCATTTCCCTTGACGGTTCGAGTTATCGGGAGTTGACTGTAGTTTTTGCAATTACAGTACGCGATATCTCCATTCCGGTAGTTCATTAAAGTGAACAGTTGTTCAAGAAGTGCGAATGCGATGTATGGTGCATGTGCTATTCCGCCCGGCGTAAGTCATTAAATTTGACCCTGTCCCGGGTAATAGGGCCACCCAGTTAGTACGGCCAAATTTTTATGACCCATTGGTGACCGTATTAAAGGGATTCCACTGTACTGATTTCTATCTAGAATTTGCACTAGGAAGGAAGTTTAGGTTTTCGAATTAAAACTAGAGCTTAAAGTTTTCATTATTTGTTAAACATTATAACGCACAGTTAAAATGGTCTTTAGTTGAATATAAGTTAATGTATATATTATCGTCATTATTATATTAATATTATAATTATATACTCCTTCTGCTGTCATCACCGCTGTTATCAGTTTCATTACCGTACAGATACTTTTATTTTACTGAATCGACATTCGTTTTTGTATTTTCAAAAACATTAAACAAGTCATAAAGCATTTTTGAATAAAAACAGAAGCAGTAGCAATTCGATGAAAATGCATTTTGTAGTACTAATATAAAAACATTCACGCTGTTATAAAGATCAGGAGGGATAAACTAACCACTCAAATTAGCCTTATTAACGATCCATGAGCTTTTACTGATTGCAACAGGATCTTGCCTTGCAGTCCACGCAATGATGTGCTGTACGTCTCGCCAGGAAAGGGCTGAGCTAACAAAAGGAAAGAAAAGAAGCACTTTTAACATAAACGAATCAATCTATCAATAAATCTTTTTACAGACAGACAGACAGACATACAGCGACCGGTTTCAAACAACTTCAAGAAAAAGCTTTACACGAGCTTCTTGCATTACCCCGTCTTTAGTAGAGATATTTTGTGGGCGTTTTTAATAAACTAATTTTTCCACTCGCGCTTGTGACATGATTATAACCAACTCGACGCTTCGCGCCTAATTGGCTGTCTATCATCTCATTTCCAACGTGCGCGCTCGTGGGATAACTGCTAATTATTCATTTAAAATATTTCTCCGTTTCTGATTGGCTAAAATCATACGCATAATTCACCATAACCAGCTACTGTTGACCAAATTTGAAAGGATTTTGCCATATTGAACTGATGACGTCAAAAGTGCAGCAAAGTTGGAAATTATTGAACCGTTAACCCGGAAGACCTGGGGACGAGGTTGTGTTACTTTGGCAGCCATATCAAACTGGCAGAACGTTTTACTCGTATTACCAGGAAGACATAGGCCAACTATTGGCTAAAAACCTAGCAGAACTGCAAGAAGACAACTCGAAGGACGACGTCTGCTATTTGGAGAATATTTGCGGAGCTGAACAACCCTTTATCTCCTAAACTTGCCGTTTAACGTGCACTATCGAAGACGAACTTAACATCGATGGAGGTAAGCATGTTTTAGCATGTTTTTTAACTAGGAATTATTTTGAATGAATAATAAAACAATTATTGAATTCGGCTTTCGTATCATCTGAAGAATTATGGAGATCGAGGAAGGTGCTATCCACCGGGGCCGTATCAGCCTCATTCAACAACTGTAATAATTATTCGCTCAGAGTATTTTGCCTTTTTTGATTGGCTCCAATCCTCCGGTTAATTCTTCATAACAAGCTGGTACTGACGATATTTGGAAAATGTAGACAATAACCAACCGACTCGATGGGTTATTGCACCGACATAAAATAGGTTTGTGCATGAGTGAACGCAAACAAATACGGTAGTACCCCGGAAACTTGAACGCTGAAGGGAAACGAAAAACAGTTCGAGTTAGCGGAGATTCTAGTGTATTCGGGGTCCATTGCAAAATTCAATTTTCCAATTTAATAACTGATACTTAATGATTTTCAGCACTTCAGTTTACGGTGCAGTGCAAATGATAAGGCATTTATTTATGATAAAACGTGATTTGTTCGTTTCACCAATTAAAATTAAATTGCTTTAGTGTTGATCCGTGTTAGTTTTAGTCGCTTTTTAATGGGACGACATTCGAGTGGATTTGAAAGAACCAGAAAACGAGTTATCGGGGAAATTTTCAGTGACTTTTTGTTCAAGGGAAGGAAATGTAGTTCGAGTTAGCGGGGAATTCGAGTTATGCGTGTTCGAGTTAACCGAGTAAAAATGACTGGAAAGTGGGTTGATATTCAACGGAAGTTGGACTTAGTTGGAGTTAGCGAGGGGTTCGAGTTATCGGGGATTTACTGAATTAAAAGACTACACGGCTTTCTGGAGACGAAATAGCCGAATTTCAGACTAAAACTCATCCTCGGAGACTCAGGGGCAGTCAGTCGGGCCGGGAGAAAAGACGCGACGAAAGTTTTCAAGCACAGGCGGAAAAGCCCCTGGGTACCGACTCTCACCGGACCATTTCCAAACGGTCAAGCGAATGCTGGCTCCTGATTGGGCACAAAAAATGCTTTGTATTATTGTGCCCAATCGGCGAACAGCATCTCCTGAGTTCTTTTCGTGAATTCGTACACGACGGCTATTGACTCGATTACGGCTTGTCGGGCTCATACACCAAAGAAATGCACGCAGTCAGGAAACTTTCAGTTTGATAAAAACTCTCCGGAATCATTTCAAAATACTTCCTACCCGAAAACTAAAGACACTTTTCCAAAAATACAAGCTTGAGATTACAACAGGTATTCACGCTTGCATCGATCACGCCTTCGTGAATATTAGACATATTAGGGAGTTTAAGATGTCGCGACAGCTTAAAGCCACGGATGAAAAGTTAATTCACATTTTTTAAGTCTCTATCGTGATTATTCCAACTCGCTTGCTTTGTCAAATGCAAGCGAACTCTTCTGGAGCTAAATTTCTATCAACCATATCCAACTTCATAAAGAGAAATATAATTTTGTCATTGCTTGCTTACGTCCTTCACAAAACGTGAAATTAGGCATTTTCACGTGGTAGTCGTGCAGTGACTGCAAAGAAATGTACAAAAAAGCGTTATGCACGTGCAAAGTTGTTTTTTTGCCTTGTCAAGCTATTGCTTTTTTACTTTCTCGTCACCGCCACATCTTAAACTTGATATTATTTACGATATGTTGTGATCCGTCAGAAACAGAATTTTCTCAGTGCAAATTGAATTGTTCCTGCCAAGACCCATTATGGCTCTTGCTCCTGCTGATAGCATCCGAAACGGTTTACGACTCATCAGTAGTTCCTTCGTTTCAGGTTAGGAAAGCTTTTGAACGAACAAGGCAACTGTGGCGAGATAAGCACTCGTGTACGAATTCACGAAAAGAACTCTGGAGATGCTGTTCGCCGATTCGGCACCATAATACAAAGCATTTTTTTTGTGCCCAATCAGCCAGCCAGCCAGCATTCGCTTGACCGTTTGGAAATGGTCCGGTGAGAATCGGTACCCAGGGGCTTTTCCGCCTGTGCTTGAGAACTTTCGTCGCGCCTTTTCTCCCGGCCCGACTGACTGCGCCTGGGTCTCCGAGGATGACTAAAACTGAAAGGAGAAAGGCAAGACTACGTCAAAAAACATTGCTGGATGAATGTCATCTACTTTTTGAAGAGTATCTGCAATAATCGTTCTGACAAACAGGGCAAATGTTTGGTAAGAAAGTCTGCGAGGAGGAAAGGATACCTGTAAGAACTTTTTTTTTGTATGAATAGTAATTAAGAATTATTGATTTAAGCTTTCGCTTGGTCTAAAAATTTATGCAGCTCCCCATCCAGTACTCGATCTGCATAATTCTTTCTCATTCAATAATTGTTAACCACTTTTCATTCAAAATATTCCTCCGTTTTTGATTGGCTTAAATTATCACGCTAAATCTACAAAACCAGCAAGCATTGACCAAATTTGGAAGATTTTTTTCGATATTTGTGAAGTTTTGACGCCAATTGTACTGATTTCAACAGAAAGAGGGAGAGGCGGCGCAATTGCTTAACTGTTTTGGTAGTACAGAGCGGGAGAAAATCGCGGAATATCTTGTATATTGGGCGAAAATGAAATAGCCAAACTATTACGAATGTTTTGAAGAAGAAAGTTTTACTCAGAGTCAAGCATGTTTTCGTAATAGAGAAACAAGTAAATAATATCTCGGATAAAATCGATCGACCTTTTTTAGCTTGAAAGTGAACCCGAAACGTCGATCGATTTTATCCTCATTACTTGTTTCTGTCATACGATACCTTTTCTTATTAAGCATGTTTTGAGGTTGAAAATATTTCGAATGAATAATGAAACAATTATTGGATTCGGATTTGGTATAGTGCGTTTTCACTCACGTGGCCAGCATCTATGCTAATCTATTGGAACAAAAGAAAGTCTTTGCATAAGAAACAAGACGCTGTGTGAGCGTATATTTGGGCGTGGTCGTACTATGGGTATGATACTTTGAACATGCCTTATTGCAGCTAAAGAACTGTCATCATATCTTACCAGAGAAGACAAATCCCTTACTCCACTTGTTTGCTGAACCACACAGCTTATACAGTATGTTCCAATCCACAACAAAAATAGTGTCATTTCACGACAATGTTTGAAAATATGCACATCTTCAATGCAGACATGCTTGGAGCCAAATTGCAACATAGCACATAAGTGGTTACAGCGCGGAGAGTAAGGTTTATCTCAGTTCCACTGATACTGACAAATGTGTTTTCACACCCACAACTTTGTACAGTGTATTCCGGTTACTAACAGGGGCAAATAAAGTTCCTTAAGTCCAGTATCCACAAGGATTAATAAGAGAGTAACACATTGCATAAACTGCTATAGGGCAGCACTGTTTACAGGAACATTGGTAACTATTAACATTTGATATACTACAATTTTCAACATTGCTTGAGAAAAGATGAGGTTCAAAGGTGGCAATATGTACACCTTTAAGTTCATATATATCCTCATTCCTATCCAGAGTCTGAAAATATTGTACTAATTTATGCATGGATGGTATTTCCAACAATACACATGTCCCTTCACTATGACTGTTATGATACATATCTCTAGCATGAGAATCAAATACATAATATACCCCAGCCTCAGTGCTGTAGATACCAACACCAATAATTGCCACCGTTAAAATGAATGAGTTGTAATTCAGTGCCAAGAGTGTTTGAACTACTGTAACCTGTGAGTGGCATATACAGTAGTGATGGATGTTACAAGTATAACTGTCACTGTATTCAAGGTGGAAAAATTGCTCAAACACTGTAACCATTCCTGGCAATTCTGTTAACATTGACATAGATTGTCTTGCAAGCAGTGACAGACAAGAATATAATTGAATACCAACAATCATTATTTGAGTCATATCATCAACTGAAGTCATCTTTGTTATCTTACTGTAAATTAAAGCGCACAGACTCATTGCGACACATCGTTGTCCACCATATTTTTCCCCAAATCCTGTAACATTTCCTTGACAGTATGGAGTATTAATTGTTTTTGTAGCATCTACATAAATTGAAGGTCCGGGATTCTTCTCTATATCAGTACAAAGCTTAAATTGGCCAAAATTAACCCGGTGATTCAAACTGTTTTAAGCAGTATAAAATGGATAATTACATGTACAGAGGAGCAAATTCTTACTTAGAAGCCTATTTGGATATCTCATTCCACCTAAATCGCCTGTGCTCTGCTGCTTGGACGACAGATACACCTTCCCTCGTTTACGAACTAGTTTTGTAGTTGTCCCTTAAGTAAAAAACTCACACTGTTACTGTTACTTCTGTACCTGTTTAAGTGTAAACCTTTTCTACTTTTAACGTAACAATGAATTTCAGACGACAATGGTGTATTTTTCCAAATACTCTTCCATACAAAAAGTGTCACTTTCCGTGTTTTCTGTAACAAAGATTTTAATTTCTTCATTGGTAGTCTGCTAGGGGCATGACGGTAACCGGTCATTTTGTTCCATGGTCAGATCGTCGACATCGTTCCAAGTCAGATCACAGGTAGCCCAAGCTCGAAATATGAGCATCGGCATTGTTGCGTAACATTCAAAATAGAAGGATTTGTATGGGAAAACCGAAAACCTATCGTTTCTGTAACCTACGAAAATGAAAGGATTTCAATAAAGAACAGCTTACCTTACTTAAAATGTGTGTTACGTCTCTCCTTTGTGGTAAACCTTTATATAGAGAGAAAACAGTTTACATAAAAACCCATAAATCGGCCCGTGAACCACAAAGGAGAGACGTAACACATATTTTAAGTAAGGTAAACTGTTCTTTATTGAAATCCTTTCATTTTCGTAGGTTACAGAAACGATAGGTTTTCGGTTTTCCCATACAAATCCTTCTATTTTGAATGTTACGCAACAATGCCGATGCTCATATTTCGAGCTTGGGCTACCTGTGGTTCGATCCATAAACAAACAAGAGACGATTTCAACCAGCCACGGGCTTTAACATTTAAACCGCTGGTTTGAGAGTTTTGAGCTAGAATCGATTGATAGTTTTGAAAGATATAGCACAGCAAGTAAAAGCTATGCCGCTCTGAAGGTATAGTATTTTGAAGCGCTTGTAACCTAAATATTTCTTTGCAGCGGCCGATTTATGCAAATTTTGAAAACAACGCGAGTTTCGAATTATGTATCGGTCAAATCGAAGTTTCAACATGCCCCCCCGGGGCAACCCCCAGGGCATTTGACTTTTTTGAAAATTATCGTTCAAATTCCCCCCTACCCGGGCCAAAATACCGTTCAAATGCCCCACACTAGGGTCCATTCAGGTGATCAAATGCCCCCACCCTGGGGACATTTCACAGGCACAAAAATGACAGAAGGACGGCGGAAACACCTTCAGTTGTCGAACAAAATATTTATCAATATAACAAAAACTGAGAAACACTGTTAGCGTATTTACTACGAACAAAAGTCTCGCGCAAAACGGCGGAAATCGCTGCTACAAGGTCACTGAATGCTCAGCTTTTCTTCGTCATGCAACATACAAAGCGTTCTATAAAAAAGATCCTACCTACTGAGATTACTACGTACATCATGACCATTTCACTGGCATGTATCATCGTTCACCTTATTAATTAACATACTTGCAGTAGGTCAAAGTAGATGACCTGAGCTTTTTATCTTATTTTATTTATGTTGTTGCTGATTGAATCGCCGTTATAGGTATTGTATTTCATTGTAAACACAACAAAAAAATACATTCATACATTCAAAGCCTGAATCCATTATAAAAAATTTTAAAATTTAAATACTTCAAATACGGCACAAAGCTTGTTTAAGCCCTTTCCTCGCAACCAATTGGCCACAAAGGCACAATTTTTTCCACGAAAATCCTCTAACACCGCGTCCCCCATGATAGCTCGCCACGCCAAAGATTTTACATGAAATCGAGGGTGCAGTTCAAATTCCCCACCCCTAAAGCATGGGGATCAAATTCCCCACCCCCTGGAAGACTCTGATAATCAAATTCCCTCCTCCCCGGGACGGCAAAGGTGTCAAATGCCCGGGGTATGCCCGGGGAAGGGGGGGCATGTTGAAGCTTCGATTTGACCGATACATTACAATCTCGATTTTATGGTAATTTGTCATGCCGAAAATATAATGGACTAACCTGGTTTAAACCAATGAAATTGTAAGTTCTGTTATAAATAAATTTCCCACGACGAGATCTCAATTCAACTTCTTTTATTTCCTCCACAACACAATTTTCCTTCTGTACAACTAGCTCATTACCTTCTCTTGTCGTCACCTCGCTGCCATCGAAACACTAACACAAAACTTACTGATAATGCAAAATCTCGACGCACAGCATCGTATGAAAAAACACAACACGCAATACAAAAACAAGTACATTAACCGTCACCCTGCTAAACAAAATTGAAATAATAAAAAGAATTGTTGCAGTTATCACAGTAGTTCCAAAAGAAGCCTCAGTCCCTTTTGGTTTCAATTGTTGACAATCGTCTCTTCCTTCATCGGAACAGATTTTTATCACGGGCAAATCGTTGTGCTCCCTAATGCATAAATCAAAATCACTGTTGTCACAGTGATAACCAGTTACACAAACCCTGCAACTCTCAAACTTGTTAAACATTCCTCTGTTAAAACTCTTATCCATTTTACACGTACACTCCTGACATTCCGATTTGTTATTACGTCTATGGGGTCCATGAGTCTTTCATGTCATTGAATGTCTTGATAATTTCCTTTGTTTTTCTTTGAGTTCGCGGACCAGCCCATTCCGAAAACACTCAGTGTTATTTTTTTAGTGTGGGCCTACCGCGAATAGTGTGTGCATTTGTAAGTTTAACCAGCGATAACATGACTGAACAATACCCGGTATATTAACACGTCCCCCGGAACGCCGCCGCCAAATGTTATCCAAACTGCTTCTCACTGCTGCTTCGAAAAATTTCGGATCAAACGATATCCAAATCTTCGCTCATTGGATCATCCACTCGACCTAAAAAAATCGACCAATCACAAAAAATGGGCATAAAATAAAGAAAACAGCAAATTCAGATGACCTCTTAGGAAACATGCAATTAAAACTGTCTTTCTATGATTGGTGCATTTCGATCCTCTCGTCAAAAAAATGTCAAACGTCAATCATCTTAGCTGACCTCTTAGGAAACGAAAGTTTTCTTCAACGGGTTTCAAAAGGTCATTGTTCATGATTTGTGATTGGTGGATTTCGATCCGTTTTTTGTGTTTCTGTGTTTCAAGGTTCGATGCTTGCGATCTTATTGTGACCAAAACCCGACGTTAATATTCCAAATATTTTTGATAGATTTCATCCCTGGACTTCAGACTTCCAAATTTCGATGAGGCAAAAATACTGAAGATTCAGATTAACTTTAGAGCTCGTAAAAGTGCGATTTAGTGCCGTGTGCAAGCAGAGCTTTCTTTCCCACATGCCTCTTACCTTGTACAAGACGTTCGCATGGCAGACATTCGCCTCGCTTCGCTTGTTTACTTGCCTTGTTTACGTTAGCACGTATTGCGTGCCTATTGCACATTTGCGTCAAAACAAGCCGTTTCCATTACTCTATTTGGGCCACGCCCACAGGAATTCCCACAGGATTGTCTTGGAACAACAACAAGTCATGTGACGTCATGTGACGTCATGTGAAAACGCTTCATTTAAATGAAGAATAGAGGGTTTTCACATGACGTCACGGCGGCCATATTGGTGCTCCAAAACAATGAAACGGCGGCCATGTTGGTGTACCGAGAAAATCCTCTGGGAGTTGAACTCTTTTCTCATGTAAAATGCTTTCTTTTGTTCCAATAAATTAGCATAGATGCTGGTCAAATTAGTGAAAACACTTTATAGGCCACTTTACAACGGTTATGGAAGGAAGCCAGGCTGACGGTGACCTTGTTTTGAGACAAACCTTCCTGCTTTATTATAAAAATCAAAATATTCATATGCTAAGCAGTATTTTTCAAGGACAATTTCCATAACAAAGCAAAGGAGGTTTGTATCAAAACATGGTCACCGTCAGCCTAGCATTCACTCGAAGCTAGGGTACAACTGTAAAAGGGTCTGTTATGCAGATCGAGGAGGGTGTTACCTGATAACATCTTCCTTAATCTGCAAAATTCTTTATCATACTCAGCCTCATCCAGTAATTTCTAATTATATTCAAGAATTTTGTAGGTAGTGGAAAGATGTTGGCTTAAGCTGGCTAAGCGAGAGCGAAGAGGGTGCTGTTGATCACGCTGTATTTATAGACAACGTCTGACTATCTAAACCCGTAAAAACATAGAAGAACAATAAATAATTGTAATATAATTATGTAATTTTCAAATAACGGCCTTAGAGCTGAAATAAAACTTAAATGCAACGCGGGGCCAATATGGATAGGGTATAAATATTCGATATCTTAACGCGGTATCTTCGTGGTCCTAATAAAACTGCACAGAATCCAATCAGCAATTTTTAAAGCACTACTCACTTTGCACTCAGCATCAAAGCAATAAGTCCTGAGGCCATGGCTGCCGCAGCTGAACTAGCACCAAATGAATTTGTACAACCCATGTTAGCATCAGCAGTGACCTGAGTGTAATAAATAAATTGTGATAAGTAATACATTTTAATATGTTTTATGGTAATACAGTAAAACAAGTAAAAACCCACGTGTAAGGACCTGCAGTATTTTGAGTCTGGCAAAAAACGTTCTTGTATTTTGGGCTAGTCATTGGCAATTTAGGCGAAGTATGTTCTTAATTAGGTTCTTCAGTTCTATGAAGGAGATGTAACTGTAGAAAAATAATACCAGAAAAATAATATACTTGAGTTTGGTCCTTATTCACAACTGTACATTGCAAATGGAAACCTCTTTTGTGCAAGGTCCAGGACGGAACGAAGGAATCATGGATGAGAGAACAACAGACCTGCTCTCTTTACAAGATATATTAACATGTGAAGAGTACACTCAGACATCAGCATACAAAGGCGGCAGCTGCCCTCAGTCCATTTATGAGCTTACTGTCCCCACCTAACCCATGATGTGACTGATGTGTAAAGGTTGACCACATCACCGGGGTCTACTTCCCCTACTCTTTTGGCACAGTTGTGTAGGTTCTTTTACGTACCACAAGAGCCAGATAAGTGTAAGTGCTGTGAGACGGGACCTACGGTTTTCCGTCCTTATCCAAGATGCAGATGCAGATGTCATTACAAAGGCAGCACTTTCTCCTCAGTTATTTAAAGACCCTGAGTGTTGTTCTGGCCGGGGTTCAAACCCGCGACCTCCAACTCTGCAGACGGTGCTCTCCCAACTGAGCTAACCAGGCGGCGGTTGAAGACAATTTATAAAATCTGTACTTTATATAAACCTGCTTTTGTTGTAGGAATTACAATTACACCTTTTATTCTAATTGCAGTTTGGTACAGTAATTTCTTGTAATACCAATTTACAATCTCAAAGTCAAACTCCTTGAATAAAATGTTTATCGTAACTTTAGTGTGACCAACATATAAGGACCTGCTTGATTTTTCTTGGCTAAACATGTTCTTATATATATTTTGGGGTATTAAAACGGCATATTTCTGCCAGCAGGTTCTTAAACGACTAGATTCTTACACACGGGTTTTACTGTACTACATGTCTCGGACATACCACTTTGCTGCCACGGTCAAAGACGTCTTTGCTGTAAGTTACGGCCATGATTCCTGCACAGCGCTCACCATAACTAGGAATTGACCCATCCTTGTTAATCCCAGTGATGGCAATAGTATATATGCTGTTGACATAGCCATTGAAAGCACAGCTATCTTTGACAAGGATTCCTCCATTGCCTGCAGCAAACACATATATAGAACCACGACCGCTGCGACCCTAGCAGATTAAGAGCAGAGTGGTTTATTTACTTTACGCCTGGAATGACACAATTTAAAACAAGTGCATCGTTTGAATCCTGTCTTGTGCTTATTAAGACTTCACTTCAATGGAACATCCACAGGCACGCCCACTTTTGATCAAAAGATCTGTTATTACAAACGCCACGGGAGTTGGCCTTTATCTTACACGACGTCAAAGAACAGCCTGGTATTTGAAGTGACCTGTTTAACGCTGCCGTTATTGAGCTCATTCCAAAACGCAAAGGCGTAACGTGTCTGATCATCCGTGGACTGACACCGAGCTCGTCATACTCTTTGCCAAGATAAATAGAAAAAGGAAGAAAGCATAAAAGACGACAGCCCCCAAGGATTTAGAGAAATTCAAATCGAGCTTCTGTCCAAACTGACAATTATTACTTCCTCCAAAGAGAACTAGACTGTCTACACAAATGGAGCCAGGACTGGTCAATGCAATTTAACGGAGGCAAATGCTTAGTGTTACATATCTCCAGAAAGGATACTTCATGCGGAAGTGAGAGGACCTACACTGTTGATGGACAACAGCTTGAATATGCACCATCTATCACTGACTACGACATTACTGCATGCAATGACATGTCCTGGTCTAGACAAAAATAACCGTCACTAACTTATAACTGTTGTGAAAGCGAATACGACTATTGGACGTCGTAACCGAGTCTGCAGGGACATGCGTGATTCAAATATGAGAAAAATGCTTTATTGTGCCCTAATTCGACCCAGCCTTGAATACAGCAGAAGCCTGTGGTCCCCTTACACGTAGAATGTCCAGCGAAGAGCAACGAAATTTATCCTGAAAGATCCTAAGAATGAGTCTTATAAAGATAGGCTAATTCAAACTTGACTTACTACCTTTAGAATAACATAGGTTAAATTACGGAAATTTCTGATTTATTACTCATTTTCAGGCCTAGAAACGGCCTTATATCCATTAACATTAGTAAGTGAGCCACGATACCGAACACGAAAATAAGACAACACCAACTATAAACTAATTTACGGCGGACACATTCAGAATTATTTCAGAAAGTCATACTTCATTAGGACTGCCGAGTTCTGGGAAAAAGATAATATTTTTTTTATGCCACTGCAACATCATATCACTGTCATTTTACATTTATATATATGTTGTGGTTTGTTTTTATCCTAAAAATAAATTTTATTTTATCCTAAGTTTAAATTTTATTTCCCTTTGTGTTTATTAAAAAACTCATTATCATACATTACCCTGCCCCAACAGAAAAGGAAATAAAATTTAAACCAAGTATAAAATTGAACAACAACATTATATATATATTTTCAAAACTGAATCATTGGATAATGCAATGCTAGAGCTCTGATTGGCCAAGCCATCATGGTATATGAGCCATTATACCATGCTCTCCAAATATAGTAACTGTACGCCTCTACTCAAAATTAAAAACAAGCTGAAAATAGGATGTTTTTACAAATAAGGTCGGGAAGATTTCTCGATATTTTGTGGGCGTTTTTAATAAAACAGTTATTCCACTCGTGCTTGTTGGATATGTGATGATTATAACCAACCCATATCAAACGCGCACTCGTGGAATAATTGTTAAATAATATTTAGTTGACTAACTCGAACCTTCAAGGGAAAATAGAAAAAAGTTCGAGTTAGGCTGTATCGGGAGTTCCCAACAAATAACCGAAACAGTTTTCACTCATTTTTCTCTGAACATTTTATTCACATTTTAATTGTACAAATGTCAAGTGAAAATTGAACAGTACTTGGATGCGAACGTGACGTAACAAAACAGTGCCTTTAGTAGGGCATGCATTTTACTTTTACGAGAAGTAGTAGTTCCTGATGCTTCTCGGCAGCCAGGTCTATTCATAGCTATTAGTAATTATTATTGGAAAGTTTTCCACGTTATATTTGAAAGAATCAACATCAGCTTCCACATGTGTACAACACTTTAATGTTTCGGGTTGCAGGACACTTTTTTTTTTTACTCGTGACGCCCTTAAACATGGTTCGAGTTATCAAGGGTAAAAATCATACAGAAATGATCCGGAAGGGAAACAAAAATTACTTCGAGTTAGAGGGAGGTTCAACTTATCAAGGACTCAAGTTACCGAAGGTCAAATTACAGTAAATGTATGAATAAGAAATCCAGGGGAAATGCATTATGGTTCGAGTAAGCGAGGGTTCGAGTCATCGAGAGTCAACTGTGTAAGATATCTTTGGTATTGTAACATTCCACAGAATACTGCACTGCATTATATTACCTCCTCTGCACCCTTTTTTAAAGCATCTCTTGTCAAGGGGCCTGGGCCTGCCACCGCAAATCCCCTATCATCTGGTCCCCAGCTATTTGAGTAGATGTCAATTAAATTCTTTTCATGACTGAGGGCTTTGCATTCAAGGTCATCTGTTGCCATCTCGTCAAAAAACAGGCGAATCCCTTAACAGAAAAACAAACATGAAGCAATTTTAATAATGAAATATGAAAGAATGCTGTTTGAGAGTCATAAAAAGAAAGAGATTTGTAAGAGCATAGAGAATGCGTGAAGTGCTAGCACAAGTGTCGCAAAACTCATTTTTAGCCATTTCGCCATCAATTGCCAAAAACTGAACAAATCCAAAAAGGAAGGGGTAGTAAAAAATGCGGTTTACGCCACTAATTCCCTATTCCAAGGGTTAACATCGGAAGACGCTTAACCACTGGCATGAACAAATGATAGGAAAAAGGAGCACACTCTAAATGCGATGATATGTGTGACTTTTCAGACAACGCAATCAACTCCTTGCCCGAATTTCTTTTAATATACATTGTATGGCGTCATAAGATGAGTCAGTCATAATTTCTCGATTTTAAGAAATAAAAATCTTGTCAAGACGAAGCATTTTACAGTAGTCACTCATCGACTGTACATTTAGATCATGAAATAATTATGTTATAAAAAAGGTAATATCTATTACTCTACCTCCTAGTTTCGCTTCGTAGGCCAATCCTACTCCACATTTCGAGTTATTAAGCGCGCCAGCAATCACACCTGCAACCTTTTCACCATGCCTGAAGTGAATAAATTCAAAGTAATTTTGGCATGATGTATTCATTTGTCAGTAATAAAGAAGAACGCATTGACACACATCAGTTGCAATGCTTTGAGTGACAGGGAGGTTAACAATGCTAATTGTATAAATGAATAAATAAATAAATAAATAAATAAATATGAAACTTATATTGCGCATATACGATAGAAATGTTTCCATATGCGCATTACAGACGATAAGATAAAAATAAGTCAAATTGTAGGTCGTTTGCAACGGTTATGCCCCCAATAACAAAATAACAGTATATTACCCATATTGTGGAATAGAACGATTTGATGGTACAGGATCAGTGTCATTGTCAATCACATCCAAACTCGCTCTTGGATCCTGTGTGTAGGTATTAAAAATAAATACGAATTACAGTCAAACCCTGCTTTACAAACACATGCTTAATACAGACACCTCATTATTACGGACAGTTTGCTTTGTCCCAGAGGAAGGAAAACCCTTACATTCACTCTAAATTTGACCCACTTAAAGGGGCTATGTCACCCCTGACGAAAAAAAACTTGAAAGACTGCGACAGGTTTGAACCCAGGAGTCATTTCAAAAGTAGGTTGAGTTTGATCGTCCGGGTGAACGTAGTCCTGAACAGGACGAAAAAAGGACTGTTGTTGTTGACAGTGACTGACGTTTCGACAACCTGGGCGGTAGTCATCTTCAGAGTCAAAGTGAGTTGTATCACGTCAGTTGATGGTATTATACTCTGGTTATTGATCTGATTGGTCAATTGCGTCGCGAAGTTATTGGTCGTCTGTCAGTTAAGCCGTGATGTTATTGGCTATGAAGACTCGTAATCAGTAATTGGTGCGTTTCGATCCGTCTATTGCCACAGTTAAACAGTCGTCTATTGTTAGTCAAATTGTCAGTTCTCCAGTCGTTCTCTCGTAGTTAGTTTTGCTTGATCTCGTCAATTGCTGGTTTTCAGTGTCACGCCATTCAAAATAGATCAAAATAAAAATAAAAACTATTCGATAGATAAGGTCCAGAATCTGGGAAATGAAAGGAGGTAAATATACAAAGACCCTCGCCAAGATTTGGATCGAAGAAATAATTTTTACACGAGATATCCTAGGAAATATTTTACCCAAATTTATAGAGCTTTGTATGGAGACGTCATGCTGGAGCTCATCCGGATGAGCTCCAACATGGCAGACTTAAACCAACAGACACATCTGTTACCGAGTTTTGCTACAAATGCGTGAATTTACCCCTAGAGGAACTCATAAATATAAAAGTAATACTTTTTCTAATACTTGAACTGTTTAGATAGCAAAATTCCTCGAAAAAAGTCACTTTTTTAACCTAAATGACAGCTCTCTCGGCCGTCATGTAAATGCTGCGTCACCCAAAAGCTTAGAAATTCAAGTGTACTCTACTACAAAACCAAGAACCCTAGCCTTTTGAAGCGAAAATTTGTTTGAAAATTAGTTTTCAGCTGCTCTAATACACCATGAAAGAATAAGTCTCAGTAGGATGGATAGTTTTGTAGTTTGAATTTTAGTGACGTCATGTGAAAACCAACAATAAGTCGTTTGTACGTTTGGGTCTAGAATAGGGTATCATTTTTCAGGAAACTGATCAGTTGGTTGAGGATTTAATCTAGACTAGGGATTGTGGTATAAGGTTTTGTTTTGGCTAGACTACTGTGCTAGTGACCTCAGTAGTTTCTGGAAAACAGCTACTCTAGGATAGGGGTGATTTGTGGAGTATACTCTAGTATAGGGTAGCAAAATTCAGCTGAAATAGCTCTGGTCCACCCAGAAATTCCTAAAGTACCCCCCCCCCCCCCCCTCGGCACCATATGTGGGTTGAGTTTGTCATTGATTCTCTCCTGCTCCAAGGGGTTTTTCGCGGAGTTTTCCAGTTTTCCTGTGTCCTCAAAAACCAACATTTCCAAATTCCAATTCGACCAGGAATCAGGTAGATTAAACCACTTAATGGATGTTCCCCCTTCAAATGATTATTTATTTATTTTTATTCGTATGTAAATTTTTTTAATGAATTTAGCAAAATTAAACGTACATAATTGGGTTCAATCTCAGGATGTTTGGGATTAAATCCTTCATCAACTACAGCAACAACAACTCCAGCACCAGTAATTTTTCTTCTCCAAACATCAATTACATTGTATGTTGGTTGACCATCATCTCTGTGCTGAAGAGAAAATTAATGATAATAGGACCGAGTGGAGTCCAACTCAGTCCCAGTACACTGTAATCATACGAGTGGTTAACACAATTTGTTTTGTCACAAGTATGATAACAGACCGAATTAGACAAAGTTCTGATAATAGACCTTTTAGCATGTATTTTTTTCCCTGATTGTTGTCCAGGGAATTTGCATTTAGTGATCATAAATTATGGATAATGCACGTGGATGCACATACTTGAGACAACATTTGAAAGGAACAGTTCTCTGGGGTACTATCCACGTGGTTTAAAAATGTGAAAACATACAAGCTAAAAAGGTCTATTAATCATAATAAAATTTGTAATATCACACAATTTTTTTTAAAAACTAAAATAAGATAATATTATATTCTGAGAGTATTTTGCTACAGTGTCGGAGTAAAAGAAAAAATGCTCAAATGCAAGTGTGCGATGGCGTATTGTTCAATTACACTGTATCAACAAGGAGCCCTAGCGTTATTTCCCCTTTCTATGGGGGTCTGGGAGCATCTTCACCCAGAAAATTTTGAAATTGAAAAGCCCTAAAATGCAATTTCCAGCCTTCCAAGGACTAAACTGAGTACATTCAAGAAAATGTAGCCTTCATTACAAGTTTCGATTTATCAGTCACAGTCAATCAACTTCTACAACTAACAAACAAATGACAATAAGAAAGATGCATGTGAAAACTTGACTGAACTACAGCGTTCACAAAATATGCCTTGTGAAAACAGCTTATGATGTTTCCATCAGATTTTATGATAATTATTCATTTACCACATTTTTGAGTAGTTACTTCTTCTTTTGGGAATAAAAAATTAGCCAACTTCTTTGTGCTTTTTGAAACCCTGACAGTCAAACCTCCTTTTATAGACACTTAATATGGACACCTTATTATTAGATGGACACCTCAGTATTATGGACAGTTCGGTTTGTCCCAGAGAAAAGAAAGCCCTTACATTTTCTTTAAATTCAACCCACTTAAAACGGGCAACCCGTTAATACAGAGGCTTTCTATGGCTCCCTCAGTGTCCCTATTAATGGGGTATGACTGTAGTAATGATTAATGCTTTAACAGCAATTAATAAGTAATTATAAACCGATACCTTTTAATGCAATAATATTTATTTATTTATTCATGTATTCTATTCACTTATTTTTGTGTCATGACAAGTTTATTCACAATTTCCAAGGTCACATCTCACAAAACTGTGTCTACCCACTTCAAATGGACACTGTTAAATCATACGGACATTTTCTATGTGTCCCTCAGTGTCCTTTTTAACAGCGTTTGACTGCACATGTAGAATTGTATGTAGGCTCTACCTCCGTAAGTAAGAAGTCTAAGTCACTACAAAACAAAACAAAGAAACTGCTTTCATTACACTTACAATGTACCACATATCCTTATATCCTGGATCATTAGGTTTGCGAAATTGCATAGAGTTAGATGACAGCAGTTTGTAAGACTTTATTTCCTGTTGTGTAACCATCTGAACCTGCAAAAAAGGTGCAAAACAACAATAATCAACCTTCAATCATTGACACTTCAAGACACTGTCAATAGTATTAAAATACATGCATTTTTCTCTTCTAGCTACTATTCTACACTCAGTCTGGAGCATTTAACCTTGCATGCAATAATGCTATGATACATTTATGATGACAAAAAGCTTGCTTTCCTAATTTTCATGCAAATTAAGACAGCATTTCTATTACATTGTAGAGGCATGGACATAAAGAAAGAAAAAAAGAAAAATTTTTTCTATGGACATGAACATTCAATTTACTTTTCTTTCTTTTATTTCTTTAACTTCAACTCTGTTCATGGAATCTTCATAAAGGATAAAAAAAATTAAAGAGTAGACAAAAGGGGTGTGGTCAACTTACACTTGATTCTGACAAAAGTCCTTCATGTAGGTGGGTTCTTGAGACATTGGATATTTTTTCCACCTTTTCATGCACAAAACTGTAGTGATTATAAATGACCTGCAACGAGCAAAATAAACAATAATAATTTATGCCCCCATCAAATTTTCAAGAATGCGCATTCATTTCCGAACATTTGTCAAGTTGCCCTTTCCCACTGAGGCTTTATTGCCAAGGTTGGACTTACTTTATTTCCAGGCCTCAAATTTAAGAGGACAAAATAGCCAACTTCTCTGAGCAAAATAGCCAACATGTTTTGTCAGTCATCGGTGCTTATTGAAACCCCTGAAGTCACTAATAAAAGTGACACCGTGATCAAACCATTGTTTCCGAAAGACACTAATATTCCCTTCTATCATTATTTTTCCATAATTCCAAAGGATGAGAGATCTCATTGTTTTTGTCATCTTCTGAGACTTTAGTTATTTGTTGAAAATAATCTAGTAACTCATGGTTAAAATGAAAATATTAAATGAAATATTAAAGAGGAAATGACCTTCTCCTCTTCCCTAAATAGTCCAAAGATCAGCCCCATGGCAGTGGAATGGGACATGCAATGCCTTCTGGGAGATCTGTCTACTATTGTGTCTTTTTACAGCCCCAATAATTTTTATAGGCAGCCCACTAATAATAAATGTATATCCTGAATTTGCTGAGGAACAGACAAACAAACTTAACACTGGTCATATTTAGTAAGTTTGTTTGTCTCAAATAGTTTTGCGAGGAAAAATGGATTTTAGGACCCATGCATAACTTTAATTTCCACTGCTTTCTTCTGCCTCAGACAAGCTTAGACACATTGTCTGTTTGCTTACTGGGTCTAAAATTGAAAGTAATACTCCATTTATTAATTACGTTGACTGTCTTTCATCAGCTTTTAATGATCTACCTATTTTTGCCATGTCTATTCCAAGAGTGCAAAGAAAGCCAGTTTTACAGCCTGCCATTCGGGCAAGCTGTAGCTAGCATGTACTAGCCCACAAGTCATTTCAACTAGCCCCAAAACCCTTTTTGATTAGCAGGATTGATTACCATCCTTCTGTAATTTGAATTTCCCCAAAAAATTCACTTGCCCGTCAGACAAGTTAAGAACAGAATTCACTAGCCCAAAAGCAATATCCACTAGCCCCGAGCCATCGGACACGACTTTCTTTGCACGCTGATTCCCCTTAATTTATTGGGCATGGTGGGTGGTTTAATTCAATAACCGTTCTGCAAAAAGATACTTTGACCATATAAGTTCTCACAAGTTAGACTAGACACAGGTGACTGGTTGGTGGTGTGAAAATTTTAGCTGTAGTTAAAGACTATGTTGAATGCAACTTCACAGTGATGATGGGTGATTGTTTTAACTGTGTTGGAGAAATTAAAACTAGGGAACCCAAGGAAAGGCATTCAGGAAATGGTGAATAGGTGCAACTTGGCCCTATACAAAAAGTTCAAAGGTGAACACAACAAAAATCAAAGGAATGAAACATCTCATTAATACTGTTGCCGCTCATCTAGTTTGCCTTGCAAAAGGGCTCCTATAGATTTTTGGATCCAAAATTCAAGACTTTTCCCATGCTTTTTCCTAAACAATAATCCCTTTTTCCAGACTCAAGGTTATCAAATAGGTGATTAATAGAGACCTTAAAAAATCCAGGAACAAAGCCTTTTTTCATACTCTGCAAACGTATGCATGAGATTTCACTTGAGAAGCACTTGTTGCAGCTTTGAAAAAAAAAAAACTCAAGACTTCATCCCCATTTTCCAGACTATTTCCAGGTCTGGAAAATTGCGAGGCAAATAGCAAGACTTTTTTATTTCAAGGATTCAAGACTCTGTACAAACCCTGCTCACAGGTAACACTAAATCACATTCATTACGACAATTCAGTCGATTCCCCAAATCAATCGATTTTAATCGAACGATCAAATTCCATTGCAGCTGATTGTGTTCCATCAATTTCTTTTTGCGGTTTGGTTAGATTAGATGCTGTATGCAGGGAATTCTTCAGATCATACTCAACCACATACAATAATTGCTACATATTAGTGTCGCTGAATATTGACTAGAACAGGGTAGGGAAAACTTCCACTCGCATTTTGAAAAAAACATATCTACGCCATGTCAGTATTTCAAATTGTTTGGACGACGAATTCCCAAAAAAACGAAGTTCCTACTTTCAACAATTTCAATTGCCCTCTTGATGAGAGCAAGATAACATAGCTAGATGTATCTAAAGAAGACAGGTATTCTGAAACTCAGCCGACTGATTATCAGAATTAAAATATTCTTAACAGAGCACGGCCAGGCTGAGATAGCGAAGAACAACGTTTGAGCTAATTACCTTCCCGTGGTTGACAAAGCCATGTTTTCGCGCGAGCCTCTCAGCCTCTTCAAAATCGCCGTCAATTTGCACCGTCCATCGGTTGGAATATTTAAGAGAACTCAACTGGAAAATGAACGAGAAGAAAACACTCCAAAATAACGGAGCTACCAACGACATTCGCGTTTTAAAGGCAATTCAAGCCACAAATTCATATTTTGAGAAGAATCTCTCCAAAATATAAAAACACAACGTGCTGATTATTTACACCTGGAGAGGTTACAAAGCCTTCGCGTGAATCCCTTGCGCTTCCTTTAGGAACATGCGTTATAATCTAATATTCATAAACATGAAGGTATTTATTCTTAACAGAACGTAAAAACACTAATAATCCTTTGAAATTTTCAGTTTCATTGGGTTCTTTATTTTGGAAACAAACGCTTTACATTGTCAAGGTTTTCTGTAATAACGGCTGCCGGAGTTCGTGACTTCCGTGTTCGCTGACTGACTTTGAATAACTAATTAATCGCCCTCAGAAAAAAAAAAAACTGCCACGCAGTTACACATGTTTCTGTTTTCAGTTCAGTGATCGTGTTTCATGAAACCGGAAACTGAAATAGTTAATAAGTAACAAAGCATAGTAAATAACAATGGATGTAGGTCTTTGGCAATGGATAAAGAAAGGAACATGAATAATGAAGATAAATGGATTCCGGTATATGAAAGTCTACCGGCCCTCTTTCTTGCCGTTACACTATACAGTGACTATAAAAGCTCTATAAACTATAGCCAAAACATTTCTCTGAATACTGACGTTACAGTAGTGTATCTCTCGACCTGGTTTCTGTCCAACGAGGATGGGTAATTTTACTCTGGGACTCACATAACATAAAAAGGTTAGCTAAGTCGTGCCCCAGGTTAATTAGGATTGGAACAAACCATAGTTCACAATCTACCCGATAGCTTTCTTGCTGATACGAAAATTTATCCGGCAAGTATTCAAGTTAAGGTACACTGAAACAGGTAACGAAAACGTGTGACTTGTTTTGCCACATTATTGCTGCAAAACGAGTTGAATGGCGATGTTGCGAGTTTGACCACTCACGAATCAAACCCCTCAGTTGTCTTCCAACAAACCACAAGGTTGTTGGAGGTTATCATCACTGATCAGAAATCATTATTCACGCAACTTACAACAACCTGCTTTGTGAAGACTTGAACGTACGTAGGTAGTGAAAAGCGCAACATAGCTTTTAAAGCCGTTTCGCAGCAATGCTGCAAAACAAGTTGCAAGTCACTGTACACATAACCTGGGTGCCAGAGACTTTTCTAGCGCGGTTGCCGCTCGTGGCTTTGGCCTAAAGCCGAAGTTGTGTCGGGCTTCGGCTTCGTTGTGTCGGGCTTCGGCCTACAGCCGAAGTTGTGTCGGGCTTCGGGCTTCGGCTTCACTTCGGTGAGTGAAAAAAACCTCTGGTACCCAGGGTAAAACCCAGGGTACCGTACAAAGTTCTCCCAAATGAATCCAAGAATCTTTGCACCGCAACCTCGAACCCATTCTCCCTGTCGAGGTTTTGCAGTGGCGAAAATGAATGGATTCCTTTAAGTTTGCTGATTTTACTTCCATTCTTATGAATAAATCAATTAATACTCTTTATTCCACGGTTAAAGGCGTAGTGAAGTGCAGCAAAATAAAACACACTGTGTACGAAAATGGGCAACATATTTTGTTTTAGACTATTACCGGGGGTTAGTAGTGCATTCCAACAGTTAAGGAAGATGTCAAATGTGTCTTGAAAAATATTTAAATAGGTTAAAAGGAGACTTTAATTACGTATTGATTAACATCGAAATAGAAGGTATGATGCGAGAAAAGAAACTTGAATTCGAATTTGCCTTTGTTTGGAATACGAAAATAAAGCTTAATTCACTAGGATTGGAATGGCATTTGATGCAAACTGGATCTGATGCAGCGCCACCAACAGCATGATTATGATTGTCTGATCTGAAGTAGCCCCTATTCGAATACAACCCCTCCATACTTCAAGTTTCGTACGTATGGCAATCTTGAAGATGATTTACTGTTTGGAGTGATTGGCTAGAACGCAGGATTTTTCATACTTTTGACTTCTTCCTCCCTAAAAGACCGTTACTATTAATGTTATAAGCTTGGGAGTGATACTTGAACGTAGATTTTCTTTAATTCCTGGTGGTCTGTTTACTTCGCTATATTCTTGACATTATTAGTTATATAATGAAATCGTAACTTTAACCATCGGGTTTCCATCACGAGGTGAATACGATGTTTTGGTTGTTTGTTGCATCTATCGCTAACCTTCTGCCTGCAACGATTCACTAACCGACACCAACATTTTCTCTTGTTTTTTCAAACAAGTGAAAAAAAAATACAGTCCAATTATTAACTCCTGTAAACGAGAAGAAAGAGGTGTCTTTCGGCGATAGCGAATAACTCGAATAACACGAATCGGTGAGTAGGAACATTTTCTGGTCTGCTGAAGATTTGTTTTTCAAGTATTCTGATTGGCTCATCAACCACAAAACCGCTTTTTTTTTCTGTCGAGCACGTTCAAACTTCAGTACGTGCTCAACACAGTATAGTAGAATTCAGATGTTATAATTTATTTATATATACTGTAGTATCAGCCAACTGGAATAAAGGCCAAGGTTTATAGCACTGATTAATGAATGATGAAACAAATGAAACAAAACACACGACACATCGTGCTTGCCTCACGATAAAAATAACTGAATCAAGGACTGACCCAACGATTATTTTTTTCTGTGAAATAACTGTTGCCTAGAAATTTCTGAACCTCGAGATCGAAAGGTCTTCTGAATACATGTTTTAAATCCCAATTATAGTTAAAACCACAGCATGATCACAGCGGTAATATTAAACACGTCCGAGCTTCAGAACGTGTTCAGCAAAATGGAAGTCAGAGGGTTTTAACTTGACTCAGCGAAACTTCTCTAGGTGGACGTTTTAAGACATCGCTGACATCATTAATTTTTACCAATAGTTACCTTTTATTGAATTAAAAATATGAATTGGTTCTTCTTTTTTCGTTTGTGTGTGTTTTATAGCTGTTGTTTTTGCCTGACAAGTTGAGCAACATTCTTAGCTCCAGCCATGAGAGACTACTAAACAATTTCGCCTCAACTAAGAGGTATCCCAATGTCCATCGAAATGTCCATGACTCACCACTGAGCCTATACTGACTTCGACAAATGGGAGAACATCCAACTGGATCAGGTTTCATCTATACGGACAGCTACAAATATAACTGGACACGTTTGCGACGGCAAATAACATTTGTATCTCTCACAAAAAGCTCCTCAGTCAGTACATCAGGATCACAGCGAGTTCACGATCGATGAATGTGCCCCCTCAGTTGTTTAACATGAAGGTTAGCTAAACAGCGGATATTATTTTATTGACGTACAGTGGAACTGACCAACACTTCCAAATTCCAATTAGATCTAGAACGCACGGACACGTTTCAACGAGTTAGTTCTTAAAGGAGCTGTGTCACAGACAAATTAGGACAAATTCAGACAAATTAGGTAGTTACAAAATGCCCGTTAAATTAAGAGAAACATAAAAATAACCGCTTAAAACATTAAATAAGTAAACACAACAGAAACAACAGACTGATGCCACGGATGGGCAAAACTGAAGAAGATTAAAACGGATTGAAATAAGGGTTTTTGAATACAGTTCAGCCTAAGAGTTTTTCGGAGATGATCCCTGCTGCTTGCAACTTCAAAAATAATGCTCAGGAGACTTGTTTGTTTCGGATCTCTGATTTTGTCATTTACATGTAATTTCTTTGCTTATTTTACTTTAAGTTGCATAGTGATTGAGGGCGAGTAATTGGCAAAATTAAACAAAATGAACTGGACTGCCGTGACACAGCCCCTTTAAGAACTCCTAAGAGCCCCGTGGGCTAACAAAGTGAATACACAAATTGTGCAAATTACAATTTATTTTTCTAGGCTAACAGCGCAATGAAGACTTTGGGATTTTTATTACTTCTTATCTACATTCATGCCGCTATCTCATCTCAGGTATGTGTAGAAAATCATTTCTTCCAATAGCTTGTACGTTTCAGTTATTTCTAAAAGTTGTTCATTGTCTTTGCCGGGCCGGGGTTTTTCTTTTCAGAACAATTATAGGTGTCATACAATATGCTGTCTTGTTAACGATTACCTCTAATACCTTAACTTTATTATACGTTATTGAGTGAACAGAGAGTAGGTAATAGGTACAAAAGAACTTTGGACTGGTAGACCAAATAATCATATCAACAAACCTAGTGTTATTTAACAATGATGGAATGAGGCTGAGTATGATGTTAAGAATTATCAAGAGCCACACATCTTCTATTGATCGATTGATTGTGTGATTCATTCATTTATAATTTCTGTAGCACATACTACAAATCGAAGAGAAGGGAACAAAATTTGCAGAGGGAATCGAAATTGATGAAGAGAGAAACATTGCAGTTTTCCGAGTTCCTGCTCACAATGGCGTCCTCGGCGCTGACTTCTACAATGATTTTAACATGGTAAGTTGGTCTGAAATTTGGTATTGAAAATTGCTGCTCCGACGGGCGCTACATTAGGTTCCCCGCCCCTACCACCCCTCAGAAAAAAACCTTTTGCATTGACACTTTAGAAGTTCATACCGATCATTCATTCGTTATATATATATTTTTTCCTTCATGAGAACTTTTATAGGCTTTGGAAAGCTAAAGTGATCCTTGAAAACTTCCATAAAGGAATGATCGTTTTTTGGCGAGTTTACTAAGTACAGAGTAAACACTATAATACTGATAATACAGCAAACTGATCCTCACGTCAAAGCGATGAACAAGAAATTTACAAAAATTGTATTTTATTTTAACAGTTTAACCTTCGCACGTACAAGGGGGAGGGGGAGGGAAGGTGTTGCCACCCCCCCCCCCCCCTCTGAGGTTTTTTTGATTTTTTTTCCTGGACGATAAAACATCAGCACCTGACGTTTTCAGTAGCTGTTCGTTTATCCCTCGCGCGCATTTTAAGAACAGTTTAGTGATGGTCAGTTACCATGGTTACGAGATATGACATTACAATTACAAAAAGATACAAAAAAACAGGAAGAAAGAAATGGCGAGGAGGCCTAAAGGAAACTATTACAAATTTTCAAAGATGGAATAAAAATTACGGCGACGAATAGAAAATATTATCAGATGGGAAATTAAATTAACAAACAATATTAAGGAAGTTTACAAATGTCGAATATTAAACAGCTTTTTCTCAAGATGTTTGTTGGAGTATACTAATAATTATTACAAATAAATGCCTTCAGTGCTCTTTTAAAGGAAAAGGGGGAGGAAGCGTTGATGATGTGGGCGTTTAAGGTGTTATAAAATTTAGGTCCTTGATAATTAATACCGAGAATTGTTTGATTCGAGTACGGCAGAAAGGCAGACGAAATTTACGAGAGTTTTTTGTATTATACCAATGAAAGGTAGAGTATGTCTTTGATAGGAGTACATGAATAAGCCTAGTTGGTACCACACGAGCTTTTTCATTTGATCTGGTACAACGCCATGAGCGATTGACAAATTCTTGTTCCGAAATGATTTGAATGGATTCCTTAATTATAGACATTGAATATTATCGTATCCAGCGGCTTTCCCGGAAGCAAAAGATTGAGCAACGGTAATAATTTCATCCTCTGTTGTTGGGCTAAAAAAGACTGATTCTCGAAATGATCCAGATAGAAAACCTTTATGTGAAGAAGGAGGAGGCTTCATTTTCTTTGCCAGGTTCGGACCAATACTAGAGAAGTAGCGGTAAACCTATTTGCTACTTCCACTGGACGTCCGCGGGTCAATCTATCTTATTTTAACTATTTTTCTTTACTTGTCCATCGCATTGCCGTTAGGATCAGTTTGCCGTTTATATGGTATTGCATACAAGCTGTTTTTACCGTTCCAGGAACCTACAACTGAGGCCCCGTCTACATGTATCCGTTTTTGTTTGAAAACGGAGTTTTTTCCCCTCTGGTTTCGCCTATCGTTTACATGTAACCAGTGAAGACGTCCACCGAAAACGCGTCTTTTCAAAACCGCTCTCCAGAGAGGAGATTTTTGAAAGAGCCGTTGTGTTGCACTAGTGTGAATGGAATGAAAACGAAGAGGTTTCTGAGAAGGATACCGTCACGATGTTGGATACCATGGCCATTTAATGTGCATTCTCCCAACAAAGAGTCACTGTATTTCGTTTTCGTTTGGACATTTAGAAACGATTGAAAAAAGGCAACGTATATACGGGGATTTTTTAAATACGGAGAAAAAAATCTCCATTTTCGAACTAAAACAAATCCGTGTGGACAGGGCCTGAGAGAGATCCGGCACCACTCGGTTTGTTGCTGTGGTGTTGCTGCTTTATCATATTTAACAATTATTCTTTGAAATCGATGTGAACAGTGACTAAATATTTAGAGAGCCGCAAAGCCGTTTCTTTCGACTGACTGCCCCTTGGTCGCCAAGGATGCTTTTAATCAAGAGCTTCAAGCCGACTGGGACCTAGAGAGCCTCCAACTCCACGTCTAGTTATTAACAAATATTCTCCTCCCTAAACCCGGTTGTGCTTTAACTTTACTGTGAGTATGATTTCAAAACTTATTTTTCTGCAGCGTGTAACCGTTACAAGGATTCTGTCGCGAAAAGTTTGTTATATTTCTGAAAAGGACTTGTCGCTTTCTGCGCCGGGGAAAGTGAAAGCGGATCTTGCAAGGGTAGGTAGTTTCCAATTCATTCTAGGACGATCACTGCATAGCAGATAAAATAATAGTTATAATAATACTGATAATGAATTCTAAATAAATTTGAATGCTTTAATTTTTTTATATAGTTTTCAGCACATTCGGAGAAACATGTCGTGTAATTCACAGATTGTTATCCCTTAAGGGGCTGTTTACATATATGGAGGGCAGAAGAATAATGGCAGCAGGAAGATCCTAGAAGGCAGAACAACTTTTCGTTGGGTTTACATGCAGAATTATATGAAAATTTGGTCTGTGTGGTTACCAAGGAGAGAAGGAAATAAAGAAGGCGGTCGACAGTGACAAAAATGCAATCAAGGCCCTTCTGCTCTCTTTACTGGTGTTAATAACTTCCTTTTAAGCAGAATTATCACAATCAGTGAGCTCGTGGTCACCCCAAACGAAATGGTCTGCCTTTATTACCGTGATTAGCCACTGAAAACGATCTGCCGCCATGTTTTCTGGTTTGTCCCTAGTATATCGATATTCCGAGCACGGGCAATTTACATCATGCTAGGTAAAAATATCATAGTACCAGGAATATCCTCTTAGCTAGGAGCACCAGGGACTTTAGTACAACCCTTTGCCGGCATGTTATATGAATGTAGAAAACATCTGGCGCTATATGATCCACCCTCTAGGATCTTCCTGCAGGTGTTAGCATTCCCCCCCCCCCCCCCCCCTCTTCATGTAAACAGCCCCAAAGATACATGCATAGCATGAAGAAGAAAACTACAACACCTGCTCAAAGAGCTTTAACCGTTGCGACGATATAAAGTAAGAGAGGTGAATAGTGGACTTTACAAAGATACGTAAGAATCATCATACAGGTTTTGGAGTCTTTCAATCTTTAATGGATTAATTTGTGTTTTATCTCACAGGCCACTCCTAAGGTATCCAAGCCAAAAAAGCTTCCTGTAGTGGAAAAATCTTACGTGGTGATGATTACTGGCAAAGCCGACAGAACCCTGCTAACAAAGGAGATCTTGGATTTCTGTGGAGTCTTGCCCATTTATAACACAAAACGGTATCCGGACACCAGCACCAAGAGTGGAGTTGCGGGTAATGAAGAAAATAACTACCATAATTACGCTCTGTATTCTAAAATAGATGAAGATTTATCCACTCATTATAGGAATTAAGGGATATATAGTGCAGAGAAGAAAGCACTCGGCGTCCCACATGTTCAGTTGATAGAAGTTCTCTTTTCTGCTCTGAGACATACGCAGATTAGGGGTGGGCAGAAGGGGATTCGTGTTTCATTATTATTATTATTATTATGTCGCAGTATGAAACTTTGGAATGCTGTCCACATTATGAGTAGTATAGGGCGCATAGCGTAACCTACACCACTTGAGAAGCTATACTTAGAAGTAAAAAAAGGTCGATACGAAACCTTATACGATCCTAAAATACAATGATATGAATCTCTCTACTTAAAAAGCCAATTTAGAATATTATTAAATTCTGATATTATTATTATTATTATTATTATTATTATTATTATTATTATTATTATCATCATCATTATAAGTGATAATGGTAAAAGTAAATTTATAATTATTTACACTACATAAAGCTTCATGTTTGAACCTTAAAATAATTTGATTAAAAAGGGTTAGCTTTTCCGTCTTTCTGCGGTGCCGCGTATTTATACGACGAAGTAACGGTTCCAGGTTGTCCGCTATAGTGAGAAGTGATTCTATTTGCTTTAATGAAATGGATGGATGAAAATCGATTGCTCTTTTTGATATACAAATCTTGTCCAGTGACATACAAACATAGGGCGCCCACAAAATCTGCTCGTGTCATGATCGATTGACTTTTTCGCTCATGATCATTGTCCCCTTAAATTTCAAATACCAGACGTCAACTGGTTATTTTAAAATGTCCCACACAACCAAAACCTCAAATATGCTATTTGTTTTTAATTCGACAATAACATCTCTTCACAGCCACAAAAAAGCTAATTTGGCAATAGTCACGTGACCGATGACGTCATTACCCTGAATGTGATATGGGAAGATATTTTATGGCAAACGATATCTTGTTGTAGGCTGTCATTCTTCTAAATATAAAATTGCAAAACTTATAAAGCTTTTTGAGAAAAATTGCCTTACGGGATTCTGGGATAATTTTTATGCTAATTCAGGTACCGATTAAGTAATCGGCTCCTGGCTAATTGTAATTTACTGTTATAATTATTGTTGTTGCTGTTGTTATTGTTATTATTATTATTATTATTATTATTATTATTGTTTGTTTACCTAAAACAAGTAGAGAAGACCGTACAATAAGAAAAATCCCATAAAATCTTTGAAGCTCTATTCGCCAGCAGACGGAGCAAACGGCATTTTGATTGGCCGATGGAGTTTCATCCAACTCTAAGAGGATTTCAAACATTCTCACTGCATACATGAGCATTTCCTGTCGACAAGGTTTGAAAAATAATAGTGTTCATCACGTTTCTTTCAATAAATTGTTTTGCAGTTATTAAAGGTAGACATCTGTTCAAGCGACAGGTACTGCGGACAGAAACCACTCCGGTGTATTATTTTAATCGTACCTGCAAAAGCATGAAAGGAAAAAATGGAGAAGTCAATTGGGGTGACTTGGAACATTGCAAAGATGACAGTAACAAATGGGATGTGGCTTGTACCTTTCGGGATGCGACATGTGTTTACTTTGTCACATGCAATTATCTGGGATCCCCAAGAAAGCAGTGGTCGTGTAATCAAACACACGATAGGTCTGCAATTCCTGTCTGCTGTGATCTCGTTTGTCGGCAGTAAAACAGGAATTTTGAAGTGTTTTCTTTACTTAAAGTAAGAAAGGTCATTCTAATTTGTTACTAGTTTATAACTGTTCGCGGTAAAGTTTTTGTTTTATAAATGTTTAAGTAATGACATGCATATAAAGCTGATTATGATCTTAATTTTAATTATAATTTTTTTTTTTTTTGCGATATATGCACTGGGTATTGTGTGTTCTCTCGTGACGTCATGGAGCCATATTTGTGTCCCAACACAATGATACGGCGGCCATGTTTGTGTCCTAAACCAGTCCTTTGGCAGTTGAACTCTTTTCTTATGTAAACGCTTTCTTTAGTTCCAATAAATTTGCTTAGATGCTGGCCACGTGAGTGAAAACACTCTACATGCATTTGCTGTGTACCACTAAACTGAGTAATAAAGTGCTCTTTATATATATGTGTCTGCTCTTCAATTTAAGGGAAAGGTATAAGCAAAAGGGGATGTTATCAAAGTGGAGAATGGGCAAGGTGGTGGAATAGGAAATCGTGGTCAGCGTTATTTTAGCAAAATTAAAAATCGGTTGTTATCGGAGCCTTTAGCAAGGACTACGGAAACAATATAATTTGTTGAAGATACTGATCATAGATATAGTACCTTATCATTTATCAGTTAGTGGAAGTGAAAGCCAAACAAATTAAATCCATCTATTTAAAAGAAGTAGGGGAGTATGCAGCAACTTAACTTTTTAGTATTCTAACTTGCCTGGTTGCAAATCAATGTACTGAGTTTCGGAGTCAGGTTTACAATGTAACTATGTGGGTCTAGATTTTAGAATTTCGTGTGAGAAGAGGAAAACGGGAAGACAGGACACCCTAATTGCTTGAGGTCCTCGTTGGTTCTTCAGCCTCAATACTAACTGAGTTCCCAAATCTAAACATAAAACAAGTCGCCGAGGGAACGTTTATTTGGGCGTCGATGTACTAGGCGTGTGTGAAGTTTTTTTATGTGTGTTGGGGATGTATGAGTAGTGCATTAGCGTTGTATATTTTTATTAGGGGTTGGTTGAGACGTTATATTGGACGTGCAATGGTAAGATAATAGCCGTAGTTTGTTACTCATTGAAACTGGTTTCTCGTAGAATTTAGTATGAAGTAACAAAAAATGATTTTTTGATTTTTTGCGAGTTGTATTGTAACGCATTTTGTACGTGAAAGCTTTGGAATTTGCCGCTTTCGTGGTTCGTGCATGAGAGAATACGTCTTAATCTAATTAACTCAAGGGTCTAAAAACAGAAATAACTAACACGAACGCGGCTTGCACGTGAAGATGTTGGGCTCTGCCCCTTCTAGGGTTCGAACGTGAAAGAATGCAATTTGTTTACGAGATCATTTCGCTCAATAAGATTTTAAGAAATCACCTCCTTTCCGAAAGTCTGCGATGAATATGTTTCATTCATTGTTATCCTTATTTATCTCATGCACGATCAAGGAATTTTGTGTGACATCTTCTTTGGTTTTCGATAACTAAGGGCAAAAATATTGTGAAACTCTTGGTCATAAACCACTACTGGCAATAAATAGTACTGAAAAAGGGCAATGACCGGTACCTTTGATACAGGATAAAAACATTTACGCCGTGTGCTGCGAGGACAACTATTTTCCAAAGGGAGAATTTAAATTATTTAAGAATTTGTTTCACTTGGTGTACCTTGTTGTTTCAATACGTTTGTTTCCTATTGCCGATTTGTTTGCCGTGCGTTAGCTGTGAGACGTTATTTTAACGAGGATAAATGCTGTTTCGTGACACATCGTGCGGCAGACATTCGCGTCGCTTGCATGTTACCTGGCTGGTTTACGTTCGCACGTATTGCGTGCCTATTGTAACTTTGAGTCAAAACGAGCGAGACTGCAATATTCTAAGTTTTGGCTACACGGAGGTCAGCGGTTAAAGTTGCGTCATGACTTGGATGGCTGCGCGCCCACTTCATTTTTGGCCTTCGGAACAACGCAACGGTACCGTGAATTCGTACCACGCTACATGTACGCGATGCAAGAAAATAAATAAGGAAATAAATAAAGAACTGCAAAGCCTTTCCTTTATACTTTCAGATGACCACAAGTGATCAATCTTTGACTTTTTTTGCCACGAACCAACGCTTGCAGTCTTTGTGGCCAAAACAAAATATATAGCTAATTTTCACACAACAAACCATGTTAGGTCGAGGTGGCGCAATCGGCTAATCCGTCAACTAAGGGTTTGACCTGACGGGTCGCGGTTGTGCCGGGTAGCCAAAACAAATCATTAATTATTCCTCAAGAGACTATAAAGGGGACAGAGAGGGCATCCCCCATATACACCCTATTCCACAGGTAATTCGTCTCGAGTTATTTTTAGAACCGCAGATCCCAAGGGGGATTGGACAACAGCCAATCACATAGCGCGAATGTATTCCGCGTGGACGACCCACGCTAGAGCCACGTGTCCTCCACGAATTGACGCGGAACAAAATGGGGGAAGACGCGGAGAGCGATTTTGCTATTCCTTTTGTCGACGAAAACGACTACAGCGAGATTTCTGCGAAAGCTGTGTCAGCGAAACGGAAATTAAAGAAGAATCGCCCTTCCTCTCTTGTATAGAGCTAACAGTACAGCAGGGAAATCCTTAACACACTGAATATTCTCTCAGGATCATTTATAATTTACAGTTTGAAGAGAGCAATTTCTAGTTTGATATTTATTCCTTTATTAGCTTTTATTATTCAACAAAAATAACACTTGGTGTCCTACTTGCCTATTAGGGACTTTAAGATCCAACGGCGCGACGGCGACAAGAACGTCGCTTAAAAAGTGAATTTGAGTTTTTTCAGTCTTTATAGCGATAATTCCTACCCACTTACTTTTTCAATTGTAGGCGAACCCTCCTGAAGCTGAATTTCAAGGGACCATATTCAAGCTCAGAGAAATAAAATTTCGTCGTTGCTTGTTTACGTCCTCCGTAAAACGCGAAATTAGGCATTTTCACGTCGTAGTCGTGCAAAAACAGGAAAGAAATGAACAAAAAAGTGTTTTGCACGTGCGAAGTTGTTGTTTTGCTAATTAAACCTTTTTTTATTTTTATTAAACTTTTACAGGAGCCTATCAAATGGAGCCTCCATCTCCCATACAAGCCCTTGGAGTCAACCCTTTCCCGAGTAGATTTATAATTAGAACGGTTCCCAGGGGAGACTTCGCGCGCCGACGGTGGGAAGAGCCAATCACAACGACTAAATGACACTGCTATTGTACTTCATGAAACAGCAGGAAATCCGGTGCTGACAGGCCAAACAAAATCATAAGCTAGTGAAACGTGTCGTGACTTTAGCGTTTTCATCCGTCAGAGACTTTCTTTCTTTTCTTTCTAGCGGACAGATTATACTGTGGAGAGTTTTAAACTTTGACTATGTTAATCTTAATTTTGGTTGCTTGTCTCACATTAAGAGGCCATGAAACTGGTCTGTTACATGCGTAATTATTAACTACTACCTGTAGTCTGTAGTTCTGACAGGATTCGTTTTCTTTAGCCAGTTTTTTTGAGCGTTAAGGTTCTTATTTCGGCTAAATGACTCAATAATAATGAAATTTCTAGTTTTTTTCCGAAATGCGTTTGTCTGAATAAATACTGTGGTTGTCTTGTCCATCAGTTAGTGTGATGATTCCCTGCTATGTTTTGTAACGCCGAGCCCAGCCATTGTTTTCTCGCAAAAAAGTGACCTAAAGATGCGAATTCGAAGGAAAGAATTGGCCTAAACTTCTACATTAATTGCTGCGGATTCTCCTGTTAGTAAGTCATAATTCTTTTGGCGTAGATACAATCCATTTTGTTTTTCTTGAGATAAGAGGGTCTTTGGACTGGAGCGCGATGTCACAAATTCCACCGTTAGCAAATTACTTTTGAGTTAGCTTTACGGTCGAACAACTGTTGTCTTCTGTTCAACTTTTCAAGTGCCAGTTTTATCAGGCAACTCTTATTGTGATACAAGTCAGTTGTAAAGGAAGACTGCAATTTTTCTGAAGCATTCCTCCTTAGTTGCTAGTCAGGTCATCGCTTTTGCACGCGGTGCTTAACTGGCGAAAACCACCCCACGGCGATGACAAAAATCAAATGATCCTGGCACTTTTTCGGCGCTGATCATCGAAAAGTTTCAAATCGTCCACACAACGCTTAATCGTCGACTCTTTTCAAGGTGCATGCTTAAATGTGGGATGTATGACGGCAAAAAAAGAACAAAATAGAACCTTTCCGTGATCCTCAGTTCGCTGCCTTTGTCCCATCGCTTCATGCTCAGTCTCAGGCGGGTAATTCATTAACTTTTATTTCATCCCAGATCCCAGCGGCTGTAAAACTGCAAAAATGGACGTATAGTAAAAAAGGAAAACGGTCGAAGGACGGGCTTCTGAGTTCGACTTCATCCAACTTCATTTTTTTCACGGTGACATACGAGACTCACGGAAATATGACACTTTTCGCGGGAAACAAGCCGTTCTATTTATAAACCTACTCGGGAAAGGGTTGACTCAAGAAATTAATGGAGATGGAGGCTCTATTTGATGGGCTCCTGACTTTTATTAAATTTTTTTTTTTTATTAAACTTTTTTTTTTTTTTTTTGTTCTAGTTGTCGTCCGCGTCGTTGGATCTTAAACTCCCTATTTTGTACAAACGACCGGTTTCAACAGACCGGCGAAATTTCTCATTTTATTAAAGCACTGAGGTTACGACAACTTCGAGTTAAACTGATTTCACGGGTTGTCAAAGAGTCCAGCGATTCCTTTTTCCCAGGTGAGCGCCGACTCATTTCGCTTCAATATTCAGGAATGCTCTCGCTTTCATTGCCTTTCGCCCGACATGTTTTGCACGGCGTTTAGTCATGCGAAACCTCCACGAAAAATCCACGCCTCGCGCGAGGTAACTTTATCCCGATTCTAAAAATAACTCGAGACGAATTACCTATGGAATAGGGTGTATATGGGGGATGCCCTCTCTGTCCCCTTTATAGTCTCTTGTTATTCCTCGAATAGATTAAAATATTTATTGTAGCCAAAAGAAATCGCAGTGATCTCGCGATATCTCGAAGAAAACTCCACCCTCAGTACGTTGAATAGCTGAAACAAGCCGAAAAGTCACGAACTTGCGCACCTAATCTTGTCCCGAAACTAGCACATAATTTTATAGCTATTTTTCACATTTCAAACTACCTTGGGTGGCAGTGGCCCAATCGGCTAGTTCCTCAACTTAGAGTCTCAACTGATCTGACGGGTCGCAGGTGAGCCGGTTCAAACCCCGGGCAAGCCAAAAATAATTGTTATAGAGCGTTTCCACTCATATGGCCAGCATCTATTCTAATTTATTGGAACAAAGAAAGTTTTTACCTAACAAAAGAGTTCAATTCCCACAGGGTTGTATTAGTACACCAACATGCGTGGCCGCCGTTTCATTGTTTAGGAACACCAATATGGCCGCCGTGACGTCATGTGAAAACGCCCTATTACTTCCTCGAATAAAATAAAGGAAAAATCAAAGACCTCGCAGTGATCCCGAAATTTTTCGAACTAATCCCGCTCTCACTTCGGGACATTCGGAAGCAAGTTTAAGACATTCCTGAGCGTCGCAAATCCTTTACTTGATGCTCCGCTTAAGTAAATAGCTCCATTCCTGGCTAAAAATGAACGGAAGAAATGAAGGAAAATCACAACTTATTGCTCGATGGATATTACGTTATCTAAACAATGAGGAGTACCTGCAGGAAAAATAATCTATTTATATCCTGAAACCTTGCCGAGCTAGAAATTGGCCAAAGTTTAGAACAAAGTCTACGAGAAGGTAATTTATAAGCTAAATGTTAAAAACTTAGAAATATTACACCAGTATCTTCACTGGATTCATCAGTGTTTGCAAACTGATTACAATTCGCCGGCGTTTACACATATCAGTTATTCAGAGAAGGTTCTTTGGCTTTTTAAAATATTCCGGCAATTTAACTTCAGAGTTCACAATCTCTTGACCAAACCGGAACGTTTTCATTTCGGATTTACCCTTCTGCGTGTAAACGGCAGAACGAATGCGTTTAATATATCCCAGAATGTTCCGAATTGGTCACGAATCAGCGGAAAAATTTCTCTCATATGTGACCGTTTTACTATTTACCATTGACAGCGTAATTCCCTAGTCCAATTTTTTTTCTTAGTAATTTAAGTTCTTAATAGATAAGTTCTGTCACAAATCTAAGAAATGGTCTGCACTAATCAACGGATAGCCCTACAAATCTAGCCTCTTATACTTGCAGCTCCATTGTTCGAGTCATGAGTAGGTTCCATGGTGTATCGTTTTGAATAATAGATCGGCAATACCCCACAGAAGTCCAAAATCTCTTGTGAGAGAAGACCTCGGTTAACAAGTCCTGTAACCATAACCATATCCGACCTTGTTTCGACCGGGAGTTATGGGAAAGGGAAACCACCTGCAATACAAGTACAGAGCATTTGATTGTCACCGTTTTGGGGTCGTTTTTTGCTCTTGTGCTTATAATCAGTAGGCAGCATTTAAGCTCTTTTCTAAACTAGACCTTTCCAAATATATTATTAACTGCTCACTTAGCTACATTGTTTTTATCTATATTGTTACAGGCTCGCTAAAATATACACCATGCAGCGTGGTGAACTGACGAAAAGAGTAAGTGAAACGCTAAAGATATGAAAATGTGATACATGGTCTAGCAAAATTTAACACTAATTGAAACAAATTCTCTTGTTCCGGTTTAAAATAATTCACTGTCTTATCAAATAAATGCTGTTACCCGCGTTTACCCTTTTTATTAGCATGCTAGTTTTGATTTCTTTGTGCAGACTTTGTCCTATAGCGAAATAAATCTTCCTCGGTTTTCAGTCTACACCGGGCCCTAAATTATTCTCAATATGTCATTGAATATAAATTAATTTATCGGCTTAAGGTCCTTGTTAAGTTTTCTTAT
>NC_133203.1:13542914-13550414 GCF_958299795.1 Porites lutea | reverse complement strand
GCCCAGCATCATCATTGATTTCGAGCCAGGAAGTGACCAAATCAAATTTATTAATCAGTCTGCAATCGTCTTCCTAGAATGAGCCGAATCGGAATTGTAAAGAAAAAAAAGGAAAGTTTTCCAAATTGATTTAAAAGGCTCAGTGAACTTGAGCTCTTAAGAAAATATATGTATATACTTTCGTGGCACCCACGCTGAAAGCCATGAAATGTCGTTCAATGATTTAGAATTCCTACCATTTTGCAGTGATATCCCTTGAGCGGGTTGGTTCTGCTTCTATTTAGTTTGGTGTCAGAGGCGGGACCACTTCTTCTGCAAGATAAGATAGAATCAAACTGCTTTATGCTTGGAATCGACGTCTTTATATATTCAGCAGGAAGTATTAAATTCAATTTATACTGACAGCAATATACTGATAAGAATCAATGCTTACAAAAATCAGTCATCTTTCGGGGATTTGCGGTCTAGGATTAAAGAAATCGAAACCACGTAAAATGGAACCACTTAAAACAAAAACAAAAAAAAAGAAAAAAGCGTATTGATGCCTTTTGTCCTTGTTAAAGCGACGATCGATTGATAGCAAATATTTCAGCCCCCACATGCCATGAAAGGCTTAGACAAAAATTACTTGCTTTCTAATTCCTATTTTGGGTTTGTCATTGGTAATTTGCACTAAATAATAATTCCCTTCATCTGGGTCGTTCAAAACAAAATAATAAAAGAGGGAACTAGAATATATAAAAACAGCCTGAGCAAAGCCCCCATAAGCGATTCTCACTTTACGCCAGGAAGTTTGTATTAGATGTGAATAGTGACAGCTAAATTTCATCGACCGAGACAGTGAAACGTGAATGAAGCCTTGACCAAAAATATTATTCACCCTCAGATTTTTCGTCCCTTTCTGATTCTACATCGATTTGTCAGTGGTGATTTGCATGCACGTTTATTGTTACCAAATAATGGTTCCTTCAGCTAGTTTGTTCAAAACGGAAACATTATCGATTGTTTTACCAGGGGATCAGTATTTTAGCCTCAGATTGTTACCCCAAGCCTCTTTTCTTGCCACGTAAGCTAAAACTCGTAACATAATCTTTTCATGAAGAAAATGTCTACAAGTTTGGACGGGTCGCTCGCTTGCTGCTTTATTTATTGTTATTTTTGTTGCCAAAACGAAACATGCTGCGATATTTAATTAGGGACTTAAAGATCCAACGACGCGACAGCAACGAGAACGTCGCTTAAAAAGGTGAATTTGCGTTCTTTCAGTCTTTATCGCGATTATTCCTACCCACTTACTTTGTCAAATGTAGGCGAACCCGCCTGAAGTTGAATTCCAAGGGACCATATCCAAGTTCAGAAACCGAAATAAAATTTCGCCGTGGTTTCTTTACGTTCTCCATAAAACGCGAAATTAGGCATTTTCACGTCGTAGTCCTTCAAAAACGGCAAAGAAATGTACAAAAAAGTGTGATGCACGTGCAAAGTTGTTGTTTTGCTTATTAAACCAATTGTTTTTTTGACGTTCTAGTTGCGGTCGCGTCGTTGGATCTTAAAGTCCCTATTATCATTATTTACCAATTGGCGGCAATATACCCACTTTCTATTCAGCTTGGTTATCAATTATTTTCTCACCCAAAAGGAAAACAAGAAGTGTCGTTGTTCGGCCACTTCCTTCCTCTTAATTAGCTGGATAGCCTGGATATAGGCTTTCCCTATTGAGATATTGCCAAAATGCTTTATAAAGTCAATAAACAACATCACAAGGTGTAACCTTATAATTAGGAGGAACTTTGAAACAAACAAGAGTTGGGTTTGAAAAGATCTGTGGTACTGTTGCCGTAATTGTTTCAGCAATTTTTTGAATTTTGTCCAAACACCCAGAGGACTGACTTCCTTTCAACTGACCTTTTGCTCTACGAAGCTCATGCATGGGCCGTTGGAAACGCGTTTCGTCGATCTTAAATTGCTTTCCCTCGAGTTTTTTTTATTTGTTAGACCTTGAATAATGCATACTGCTAATTTGATGTGAAAATGCGAAAGCTACTTTGAAAATTAAAGGCAATCATCACAGCCTTAATTAATGTACTTCATTAGTTGGAATCTTCGCTTCTGTCGGCAGTCAGATTTGGTCACAAAGGAGGTTGTTTCTTATACAGCTGTCGTCCTTTCGAAAAAAGCGTTGGCAAAGTTGTCGGACCGGCTCCTTGAGGTCCTCTGATATTGCCGACGAGTTTTAGATACGCAGGAAAGCGCTATTGTTTTTCATATCCTCGGACAGAACAAGAAAAGTTTTCGCATGGGGCAGCGTTGTTTGATTACACCACGTGATGCTAAGTGACGTTGACCAACTCCCCGGTTAAAGTCGATTAACAAATGTAGTCAATTGCAGGATACATTCTTCCAACATTTTAAGTTTAGAATACTCTAAGCCTAAAATTTATTGAATATACATGTATACATATATATATATATATGCAAAATTTATGTCCTCCCGGAAAAATGTCAGGATATTTCTGTACTGTCCTCTTAATTTGAGCAAGAAGTTTCACAGAGCGTGGGATGTGTAGTGTAGACTCAATGGCCACTTAGGTTGTAACGTCAAAATTAATCAAAACAGACTCTTCTTTTGTAGATTAGATGTGCCTCAGTCATTGCCTTTACGTTAAAAGTAAGAAACAATAGCAACAACTTTTTTTTTTATCATTTCAGTGTTATTTTACTTCCTTTCAGCTATTTAAAAGTGTTAAAACGTACCATACCGCAAGTTTCTCCTCGACAGTTGATGGTCTTTAGTATGGTTGCAGTTCAAAACTATTTTCAAGTAGCTTTTATAGCAGATAGAAATTCGTTAACATCAAAGTTTACTTTCATATAAAAATATGCTCACAGAAGTGTATCTTTTGGACCTTTCTCGGTTTTGTTCGATTTGGTTCGTTTTCCACTTAATTTATAACAGCACTATAACACTTTTGTACCATGTTTCGGTGATCACGATTTCTCAATACTTGAGAACTGAACTGGCGCAATTCTTTCCTTTGTCGTCAATTTGGAGGTGTTGTTTTTACGCTGAATATACATTCAGTAGACTCAGTAGTAGACGTTTCACTGTCTCGGTCGATGAAATTTAGCTGTCACTATTCACGTCTAAGACAACTTCCTGGCGTAAAGAGGGAATCCCTTTTGGGGGCTTTGCGCAGTCTATTTTTATATGTTCTAGTTCCCTCTTGTATTATTTTGTTTCGAAGGACCCAGATGAAGGAAATTATTACGAAGGACCCAGATGATGGGAATCGATTATTATTTAGTGCAAATTACCAATGACAAACTCAAAACAGGAATTAGAAAGCCAGTAAATCTTGTCTAAGTATGTTCTTTATTGAGATGTGATACTTTGGATTGTTTAATGTAACCTTAAAATGGTTATCCTGCTAGGGAAATTAATCTCTTACAAGGAATACTTCGACACAAATCATAAGGGGATATTTGAAGGTGACGAGGTCGTACTGATAACCTATAGCCACAGCACTTGGTCGAAGAAACAATGATTATCTAAGTAAGGGTTTTGGCACCTTGCCCGCTGTCAGGGGAATTTTTTAACCTTCGCAGGGACGGACTCATTAGCCAGTTATGTACGTGGGAGGCTAAAGAGTAACTTCCAGAGACTTGGTTATTTGAAGAAACAAAAAACGAACCGGAGAATTTTAGCCGCTTTCTGAAGTTTGACCGACTTCCTGTTTTTTTATCTTTTCTTCAATAACAGCCTAACAGTCCAATTGTTTTTGCTGACACACCTTATGTTTTATTTTCAGACTAGAACAGGAATAATAAAAACTGAAATGATTCAACGCTGTCTCATGCTGCAAATTACTATCTGCAGCATTTCTTGTCCAAGATCTGATGGTTAACAGCAGTGTAGCCTGCGTTGCAGGTGTTGGAAGGGGTAGGGAATAGAGATCAGGAAGGGGAAAAGGAGGGGGATTGGGGAGAGAGGGTAAGGGCGCCTGCTATAACAACCCCGCTTTTGTTCATTGCTGCGGACGCTGGCGTCCGCAAATTCCTGACTGGCTAAGCCGTGATGAGTAACTTATTGGCGTGGTAGTGAGAGAAACATGCTGAAGGCATCAAGAAAATGTGTTCATAAGCTTTGGAAGATCAAAATTACTCCAATCATGTAGCAACTTAACGTTAAAACCCGAACTGGAACCAACTGTAATAGCTTGTTTAGCAGGCGGAGAGGCTCAGGAGGTTTGTACATAGCCTGTGTACAGACGTTGTACACTGGATATGTCCAAACACCGAGCGGCGATTCAAAACGATCAGAGCGACTGCGATTCTTGCCAGACATCTGCAATGCCGATATTCACAAGACCCCCTTTTCCGCAAAAACATATACCGTCTTAAATGAACTTCTAACTGGTTTGTAAAGAGAGAGCTGAAGCTTTGGTAAAAACTATCCGTTGAGTTTTTTGACAATTGTTTATAATTCTCTTTTCATTATTCGCGTCTCTGACAGGCTACCGGTGACTATTCGGTTCTTTGTGACCATTCTGTTTGATCTGTATTCACAAGAAACTGATCATTGTTTGTCGTGGACTGCGAAAAAAAAATGCACTTTATTTGAGTGTCAATGTATTTAGCCCGAAAGTGCTAATTGGGGACACTATATTTTTACGCCTCCTAATAGAGACGGGACCGCCATTTTACGTGGTCATCCGAGCCACGCGAAGGTCCAGCCGCCTGCAGGGCAAAGGGAGTACCTTCATTTCTCAGTTATTTTAAGACCTTGCCTGCGTCGCAGACGCTCTAAACCTTCTATAAAAATGGTTTTGACGAGTGCGTGGGCCGGCTGCAACGCAGGCTATTTAAGACCCTGAGTATTGGTCCGTCCCCCGGGGTCCGGCCCCGGGAATCGAACCCGCGACCTCCCGCTCTGCAGATAAGCGCTCTACCGACTGAGCTAATCCTGCCGCGAGCAGTAAAAAAAGAGAGAGACTGCTCGTAGCTAGTCTATGTTTGCCGTGTTGGCTTCGGGAGCAAGAACAGTAAAGATCTTTTATTTCGCTCGATTATGATATCACTTGAAAAAGCGTCTCAACTTGACAATTTCCGGTAAGCAAAGTAAAAGTTCAGACAAAGCTGATCATGAGAAGCCCCCTTACTTGTGATTGGTCACGTATTGACAAGTGATATTATCGGATTAGTTCAGAAAATGGTGGGCAGAATTAAAAAAGACCGGCTCTTATAGCAGGCGCTCCCTTCCCTTTTCCCCTCTTTCGAGCTTTTCTCTCACTCCCCCTCTCCCTCCCCTCTCTCCCTCCCGTTTTTGCGCCTGCGACGCAGGCTAACAGCAGTGATTTTTAGCACTCTTAAAAGTTATAGCAGGCTATGAAAAAGCAAAATCCACTACATGAACAAATGGCTAGTTCAAAGAAATACAACAGGACTGAGCAGTTGGCTCAGTAGAAGCATAGTTTTGGTAAAGATGGCTGGTTAGGAGTAAAACTGGACATCACCTTCTAATTATGCCTAAAAAAATAGGACAAGTTCATTTACTACTTAGTGATGTAAATAGGGGAGGAGATGTGGGGGGACGGAGGGGGTGCTTATTAACTTTCTTCCCCTGAAAAGGGAGAGAGGGCTTATTTAGAGGGAGGGGGCTTATTTGAGGATTTACTGTCGTGTATGCCACGTACGCCAAAGGGTATGGTTTTCGAGCCGTTTTGCTCTGAAAACGGGTATAGAATTTTCTGATTTTGGTCAGTAATCTGGTATGGTTTTCGAGGAAACTTTGAGAGTGTATGTCTGAAAACGGGTGTGGGAATTGACATTTTATTTTGGTCTGAGATAGGGTCAGGATTTGGAGAACCCGGCGCACATCTCAAACCAAGAATTCCCAGAAGCACGGTACTGTACAGTACCCCCTGGGACCCGGGGTCAACGATGAACAACTCCATTGTTTTATTTTCGTTAACTGATCCAAGTCACTGAGTTAAAGAGGCAAAGAGTTCTCCAAGGTCCTTCATTGCTGGGATTTTATTCTATTTATTTTTCGTTTAGTTCATACGAAGAAAGCAGCCTGCCAGCAGAGCTTTTATTTCGCTTGCTCGAAGAAGAATCTGCCTAAATCTGCCTAAATCGAGTACGATTTTCGGTTGAGCATGCGCGGCATGTTGCTAACATATAAGTGACAGGATGATCAAAGGATGTTTTTGGGTTTGAAATTTCAATTTCGGGTTTTTTGGAGGGTAGGAAAATTTTGGCACGTTATTTTTTGGGTGGCTTGATTTAAGTACGGATTTTTTGGGGTATTCAAAACAATCTGAAGATTCGTGATACTTCCCGCGTATACCGGCAGCGAAGTTCCTCTGGAAATTTTTGTGGCTTGGAAATTCGGCATGGGAATTTTTGGGGGTTAAATTTTAGTCCAGTGATTTTTTGGGGTTTTGTTGGAAGCCCTAGGGATTTTTTTTTTTGGGGGGGGGGGGGTTGATTTTTGCCCCCTTTCGATCATCCCTGTTACTTGAAATCCGGATTACCCCCCCGGGTTCGAACCCATACTTAATACTTGGTACAGTGGGCTCAACAATGACCATGGGGTTTATCAATTAACGGATTATTTTTTTTGGAGGGGGGGGGGGGGGTTGGGGTTTCATTTTTGCCCCCATTCGATCATCCCTATTACTTGAAATCCGGAGTACCCCCCCCGGGTTCGAACCCATACTTAATACTTGCTACAGTGGGCTCAACAATGACCATGGGGTTTATCAATTAACGGATGCTCGCGCCGGCTCTAAAAAAACAGTTTATAACATAGCGCGCGTGCTTGCCCTATATAAGTCCTATTGAGCCGCTATGAACAAAATCTTTATTTACGCACGCCCGTGCGTAAATAAGATGACGTCAGCATTTTTTTTTTACCTGGCTGCAAAGTTGTCGTCTTTTAAGCTGCAGTGCACTTTTCCTTCTCTTTAAAATATGGAAGAAAGCAGCGAAGAACTGCCCAATTTTTCTATCGGCATTGACCTTTTAGGTCCCGATCCAACAAGCAGCAAAAATAAAGCCGAATTAAAAAAAACTCGCAAGTTGAGCGTTTCGCAAATTTGTCGAAGACGAGCTGCAGCAAATTTTTTGCTGAAAGACATTCACTGGGAACAGAACAAACACCAACTGGTCATCAACAACATTTAAAGGCAAAATCTCCGTTTTTATTGTTGTTTTTAAATTTGTTATGCACTTTGTTATATCCGTACAATCCGACTTAAGTAGGAAAATTTCTATCGCAATAACAACACAAATTACACAAGAAGACGTAAATTTATTACTCACAAAAACAACTGCTGCCAGGTCTTCTCAAGAAGCCCTAATGACCAGCCAATGTTCGTAAATGAATATAAGTTTAAAGAAGGATGACAGTCTTCTTCGCTAAAAAACATGTTTTCTGGATTTCGCCGAGCGAAACGTAAACATCTTTTCACCAAATCGGAACCATACTCCACAACT
>NC_133203.1:13530414-13537914 GCF_958299795.1 Porites lutea | reverse complement strand
TACCTGAAGGTTACGATAATAATAATCTTTGCATTTTCTCTTTGTAACCTCGTGGGTAGAATATACCTGACGGTTACATTTAATAATAATCACTGCATTTGCTCTCTGTAACCTCGTGGGTAGAACATACCTGAAGGTTACGTAAATAATAATCATTGCACTTTCTCTTTGTAACCTCGTGGGTAGAACATACCTGATGGTTACATTAATAATATCAGTGCATTTGTTCTCCGTAACCTCGTGGGTAGAATATACCTGACGGTTACATTTAATAATAATCACTGCATTTGCTCTCTGTAACCTCGTGGGTAGAACATACCTGAAGGTTACGTTAATAATAATCATTGCATTTCTCTTTGTAACCTCGTGGGTAGAATATACCCGATGGCTACATTAATAATAATCACTGCATTTGCTGTCCGTAAACTCGTGGGTAGAGTATACCTGATGGTTACTTTAATAATAATCATTGCATTTTCTCTTTGTAACCTCGTGGGAAAAAAAATTAATGCCTCTCTCCTGGAAATTTTGCCCTGTCCTTTCAGCATAGTGATCTTTGGGTAGCGAATTCACGTAAACAAGTAAAACGCTTTTTTTAACAACAGCATTTATATTACTTGGCTTTTTGAGGGAGGTTAAACATTAATGGAATAGAATATAAAAAAAGCTGATAAAGCGGAAAAAGTTATCTTTACAAAATGCGCTTTGACAATGTCAAGGAGTGAAATAAGCTGAGGTTTTGTAGTTAGCCCGAAGAAAACCTGTTCCTGCATGAAAAGCAGTTCTGATTCCCTTCTCTTAACTAGAAGAGATGCATATCCCTGTGAACCAGTTTTTTAACCAGGAGCGATTCCAGCTCACTTCTGATACTTTATTGACACGAGTTCCTATTTCAATATATGTCTAATTCAAGCTTAGCCGCGTGATAGCTCTTCATTAGCGAAAAGGTCCAAGTGATATTTTGATTGACGTGTTGTTTTGGATCCTGAGGTTTTTTAACACCTTTTCTCTAGCTTAACTGGCGAAGATATTCTAGGAATTTGCCCTTCAATTCCAAATTCTTTGATGTGCCGCCAGATGCCGTGCAAAAATATCACCCCTTGCGGCTCCTCGTGAGGAAAGTAGGAAACGGGCGGACGTACAGTCACGTGACTACCAAAATTTCTCGGATGCATAGGTTACCAAATTTTACCCGTGGTGCTCCGCTGCGCCAGCTTCGAGCGCGCTCGAGCTCCGCGAAAGAAAAATAACAATAAAATAAAATGTTGGTTCGTACATAGAGGATATTACACGGTGGCGAGAAGATATGAATTTTATGTTCGAGTGGCAAGAACATAAAATTCATATCTTCGAGCCAACGTGTAATGTTCTTTTTATTATATGGAGAAACCAATTTAACAAAAGCAAAAGGCGGGAATCGTGACGTCATTGAACGATACGACACTCACAAAGGTGACATACGGAAAATACGCCACTCGGGTCCCGGATGAAGTGGCGTATGGAATCTACGAGTGGTTTAGTTCCCAGTAAAACACTCTCCTCCATATAATAAACACGGGTTTTTACTGCATCAGTAGGTAGGCCGGCTTCATAGATGATTGTACACAGGGCTTCTAGGATAAAGCTTAGAAAAAAATTAAACCTGTTGCATGTGACGATTCTACGGCGGGTCTGTCATGAAGCGTAAGACTCATGTTGGCTTTGAATAATGCTTCACTAAAATCATGGCTGGAAATATGAATATGATTACTAGAGTGTGCGTTTGTATTCTCTTAGCAGCCATTGTACCATATGGCGATAAACTGGCAAAGACAGCATTGGCATATTCCAGTATAGATCTTGCATTTGAATAATACACCTTAACTATATCCGACTCAGTAACTCCACGACGGTGCAATATGTTGCCTAAGCGAGATCCGCTTCGACCTTACATTTCGCAATTTGGTTCACACATGCGCTGTAACTGCCAACAATTGCAAGTGAACCTGGTAGACAACGGACCCTGAGACAGACGGCGTGTTCCTGTATGGATTACTTTAAGGCCGTAGGTTCATCTACGAGTTTCGCGCGAGGGCTCTAGCACTAGGGGTCATGATTCCAACAAATAAAACCAACCCGAGCATAGTTCCTTATGGGTTGCCTCCATTAAGCGGCAGGGCAGACTAGAGGTGAAAAGTCCTTTCTTTATAGCAATGTTTAGCTTATCTGTAATACTGAAAAATATTTCGAGTAGCGCAGCGATTAACCCTTTGCAGAACTTAGTCAAGCGCTTAGCAAAGCAGATCACAAAGCTTTGAATGCAGTCGGGTGAAGCCTTCCAAGGTTAATAGAAACTTCTCTTAAGCCTTCTATTCCAGTCATTTCGCTTTATTTTCAACAGAATAATAATTACCTAGGAATGCTTTGCTCGATCGCACTCAAAGCTTTGTGATCAACCTCGTCCCCAGGGTGCTTTTCCCTGGCTTTGTAGGTGGGGTGGGCCACCTCCAAACGCAGGGAAAAGCGCCCTGGGGACGAGGTTGCTTTGTGATCGAAGTGAACACTTAGCTGGCTTGCCCGGCATCCGGCGAGCCGTTGCTAAGTGGTATACAGGCGCAAGCATGTGCCCAAGTTTTGCAAAGAGCTTATTTATGACTTGACTGCGTGCTCATCTGACTAATTAACCTTGCACGGAAAATACTGGAATTTTCCCAAACGCTCACATTAATTTCTTTCCCTGAGTGTCGCCAAATAAACACTTCTTTAATTGAGATTGATCTCGGCAAACGGATGCCAAAAAAAATCGTCAAAAACCTTTACGTGGAAAGCTATGCTCCAAGGATTGGTTTTGTCTGACTTTTGATGAATGCTAAGTAAGATTTTTCTTGAAAAACCAATCATTTAAAATCACCGGGGAAGGTTATGAGCATTTCAGTGACGATTATTCACTTCGTAACACAATCAAGTTCTTTATGAATAAAAGCAACATCAACAACAACTATGACAGTATCCAAAAAATATGTCAAGGGATGTCTTGACTTTTTGTTACCTTTATTTTTTCAATGCATAATATGAAACAGCTAATTTCACTGGTAGATACATCATTATGTTGGCCAAAAGGTGCCTCTGGCGGAAGGTTAAAGGTGTCAGGGAGACAATTTTAAAAACAAACAAAAACAAAAACTGAGGAAGCCTCTTTGGGGGAAAATCTCTCACTTTTCTTCCCGATCGGCCCAAGCAAGATCACAGCAGACGGGAATTGCAGAACTCTTGTGTACTTCTGTACAGTTCCAATAGTACCTTAGACCTGAGAGATAATTGCACTTAACAAAGTAAAAACACAACCCTTCCTTAAATTTACAATTTGCAACCCATTTGTCATTTGGACCACGGCAATTATCCAAACCATCATATCGGAGTTGTCCTTTATCATCTACCATGCTTCTACAAGTACGATTAAAGCCAACAAACGTAGTTGTTTCTGTCCGTTGTACCTGTCGCTTGACCAGACGCAGCCCTGTAACAACTGCAAAACAATTTGGTAATTCGATAAAAGGAAAGTCAAATGACCGCATTTTATTCAGAGTCTACTCTATGATTTTTAATGGCTCCAAAGGATAGAGGAGTAGACTTATTGGATCAGTTGGGCGGGAAAGGATCTAAGGAAGCGACAAAGCGACATAGCTACGAGGTTCCTCTTGACATTTTCACTCGACTGCTAATAAAGCACTACACTGAAATAATGATAATGATAATAATAATGAATTTGTATAGCGCTAAAACAATAGAAGAATATTCAAAATCGCTTTACATTAAGTAAAAATTAATGAAAAATAATAAATAAAAAATTTAAAACCCCTGAAAGCTATAATAATAACAATGATATGTTATGCCATGGTAAAACCTAATAAAAACAAGGAAATTCGAAAATTCCAACTTAAGTTAAAATTAAACATTAGAACGATTCCAACAAATTAAAAGCTTTCTTAGAAAGAAATGTTTTTTAAAAATGGCGAGGTTGCTACTTGTTCTTATAGTTAATGGCAGCGAGTTCCTTAAAAATAATGCAAAAGGGGAATGCGTTTTACCAAACTACTCGATTGTATGTTTACATTTTACTTTACTTCAGTTTTGATCGATAATACACTTGATCCCTACTCAGGAGAGCCAGCAGTCTTTGTATGTACCGTATTTGCTCGATTAAACACCGGTCTCGAATAAATGCCCCACCCTAATAGACGGGTGCGGCGCGGTTTATTCGAGGTTTACAGAAAAAAAAAAACTGGGTACAACTTGATAAGCTACACAATCCAAACAATTACGATTCTATCTTAGCTAAAAAGTGAGACATTTCAACACTTAAAACATCTTTCTGTTTAACATATTTACGAATGATTTATCGAAATTGTTGTCAGTGATTGGAGAAACTGGATTTGAAATAAACGACGTCCTGGAATGAGCGCTGCCCTGTAAAAGCTAAAAAGGTAATAAACGCCGCGGCATTTTATCAAATAAAGACGGTACTTGATACACGATATGGATAATTGTAATCTCTTTTTTAATCAGCTAACCAGTGCTGCAGCCCCCCCCCCCCCCCTCCCCAAGTGACAAAATCTGTAAGAACAGTCTACGAAAGAGAACGTACAACGGTTATTATGTTAGATAAAAAGCCGGAATCTTCATTATTTTCTTCAGTTCATTACCTGCAACTCCAGTCCTAGTGCTCGTATCCGGATATAGTTTTGTGTTGTAAATGGGCAAGACTCCACAAAAATCTAAAATCTCCTTCGTTAGTAGGGATCTTTTGGCTGTATCAGTAACCATCACCACGTAAGATTGTTCCTCTACAGGAAGCTTTTTTGGCTGGGATCCTGAAGATGTTGCCTGTGGGATAAAAACACAAAACATCGCGGAAATATTAAAATCGCGTTGTACGGGGTTCCTTCTAGCATGTGCGCCCAAGAGTAATTAAGTTTAAAACAAACATTGGCCAAAGCTTTATCAATGATGATATTCTACTTTGCATTCGATGAATTTAGCTACGCTTCCCCTTAAATAGATTCTTTCCACTGAAGAATCAAATTAAAGTGGCTTCATCATGTTGGATTGCTACTTCCTTTGTGATGAAACAATTATCATAAAATATGAAGCCTTTTTTTTGTATTAGCTGTTTGTATATTTATCAGCCGTATATTGGTCGCCTGGAACTATTTTTTTTTAATTGCCTACCCGTGTAAGATCTGCTTTCAGTTTTCCTGGTCCCGACAGCGTTGAGTCCATTTCAGAAATATAACAGACTTTTCGAGAGAGAATCCTGGTAACGGTTACACGCTAGGAAAAATAATAATAATAAAAAAAGCAAAACAAAACAAAAAGGAAAAAGAAAACAAAAACAAACAAACAAAAAAAAATGAAGCCAAACTCATAATAAATTAGAATTGTTAAGGTAAAGGGGTTTCTTATAGTCTGCTCTGCAGCCGTTCTTTGTGTCGTCACGCAACGCTCCTCCCCACAGGGATCGTTGCGTGACGACACAGAACGGCTGTGGAGCAGAGTATTAAACAAACAGCGTTTTATTTTAATTCGGAAATGGTGATTTGCTAAAGCTAGTCTTGGAGTTTGAGGCTCTCTTAGTACGATACGATAAGCTTCAAGCTCATTTGCATGCTAAATTATAAAAAATGAAGATATCTAATTTCTAGACCTCGACGAAATTTACCTCGGGGGAGGGGTAGGAAAGTGTAAAATTATCGAGGTGGGATATACGCAAAATGCATTCGCAAAATGTACTGGAAGGCTTTAAAGTAAAGTACCATCGGTCCTGTTATATTCCTAGACTTTCACTCAACTAAACAGGGATTGATCACGTGCCCTTGACTTATTTTAAAAATATCTCCCGGTCGTGATACACTAGGCCACTTCCGAGTTCCAAAAACCCTCACTTTCAAAATGAGGCTAGGTGCACAACCTTTCTTGTGAAAATGAGTTTTATTTGCACGAGAATAAAAAATCGTTTCCATATCAAAGGCTGAGCACTTAACCTCGTTTAGTTCAGAGGCCCGGGGATCTCGGAAATGGCCTGTTGAGGGAAGGGGGGGGGATACTCCTATACGGACTAGACAGGCACGGGCCGCCCTTTTTGAGGGTCTTGATCATTAGTGTTGTGACAGAAGGCGGGAAAAACACTCTCTCTTGAATGAACACAACAACACAAACATGCAGCCTCAACCGAAAAAGCAACGATTTTCGAAGTTTTCCTGGAGAGATACAGCAGCTAGTGGATAAAAAAGATGCAGATAAATACATGGGATACTTTGGTCCCTTTAGTACCGACATTAATTGTTTTGATTCACCCTTTATTCTTTGTCGCTGTTAAAGCGACAGTCTAGGAATATATCATGAAAACACTTTAAATTTTTTACCCTGCAACTCCAGCAGAAAGACAGCATACGGAGTCTCAAATCGTCATGTCCCCAGGGAAAAAGTTACTTTGGTTTTTTTCTCGAGTCCTGATGTTTCCTTCGGGACCAGGGGCGGATCTAGGGGGAGGGTGCAGGGGGTGCGCACCCCCCCCCCCCCCCTGAGATGACCTGCCGTTTTCTAATACAACTGGTATTCTGCAAAAAAAAAAAAAACTAAGTGGTTTATTGGTGTTGAAGTAGAGCAAGAGACGAGTGCACCCCCTCCTAAAAAAAATCCTGGATCCGCCCCTGGGGACCTGACATTACGTGTATCGAGTAGCAAAAGTTCCCAGGGGGGGGGGGGGGGTACTTGGGTTAACTTTTGCTGGGTATGTTCCGCTGGCCTCTAGTCTCTTAGTCACTTTTGGGCAAATATATAATTTTCGCGATCCCAGCTTAGTCACTTTCTATTTCTATGAATTGACCCATTTTTGACATTGAATGAAGAACACTTTACTTTACTTTCCATCTGCGGCACAAACATTCCGGTGCGTTTGCTAACCGTAAATATGAAGAACTGTCTTACCCCCAAAAATCCGAAAATGTGCGACCCCATTCTAGTAACTCTATTGAAAATGCGACCCCATTATATTATAGTCAATCCAGTCGTGGAAATGCAACCACATCCAGTGGCACATCCCCATTAGCCTCTTATAAGGAAGTACCCCCCGCACAAAAGTTGCTGTTGGCCGATAAAATTTATAACGATCCCTCCTTCTCTTTTACGTTGGAGCACCGTCGTATGTATGACTTATTTCTAACTTAAACACCAGGGGGAAGAAATTGTTTGCTTCAAGAAGTTTCAGGTTAAGAAACATTTTTAGAAAGTCATCGTTTTCTCAGCGGTGTCAAGTTCAGGGTTAGCACACCAACACAATGTTCAGTTGGGTTTGCGTTCGCCCAACGTGTTTTGTTTTGGTGTCGCGATGCGGCGACTCGGTAGCAGAATGTCAATGCGAAATTTCAGACACTTACCATCTGAAAATCGTTGTAGAAATCAGCGCCCAGGACGTGACTGTGAGCAGGGACTCTGAAGACTGCGACATTTCTCTGTTCATCA
>NC_133203.1:13495414-13525414 GCF_958299795.1 Porites lutea | reverse complement strand
CTCGGTTGTTTTGCCGGTAGATATATTTTGGCTCCAAATCACGACTCCGCCTCCCTTTTCCCGCCACAAAAGTGTGCGACGATCGGTTAATTAGGAAGCTGTCCAAGAGTTTGATGGGCCGCTTACTGTTTCGGTTCCTTGCCAAAACTCCTCCCTGAACTGAGGACTGGAGGTTCGTGATCGTGAAGACAACACGCTGCAAAAGTGTTAGGATTCCTGGATCTTACAATTTATTATCATGACATTTGAACTTGCTTCTTTTCAGTACAAAAATTGTCTTTAATTTCTTGCTATACAGTTAACTGTTTCACCTATCCCGACGTATTCTTGTTTTAGTGCCACTTCTGCCATAATCTATTCATTCCCTTGTATCCCTTGTACAGATACAGACTGGCGTGGATAGACCACTTCGTCTTTGAGATATTGCCAGTATTGACGATAAATTCAGTAATACACGACACTGCTAGATGCATGGATTAAGTATAAGAAAAAAGAGGAGTATTCTTGGGTTTGAAAAATCGTGCGTGGTGGAATGTGTCAAAACATACTGACTTGGTTCAGTTGGGTTTCTAGCCGACCTTAATTATGCCATACAGGTCTGGATCAGGGGGGTTAAAGGCCTAACGCTTTGACGCAGATTTCATTTTTCAAAACTGGAATAGTGCGCACTGTGAAGATGTGATGTGAAAAGGCTGATGTGACTGAAAATTAAGGCAATTAGAACAGCTTTTGCTTGAAGAACTTAGCTGATATAATTCTTTATTTCTTTTGACAGACACACGCTTTGTTGGGCACTATTTTGGGCAATATTATTTCAAATAGTTACAGATAAACAGGAAAGTGATGTTTTTCGTGACAGTTTGAGGACCAAAAAAAGTGTATATAGCAGCTTCTTACTATACGTGATTGGTTATAATTATTTCCCCTAGTTATTTGATCGGCGACTTCACATTACCGCTGATTCGCATAATTAAGGATAGATTTTCGATTTCCACTGAACACAAGAAAATCTTGACAATTCACTTTTGACTTGTGTTAATTTTAAGACCCAAGTATGGTAGTATTTATTAAGTTTGTTTAAGTTTACACAGCTTAAAAAACGTAAGCGGCCTTAAATCCTACGAGAATCTTTAATGGCGGAAGCAAGTCGCACTAAGAACATATCCGGCAAGTCACACGATCAAAGAAGCGCAGGTACGAATACTGAATTATTTGGATTTTATGTTTGGACTGTACGCTGTTCTCGGGGCAATTTATTTTAACCTTTGTGGGGGATTCATTGACCTCCTACGTGAGTGCTTGGGAGGCTCAAAAAACCGAAGAATTTTTAAGGTTTCTTTAGTTTTGACGACTTCCTGTTTTCTTTAATTTTCATCTCTTTTTTTTTTCTTTAAGAGCAGGGCGGCAGTTCAGATTTTTTGCCTACACGTCTTATGTTTCATTTTCAGAAAAACAGGAAGTAAAATAAACGAAATGGTTCACGCTCATGTGGGCCGCAGATGTTCGTAATTCCCTCATTTCGCATACATGGTAAGATGGTTTCAAAAACACTAATTTGGACAATTGTAACAGCACAATTCGCTCTTACAGTATGTCACGACAAAAGCCAAATCTACACGAACAAATGGCTACTTCAAATAAAAGGAGATACCGCAAAGGCTGACAAATTGGCACAGAAGCATGGTTTTGTAAACGAAGGCCGGGTAGGTGAAAACTTTTAGTGAAATTTTAAAACTATCGCAGGTTCACTAACTACTTGTACCTAGCTTTTAATCATTTGCGTCATATTTATCATGGAATAAATACCTGACACTTATCTAATTTAGGCGCTGAAATTGACGGGGGGGGGGGGGGGGCGGATTTTGAATAAAATATCCCAGAAACAGTCCTTGAGTTGAAACAGTCTTGAATTTACATAAAAAATGGGGTAAACAAAATGGAGGGCTGATTTGGAAAAGATCTTCCCCGAAGTAGGCCATTCATGGAACCTCCCCACAAACCCCTCGTCAAAAGTTAACCTACCTTAGACATCTCAAAATAGTAAATTCCGGTTGTCTAAAAGCGTAATTTTTTTATACTTCCTCTCAAATCATTAAAGCAAAGATTCAAGAGTGTTTACTAAAACAGGTTTTAAAAGTGGTTGACAAAAGTGCGTTCAAAACCCTTTAAAATTAGTATAGGTAATAGCATGATTTGTAGTGACATTTGGCATAAATACCATGAGTGATATTTCAAAATTGTTATACGTAATTTCACGAGCCGTTTGGCGTGTGAAATTTGAGACAATTTTGAAATATCACTAGTGGTTTTTATGCCAAATATCACATACAAATAATGCTATTATTTGTTTATACTACTACACGCAAAGGTTTAATTTGTAATTTTTCACATGTAGGTATTTCAAATTAAGCTGAAATACCACTGCTCTTGGCAGCAAATTGAAATTTCTCACGTAGTAGTATAAACATTGAAATCCCCAATATCTACACGTAAACCTTTTTTTGCCGTGAACAGCATCCACAATGCTGAAAAGCCCAGACTAGAATACAATACAGGCAGATCTGGTTGTGCACTGAGTCTTTTCAGCCACATTCACTCTTTTTTTATAGAACATGAATAATATGTTACCATTGCAAATGTACATGTAAAAAAAAACAGAGAACACACAACACATTATTAATTCTGCAAAATTGTCCTTCTTTTTCTTCTATTTTGTCTATGACCCATTTTATTCTCATTTAAATAATACTTAAGTTATCCTTTCTGGCCCCAGAAGAAAGTGATGCTGTTAGAGTATGGGTATCCAGTACTAGAAAAACTTACAAAGAATATTTCACAAAGACAAAACCTGCACACTGAATTTCAGTTCTTTAGGAAAATAGAAGAATTAATTTACACAATGTAGAAACCACAACAAAGTTTCACGCCTAAAAGAAAACAGCAGTACACAATATACTGTATGTAACACAATAGCTCTCTTATTATAAGTACCATGAATATTATTTTGTCCCATAACTTTGGGCAATTAATTTATAAGGGCCTCTTCACATGGGCCCAGTTGACTGGGCTAGTCCAGACAAGGGGACCAATTTGTGTATTGCCTTGGGTTCATTTCATTGAGAAATTTCAGCCTGGTTTCTGAAGAAGATCCTGAGGACAAGTTCTAGTGCTAAATTTGAGAAATGAAGCAAGTGCCTATCATGGCTTTGATAACTCTTCAGTTGCTCCATCACTGCAGTTAAATGGGATGCTTATGATGTCGAAATTACATCAGGCAAAGCAAGATTATGCTCCGCGGGGTGCACTTTAGGAATTTCTGGGTGGGGATGTGCCGCTGGGAGCCTGGAACCCTTAACCTTTACCAGAGCTAGTTCAGCTGAATTTTGCTACCCTATACTAGAGTAAACTCCCTAAATCCCCCTATCCTAGAGTAGCTGTGTACCTAGTCTAGATAAAATCTTCAACCAACTGATCAGTTTCCTGAAAAATGATACCCTATTCTAGAGCCAAACGCTCTGATTTATATACCCTATCCTAGAGTAAACTGCTTGAAAACTATACCCTTCACAGCGGCACATACCTGTATAGCCCATATATGGCAGTACCCTCCCCGGGGATTATGCCAACCGAAGGGCCCTTTTGCGAAGAATTCATTATGCCTTCATCCCGATAACTGGGCTGAACTATTCATATGGCAAAATTTTCCAGCCCACTTACCAAGGTCTCAATTGGCAAAACCGAGATCTTAAAAACCGAGCCAGCCTGCCATCTCATACACATCCAAAGTTTTACTAAGGATTTAGAGGTCAGATGAGACCTCGGAAACCAGGCCAGCCTGGTTAACTGGGCTCATGTGAAGAGGCCCTGATGCAATTAAAAGTGACTTTAGGAAATCAACCAGCCATACTTCGGCGATTTAAGTCAACTAACTGCAACCTAAGGTGAGTTCAGCCTACTCCCGCTATAAGGAGACTCTAGGTGATTTAATGGAACTACAGTGTATGGGCAATTTAAGATCAATTACATATTGTAAGGCCAATTTCTATACAGCATGCATGCTTTAGACAATGACCTGGCTATACCAGGAAGCAAGCAGGCTACTGATCACCCAGCCAACACTCAGCCAAATGCACTAATGAATACTGACGAATGGAACGCCCTGGAGTAAACCAACTTCAAAGACCATCGAACATCCACCAACGGAACAAACCATTTTGCTTCTCTCCGGTCTGCAACAAGCAAAGTACTCCTATCCTATCGCATATCTTGTTGTGTTAAATTAGCTGCCTCGTCAGTGTATAAATTTAAATCTGAAAATGTCGACCCCGAGTTTATCTATATCTATCGTGACACGATGGCGAACCCACGTGTTTTTGGGCTCCTGACTTTTTACTGTGTTTTAACACTGATTAATTGCTTTCTTCTAACATATTTCTACCGAGTCGATCATACTACTTGGTGCGATGGTTTGGACTGCCCAATTCAACATTATAAAGCTTTATCTGTCCTATTGAACGAAGAGGTTCCTGGCCAAGTTGTCAGCGCTAGACGCCATATTGATCATATTGCAGGAATGCGGAGCCCACGAAGGCATAAATTCTTCACCTCTAGATGCAGATATTACCAAAATGCGGATTCCACGTTTCAGTATCGGAGGCTCTTAAAGTGCGGTGATATCAATCCCAATCCAGGCCCGACGAAGTTTCCATGTGTTTGCTGTGAGAGACCATGCAAAAACAATCAGCGAGCCCTACAATGCGACGGCTGTAACTTGTGGTGCCACGCTAAATGTACTTATGTTTCCCAGGATGAATATAACCGGTTATCAAGTACTATCGATACCTGGTACTGTAATGCCTGTACTTTTAAGTGGATTTCAGACTCTTTCTTTTCTGATTCAACCGGGCACTCGCTTAACAATTCGACCTCTGCAGTCTCTGACACCACTGAGCCCGATGTCGTTGCTGACTACAAGGCCAGTATCGCAGCTTACTACAAGTTCAACCTGTCGATTGCTCACCAAAACATCAACAGTCTTCAAAATAAAATGGATGAAATAAGGGCTTTATTGAATCAAGAGCTATTTGACATCTTAGTTCTGACTGAAACAAAGATTGACTCTAGCTACAACAACTCACTCTTCCAACATCCCTTATACAGGATTATCAGACGCGATAGAAAAAAGGGCGGTGGTGGCATACTGGTTTATATTAAACATAGCGTTTCTGCTTACAGACGTAAACAACTAGAGCCAGTGGATATCGAAGCTGTTTGCATCGATGTAAAGGGTAGGGCAAACACTTGGTTTTCTCTTCTCGCCTGCTACAGGTCACCAAACAAAAACAAACCTACGGAATTCTTGTCATCTCTTTATTCTACGACTGAAAATCTGTATAATCACCGAAATGAACTACTCATCATTGGTGACTTAAATTTCAATATGCTTAACAGTGATGACTGTTCTCCTGATACCCGACTATCTGAATACTGTGACCGCTTTCAATTAACAAACACTGTAACTGGTCCAACCAGAACAACAGATACATCGAGCACTCTTCTCGACGTTATTCTGACAACTCATCCGCAAAGATTCTGCTATACTAAGACTTTACAACTCGGTATCAGTGATCACGATATGGTTGTTACAATTCGCAAGTGGAAGCTACCTAAACCTCCACCAAAGCTCATCAATTATCGCTCAATGAAACGGTTTGACGCTAATATTTTTCTTCAGGACCTAAACAGTGTCCCCTGGGACTCTGCGTTTATTTACGATGATATCGACGACATCTGGGCGCACTGGTATAAATTATTCACTGAAGTAATTGATCGTCACGCACCGCTTAAGAGGAAACTAGTACGCGGTAACACTGTGTCATGGATGACACCAAAAATTATTCAGGCTATAAACACTAGAAATCGTCTACACAGAAAGTTTACTAAGAACAAAACGTCTGAAAATTGGGAGGCCTATAGGAAACAACGGAACTTTGTCACTTCTTTAAAACGCTCTTCCCTCAAGTCATACTGCATTAATGTATCCACAAACTCCGAACACCCTGGGGAATTTTGGAAGAAATTTCATTGTTTGTTTCCCAGCAAGGACAGAGGTAACAGCCATATTCAACTGATTGAAGATGGGCGCCTCATTACTGACAGTATTGATGTCGCCAATCTTCTAAACGATTATTTCATTCATGCAGTACCCAGGCCTACCCACATGTCTAACCTACAGCCAGAAGAGTTTAAGACCCATTCCAGTGTTATAGCCATTGAACAGAAATTTAAAGGACAAATGAGCTTCTCATTTACTCCTGTTCGGGATTCCTACATCAAGAGGATACTTTCCAGTACCAAAATTAATAAAGCCACCGGTGCTGACGGAATCTCTCCACGCCTATTGAAACTTGCTGAACCAGCAATTCTCAGTTCTCTCACAAAATTTATTAATCGATGCATCACTGGTAGTTCCTGGCCTACAAATTGGAAAACTTCCATTATTTCTCCGATCTATAAAAAAGATAGCGAGACTCTAAAATCTAATTACCGTCCAGTATCTGTGTTATCGGCTGTTTCAAAGATAGCTGAAAGAGTAATCTTTGATCAGCTATACGAGTTTTCCCTTCATTTCCTCAGCGGGAATTTATCTGGTTTTCTGAAAGGACATTCATGCACAACAGCCCTCCTCAAAACATGTGAAGATATTAGAGCAAATTTAGACTCTAGCGAGCACTCTGCAGCAATTACCATAGACCTCTCCAAAGCATTTGACTCTATTAACCATAATTTGCTTCTTGCAAAGCTGTCAGCGTACGGTGTAACTGAAGACGCCCTACAACTTCTACGTTCTTATTTGATTGACCGAAAGCAACATGTCAAGATAGACGGTAACCTGTCAGATTGGCAAATTATGAAGTGTGGAGTTTCTCAAGGTTCGATCTTGGGCCCCCTTCTCTTCAATATATACATGAATGATGCGAATTTTTCAGATATTTCGTGCTCCTTAAGATTCTATGCCGATGACACTACGGGGTACTCTTCAAACCCTTGTCCATCCACCTTGCAAATAAATCTACAAAACAACCTTGATCTACTCGTTTCCTGGTTTTGTAAGAACTTCCTGGCGATTAACCATAGTAAATCTCAATCCATCGTCTTCAATAGAGCAACTCTACCAACGCCCTTTGTTATTGACAGCAATGAACTGGATTACGTTCCACAGATCAAGCTCCTTGGTGTAATTATCGACAATTCACTCTCTTTTAAAGCACATATTAAAGAAATTTGCCGGAAAGTGAACACAAAAGTTTCAATTCTTCGTCGCATACGTAAAATTATACCCTCAGATATTATGATTAAACTGTACAAGGCATTTATTCTGCCTCACTTTGAATACACATCACCATTGTTCATAGGTCTAAGTAAAGGTTTGTCTGCAAAACTGGAGTCAACCAACGCATTTGCCCTTAGGACTCTTCTTAACTACTCTAAATCGACTGCTTATGAAGAGCTACTTAAAACTGTACATATCAAAAGCTTGGAACATCGACGCATAGAACAAGCACTGATACTCGTATACAATAGCATTTATAACCAGGCACCGAACTACATTCGGGAAATGTTTTTACTGCGAAGCAATGGTTACAGCCTACGGGGCCATCTTAAGGTTGTTCTTCCAAGACCGACCTCATCTTATATGCAACATTCTTTCACGTACCAGGCTGGCAAACAATGGAACAATCTACCAGACAAAATAAGGATGTCGGAGTCCCTCTCTATTTTTAGGAAAAACTTACAAAACATACAGTTGTCTTCATCGTATGACTGCAACTGTGTATTTTGTAAATAGACAATCTGATTACCAATATTTTCTCTTTTTAAATTATTATTATTTTTTTAGTTGATTTAATTTCTTAATTTCTTATTTTTATTCATCACTTGTACATGTACATTATGTAAATTATCACGTTGTAATTTTTGTGGCACATTTGCATTTAAACGAGCTATTGCTCATATGCGATATGTGGTTAAATAAAATTACTTACTTACTTACTTATCTATGGCAAGTTAAAACGCCCGCCATTTTTGTTTGACCCATAATTCCGTTCGTTTCTTCGACTGGGTACCAATCCCCACGTACATATTCGACTCACGCAAAACTCACGCAAGCTTTCTTGCTAACCGAAGTAGTGGTGATTCTGTACCTTGCAGTGTGCTTCTTCTTGATCAAAATGTCGAGTGGTAGGCTGTCTGTAGTCCTCTGTTTTTCCCATTAGACTTGATTAGATCGTCGAGAGCGAGCGTTTAGTCTTAAATCGAGAATCTATTACCTTGATCATTAAACGGGTAGCCATCTTTAATTTTTGTTCAAATCTACCGAGGGATTCCCGCCTATCGCCTTATCAGTGGATTTGGGACTCTCTCCTTGGCTACAATTACACTTGAAAGCAAGATGGCGTTCCATGACAGTAAGTGCTCGATGTCAATGATCATACAGAAAAACTGTGAACGGCGTTTCAAGAGTGTGTGATTTTAGTCACACAATGCGAGTGGTCACGCACACCTGTAAATTTGGCGGCCAGATTTTCCATCAATGAAAGTCTATTCTCGTTTTCCTCAACCAAATCAACAACGTACATGGTGATAAGGCGTTTTCGAAGTAGGGAAATATTCTTTACATGTCGAAATTGGCGACTTACTTGTACACCTACTCAGAGAGTGACAACATGCTGCATGTTGCGTGTGCTATTGCGGGATGAATACGTGACTTGTATGTACTGAAGGTTGCCTTTGTGACACCTTGGTTGTATACTGGTTTCAACGTAAACTTGCCTTTTTCCAAGTCAGTTTAGTAGATTGTAATGCATGATAGCAATTCACTTTAGTTATAAGTTAACAAAAAAAAAACCAAACAAACAAACAAAAAATAACTTCAATTTAATGCATTTGTGAGTATACAAAATTTTGTTTCCCTATTCACCATAATTTTTGTTGAATTCCATACATCCACAGAAGAAGTTCAAAATAAGCGTTATTAATTCATGTTTTTTTGTATGTCTTTTGTTTTGATGTTTTTTTTATTAATGATATAGATAAACAGACAGTCTAAAGCAGAGAAAACATGCCAAAAATGGCTATTATGGAAATGTTAACCATCTCAGATAATTGATTGACACTGGCCCAGTAACCAAAAATGCAAAGGTGACTGAACCATCTCTGCCTGTCATGGTCTTTCAAAAAGTTTGTTAGAACCAACACTACCTTAAAATCCAGTCATTAACAGAACCTTACACATTTTAATCAATAATCAATATTATTATCTTAATTTCTGTGTCTTTACATTCAGGTTGTCTCTACATATTTCAGTTTCCGTTGTGATGTGGTACATGAGCATTCATCAACACCAAGCAGTCATTTGAGTGAAAACTTGTTGAGTGAAGACCAGGTTAGAATGAAATGATTTTGTATAACTTAAACAATGTGTTTATTGCTACCATTATTAATATTAGGGCCATTTATACGAGGAAAAATAAGACGCGTCTTACTTAAGACACGTCTTATGTAAGACGCGTCTTATTTTTCCTCGTATAAATGGCCCTAATGTCACTAATAAACTAATCTCATGCTAAAGCCCCATGCAAATGGATGCAACATTGTCTGCCAACAGCTCCCAATATTGTTGGATGTTACATATTGCGTCCAATTGCACACCCTGTTGCATGTTGTTGGAATTGTTGTTCAAAGTTTGAAACCAGTCAAACTTTTAGCTACCTGCAAATGGACGCAACAACTGTTGGGAGTTGTTGGCCAACAATGTTGCGCCTGTTTTGCCAGAGCTTTAAAGTTGTAATACTTTGTACAAACACATAGTGCACATACTTGTAGTTATTTTAAGCTACACTTACTCATTTGATCACATTTCTTTATTCTTTCTTTCCTACCTTTCTTCCTTCCTTCTTTCTTTCTCTTATTCATTCGTTCATTCATTCATTCAATTTTTCGTTCATCTGTTCACCTGTTTGTTTTTTTGTTTGTTCGTTCGTTTGTTCGCTCATTCATTCATTCGTTCATTCATTCATTCATTCATTCATTCATTCATTCATTTCTTCATCATCGTTTCCCCTCAGACTCTTTCTGAATGTCTATATTCCTTTTTCGTTCCTTTGCTACTTTTCTTCCTTTCTTCCTTTCTTTTCTTGTTGCCACTTTTTTCTTTTTGTGTCTGTTTTTTCTTTCTTTTTTCTTTCCTTTTCTTTTTGTTTGTTTCTCAATTATTTGTTTGTTTTCAATCTTTTCTCAGGTACTGTGGTTGGAGCAACAGACTTTAAAATCTTATCAGTTATATTCTAACCTCAATGTGCAGTTTGATGATCCAAGCATCGGCTTGCAGTGGTACATAGTAAGTTATAGAAGTCATAAGTCATTAAAGCAATGCCTTATGATCTCTTTTCAGCGAGGGTTTTTTAAAACAATAATATTTAAGGTAAAAATAAATGGTAAGAATTTACAATGACGTTTGGATCATGCTTTGGTCATTATCAAGTTGAGTATGACAATAAAAATTAGCATACAACGTATAGTAGAAGGTCCTCGATATACACAACATGGAACCTCTACATAATGAGGTCCTCGGTACGTGTATAATAAATGATTTTCCTTACCCCAGTAAAAGTAAAATATATGACAAAGAACCTCGATATAATAAAACCTTGTTATAACAAACTGCAAATTTATATTTTACCAGTCCCTTAGACCTTCACTGGAGAAAATTGATGTTGGTCACTCTTGGGAATTAAGCCGTTTAAGAACTGGATCAGTGTATCCACCAGGACAATAACGTGACCATTTTTAAGATTTTGTCCCTTAATGTTCGATTGTGTACAGCTCAATCCACACATCCGCCCGGATAGCCCAGTTTGGAGAGTGCCAGTCAGCCAATCGGGAGGACGTGGTGTCAAACCCCGCCCGGACCAACAACCAGGGTCTTAACTGGTTGACTGTGATTCAAGATGTTGTCTCAGTTCAAATGATCTCGTCATTGAGAGGTGACGTTAAGCCTTGTCTCCTTCACCCTTCCTTATCAATTGGACACGCGTACACCCCGTTAGTGTGGTCTATCTCTAATGTGCTAAGATTCTGTTACTAGCCCGCAGTAATTGAGGTTATGCCCTGTTGTGGTGAATCTGCCAAAATTTGTAAACCTGAGTAAATAACTAAAGTTGACCAAAAGGTTCTAGAAAAGATGTTGACTCAAACCAGTGAATTGTGGTCTAATGAATTGATAAAGCCTTGCATTTTTTGTATGAACTTGTCAGAATGCAACAACAGAGAACAACTACAATGTTAAAGAGGTCTGGGCAATGAATTATACTGGAGCTGGAATAGTTGTGGCCGTGGTCGACGAAGGACTAAACACGAACCACCCAGAGCTGCGCGAGAATTACGTGAGTGCCAGTAAAACGCTTCGTTGTAGTTTGCAGTTGCTTTTGCATGTATGTGTGCAAAGGACTACCTAAGATCTGTTTCTGTATTCAAGATGCAGTCATGGATTTTGATCTGAGAACAAAATACTCCAGTTACATTCACACAATGTGTTTGTGTCTATTAAAGAAAAGAAAAGAAAAGAAAAGGAAAAAATACTTTAGTTATACATTCCTTAGCTAGTTCACTAAAACCTTCTGCTTTTCATAGGATACAAAAGCCAGTAAGGATTTTGTTGATGGCGATTCTCATCCTGAACCGAGTAGCAGTTATGTTATGTCTGGGTAAGAAAGTAGCTGTAGGTTCCCGGCTGAACTTCTCAGCCTTGCAAGTGAATAAGGACTGTGGATGCGGCTAGTCTACCTCTACCAATATATTTTCCAGCGTTTTTAAAAGCCATATTTTGTCAGTCCCTCTTTTTTTCATTAGCATAATTCAAGCGGAGGTTATAACCATCCCATTGTACCTCTGTAGACTGGACGTATGAGTTTACCGCTAATACTGTCATCCTCTGTGGTTAGTTATTAACACTCTCTCGAGCAATTATCGTCGAGAAACCTAAGTATCTCTTTTCTTGTGGGCTTAAACTCAATGTGCACATGACGTGAGACATTTTTAACCCAACTTGTTTTAACCATTAGGCATGGCTCAAAGTGTGCCGGGATAATTGCTGCGAAAGGAAATAATGGATTTTGCGGCGTTGGCTTGGCTTACAACGCAAGGATAGGAGGTACGACATAATATTTTGTTCTCTTACTTTTCCATAGCCTCAGTCACAGTAATGAAACACGTTTATGCTGGTCTATCGTATTGAGAGCAGCCACCGTGGTGAAAAGATAGAACATGGCCTATCTGACCAAACACACTCCTTTAGTCTGCTTGTGATTTCCAACGACATTCTCGATAACTCGATCTACGCCCGCTGAAAAGAGCACTAAAGTATTAGACTGCAAAACAGTCTACATTTTGCGTATTCAATTACGTGCGAGCAGTTAATGTAAATCTTTTTTTCTTCTATCGTGCCCCCCTCTGTCTGAAAACAGGGACTTTAAGATTCAAGGACGCCACGGCAAAGAGAACGTCTAAAAAACAATAGGTTTAAAAAGGATAAAAAATCCGGATCATTAGGAAAAAAAGGATTATTTTTTATTCATTTCCATAGAAACGACCCACATTATCTACGGTAACTAACGATGTGGCAAGCTTGCTGATCTTTCATTGTATTCTGACGATTAGCTCAAGGATGCTGGTTTAGACGGGGCAAATGAAGTTGAATCTTGCAATAAGATATGTACTGGAAAAGTCAAGTCTTACAAGAGACACCGCCGAAGTTGTGTAGTAGTTTTGTCCTTGTGAACTAGAACAATGCAGGTTCTGTTTGAATTGCGATTTTACCACTCCGATAAAACGGATAAAATGGATCGTTTAATTCATGTCTCGGGTTTAAAAATGTCCGTAAAGATGAGCAGTGTTGTCAAACAACTCATGTATGTACTGAAACTGTTTCGAGTTACCTCTGGCATTATTCACTTTTTTCGGATCCGTAGTAGATAAACGCTTCGGATCATGTATCCAAGGTATCCGGTTTTGGATAAGATCCAAAGAATCCACCTCCGTTGAGGATCATTTGGATCAATAACCCGTTTTTGGATTTTAGTCAAGAAACGAAAGATCCGTTTTCGGATTAAAATCCGGATTTGGAGTTTGGTAAAGAAACGCACCCTTAATAAGCAAAACGACAACTTTGAACGTGCATCACGCTTTTTTGTACATTTCTTTGCCGTTTTTGCACGACTAGGACGTGAAAATGCCTAATTTCGTGTTTTATGGAGAACGTAATGGTGATCTTAACGGGACGAGTCACAACGACGATTTTTAGCGCAACAGAGCGTTGCAATGTTGGAACAATGACTTGTTGTAACTATTCGAATCAATGTCGCAACAATGTTGCAACGCTGTGTTGCGCTAAAAATCGTCGTTGCGAATCGTCTCGTGTAACATCAAGCAACATCACCTTAAACAAGCAACGACGAAATTTTATTTCGCCTTCTGAACTTCAATATAGTCCCTTGGAATTCAAAGTCATGAGGGTTCGCGTACATTTGACAAAGTAAGTAAGAAGGAATAATCGCGATTCTGAGACTGAAACAACGCAAATTCACTTAGTAAGCGGCGTTCACGTTGCTGTCGCGTCGTTGGATTCTAATTCAACAGAACACGGCTTGATCTCTGGGTAAATGTGAATTATCTCTGATTGTGTTATAGATGCTGGAAAGAGTTCGCCTAGATTTTATAATATTGTCTTTGAACGTTCTATAATGATTTCGGTCAAAAGGTCGGTTGGATTAGTTTCAGTAGAAACATGAATTGTTGGTATGCAGCCGACGCTGCGGAAATCGTAATAGTTGACGACAAAATTATGCAACAAAATCGTTTCCATCCGTTAGAAACTAAATTGTTTTCAATTCAATACTGCAATAAAAAGGTTGATTTCAGAGTTCCGAACAAAGCTTTCCCGTGAAACTGAGTTTGATTTTTATGAGAAATATGCGAAAAAATTATATATTTTCCTCCATATCTAATGAGGTTTCGCAATTAGCCTAGTTGTAAAACAGAGACTTAAGATTTTCTTGTTTTTAGTTGACAACGACTCTGCATTGTTGGTTAATATTTGATTTATTTCAATAAGTTTGCGCCATAATGACAGTCTTAATTCCAATGAAGAAGTTCCTTTTAGCTTTTAACGTAAACGACCACAATTCTCATACAAATCATCAAAACCTCAGTGTCCCCGGTCATTCTAGTCCTAAAACAAACTTGGAACTTTATTTAAATGCTTCCAGGAATTCGCTTATTCAAAGACCAAATGGCAACTGATATGACAGAAGCAAAGGCTCTAATGTTTAACCGCGACTACATTGATATATACTCCAACAGCTGGGGGCCTGGTGATAGAGGTTTTCTAGTAAAAGGACCAGGCAGGGCAACTCAAGCTACACTTGAGGAAGGAGCGAAAGAGGCAAGATGACACTATGCTTTGTTCCTCTTATGATAGAGAGCTTTTAAGCGCCACGTTTACGGTAAACGGCAAGCGGTTGCTTTCCGCCTGCCATCGAGAATCATTGCGTCTTGTTCTAAAGCTTGGCGTATTAATATCTCAGTTTACAGTATTCATAGAAAGTCGGTTTTCTTTTCTCAACAGTTTTTTTTTATGGGAAACGTTGTATTGAAGCATACAGCTGTAGGATCCCTTATGAATGCGACAGCTAACAATAAATAAATGAAAGTAGGTTGAGTTTGATCGTTCGGGTGAACGTAGTCCTGAATAGGACTGTTGTTGTTGACAGTGACTGACGTTTCGACAACCTGTGCGGTAGTCATCTTCAGAGTCAAAGTGAGTGGTATCACGTGAGTTGATGGTATTATACTCTGGTTATTGATTTGATTGGTCAATTACGTCGTGATGTTATTGGTCGTCTGTCACTTAAGCCGTGATATTATTGGCTATGAAGACTCGTAATCAGTAATTGGTGCGTTTCGATCCGTCTATTGTCACAGTTAAACTGTCGTCTATTGTTAGTCAAATTGACATTCTCTCGTAGTTAGTTTTGCTTGATCTCGTCAGTAAGTCGTTTGTACGGCGCTGGTAACTGTTGGCTACGATTCAGTGGCGTTTGTTCTAAGTTAGTAAACCAGCTTTCTAAAGTAAGACGTTGATAGTAGTCAGTAGAATACGTTATACATGTATTAATGGCAAGGAAAATTCAGTTTATCACGTGACTATCTCCGCCATTTGTCGTCTTGCCGTAAACGTGGTGCTTAACCTCTAAAAATTATACTGAACTTAAGTTAACTTAAGGAAAATTCAGTTTATCACGTGACTATCTCCGCCATTTGTCGTCGTTGCCTTAAACGTGGTGCTTAACCTCTAAAAATTATACTGAACTTAAGTTAACTTTTACTCAATCTTTTCAACTCTTTACAGGCATGTTTTGAGTAATACGCTTGTGTTACGGTCGAGCGTTTTAAACTAAAGTGACAACAATATGGTATTTACCGCCGATAAATGTGCATTTTTCTCTAGGGCCGTAATAAAAGGGGATCTATATTTGTATTTGCGGCTGGCAACGGTGGAATATTAGCAAAAAACAGCTGTGCGTACAATGGCTATGTCAACAGTATTTACACTATTGCTATCTCGAGTGTCAATAGAGATGTATCAGTGTCTAATGGAGAACGTTGCCCTGGCATAATGGCGGTTGGTTATAGCAGAGACTCATTTGGAGATAAAAACCCCGTGGTAAGTCAGGATTTCAATCTTGAAAACACAGCACTTTCCTTAAAGGTTAAGGGACAAACACAACTCTTTGACGTATGGCAGAACTACTGTCTGTAGAATAGACCTTTTTACCGATACGCCGGCCATATTGAATCAATTCGATTAAAGGAGTATTATAGGATGTCCAGGGGGCATGAGCACATTTCGTTTGTATTTTCGAGCGCTTTTCGGGACATTTTTTCTTAATTTTTTCTTAGAATAAGATTGTAACGGGAAAAAAGATCCTCGTGCCGTGTTTGGATGTAATAATGATCGCCTTTTTCTAGTTTAGTATTAGAAATATGGTCTTTCACTGTATATTTCTCGGGAAAAAGGCGAAAATAAGATTAAATTAAAGTATTAGTGTCTGTAAAGCCTAAGGTCAAGGGTGTTAACTTGGGCTTTCGAAATGCTAATAAGCTTTTATCTGATGCCTGTCAAATGACTGCCAAGTAGCTTGACTTGCACTTTCTATCCGGTCCCCCGAACAGGACGCGATATAATAAATGTCTTATTACTAAGTGTTAGTAATAAGATATTTATTAATTTATAAAATAACTAAGATAGTACGCGCGCTCTGATTGGCTGAGAGTAGTGTTTGCATGAGAGTAGGTAAACATGGTTGTGACATCAAGATGTTTTGCTTTTCGCGCGCTAATCACGCAAGCACGAATTTGAAAAAAAGTTTCATTGATCAAAACTCGACAAGCTCACTTTATTTACCCATTCCTTCGTCGGCTGAAACTTGGAAGATCTTTACAATCAAGCTGTGTCAACTTTTTTTCGCTTAAGCTGACATTTTAAGCGAGAAAACTCCGTATTTTGGAAAGCATCTTTCTGCAAAAGAAGAACTCATTACGCGTGCAAGACTTCGTGGACAAGATTTTGCGACTGGTAAGAATTTCTTTTTTAAGGTGGCTCCCTAGAGTAAATTGGCCGTGCGCAGCCTGAGCACTAGTATGGCGCGAGCTTTAAAATCCGCGCGACGTCCACGCAAAAATTAAAACAAACATGGCCTCTCAGTTTCAAAATATTCCACCCAAAAAACTTTATTAACTTTCTATCGAAGCTCATTGTGTAAAAAGTTTGATTAGTGTAGGTCAAAAATTTATGAGAGGAGACAATGTTACACCGGTTACAAGTCACTATCGATCTCCAAAAGAGTAAATTGTATGTAAAAACAAGCAGAAATTTCTCAAAGACATCAATTCTTTCGCTTCAAAAGTAGACAAACGTTAAATAGACGAAGTAAATGGCGATGTTTTTGCACAACGAGAAATAATTTTTACTCACAGACTGACCCTTGACGAAAGCAATAGTTGTCCGTCGAGACCTACGATCTTGTACTTGTAGCTGAGGACATGATGTACGATTTATAGATCGGCGCCATCTTTTACAGCAGACTTCTAAAGAAAAACTTCGCCGTCGAAATTATCCCTAAAGAAGAACAAGGTTGAAAAAGTATCCGGAAGTGGGCTAACATTTGAAGATCTGCAAACAGTGTACAGCAGATTAGGAAATGAAGGGCTTATTGCGATTCTTGCACATTACCACCGTCTTCATCGCCGACCATCGCCATCCTCAGTGACCACCACGCTTCGAATTTTAGCTGCAATAGTCAAGTACTTCGAAGAAAACATCCTGTGTTAGGTATAAAATTGAATCCGCTATCTCTCCTTTTTCAACTGGCGAGATATCACCGTAATGATACTAATAAACGGCTTCAAAACAATGGCTTTCGTACTCTTCAAAGAAACCACATGTTTTCAGTAGCTTTGTGCATTATGCGCATGCGGGCGTGATGGCTCGCGCGCGTATTTTGCTCATACGACCCCGATTCACGCGTGTTTTTCGGATTTTTGTGACGTCAACGTAGTTAATTAACCGTGAATTTCTCGAGTTTCCTTCGGTAAATTTTTTTAAAAATCGCCTCATTTCTTGATAGTTGCAGTACCTTTGTACTGACCTATTTTTGTTAAAATCTGTAAGAGCTAAATTCCTCCATTAAGAAAAATTACAAATTTCAAAATATTGGCAAAACCGTCTTAACGACCCCATGTTTTTTCCACTTTAAAATGTTAAGCAATATCGTTACTTTAAAGTGGCAAAGTTTAAAGACATTTCACCGTGGGAAATAAGAAATATTAAGAAAAAATGATCAAAAATGACAAAATTACTGCCTGTCTAAGGATGCGTTGTTGCCATGGCAACAGCCTTAATCCAGAAAGTGACTAGATTGCGTTCTGTAACGTATGCTAGATAGCTAGGGTTATTAGTAAATACTCTAGGGAGCCACCTTAATCGTTGCCGTAGCAAAGAGTTTTGCGTTTTTCTCAGAAAAGGTATTTTATAAAAGCAATAGAAAACTTTTTTCCTGTGTTTGCATGGCCTGATATAAACACTTTCTTGGAGCTGAACTCTGAAACACTATATTCAATCTCAAAATAGGAATGAAAGTTCCACATCTAGTATTCATGTCTTCCATAAAACCATCACATTAAGTAGGAAGTTACTCAGTGGACGTGCTATGGAAGTGAAAGAAATGTAACAAAAAGCTAAGCATGATGCACGGGCAGAGTTGTCTTGCTCATAATTTTTCTTTGACTTCCTTAATTACTGCCATCTTAGTCGTGGCTGCTCAAGCTCCCTAATTAGGCCTGATTCAGACGCCCCACTTCACATGAGCCGAACTGAATTGAGTGTTACTAATATGGGGAACGGGGAAGTGGGGAACATGACAGGGAACGGGGAAGATAAAAGTTGGAACAAATCGCCCAGGTTAGCTTGGCCAGGCAGGTGACCCTTGACAACAAACTGGGCATTAGCCTCAATCTCGAGTAAATATATTTACAAACTCCAGTGATAGGACCTGTTCACAACGTTGTCTATTGTTTATTTTAATCCTGTTGGTATTTATGATTATATCACTGACTGTATCTGCAATGTATCATTCGGATGTACATTTTAGCTCGAAAAAGGACTACGCGCGCGCTTATTTACAAGCGGAAATGCCTTAGGTAGGCTAACTATGGATAAAGTGATATCTTTATGGTGCAGTGTAGGTGGGTCTTGATATTTCCAGCATAAGATACACTGCATGCAGTGATTGATGGGAAAACCAGAGCATGTAGGGTCGGTTATTTAAACGGTAGGCCGCGGTTTAACACATCATTGGACCTCCAGAACCCTTCCTTAACTCCGTTTAAATACAGTGAAACCTCTATTAAGTGGACCCCCAATTAAGCGGACACCCTCTATTAAGCGGACACTAAGCCTGGTCCCGAAATGAACGTCTGATATTTCCCTTTATAACGAGCCCCTATTCAGTAGACACCTCTATTGAGCGGACGCGTACACTAAATTAAGGTGTATTTGGCTAATTTCTATTGTTAAAACTGTCTATTAAGCGGACACCAGACTGAATTGACAATCAGTAGTACTGGAATACGTCCTTGAAATACGGAATGAATTCAGTTAATGTTTTTTGCATTTGCAAACAAATTAAAGTTGGTTTGGTAATGAAAAGTAATGAACTTGAACTCTAGATAGCTTCTTTCACAACATGCAACTTTATCACAGTGCAGAGTAACCGTTGATTGTTGATCGTCAACAAACATTGCGCAATTTTTACAACCTCTATTAAGCGGACACTTGGGAAGGTCCCGAAGGTGTCCGCTTAATAGAGGTTTCACTGTAACTAGTCCGTGGTTTTTATGCGTGTGAGTTGAACTTAAGTTCGGCGAGACACATCCGCACCGAACGCCTTTATAATGAAGTGGATTCTGTCTTTCACAAGATTCTTTCAAGGTAAAATTATTAGGATAATGCTATTAGATACGGAACAACAATGGAAAATGTACTAAAAAATTAACCCAAGTATGCATGCGCCCTTAGTAAAAGCCGTGATTTTTTTTTTTCGTTTTAGTAAAAATTTGACGTGGCGCGACGTTCAACACATCATTGTTAGAAGTTCAAGGTTTGCTGGAAGGAATCCGCCTGATATGGTTGAAAATGGCGCTGGGCTGAAAGGTTAGAGGAAATAAAAGCATTAACAAGTTTATTATTGAATGTGGCTGACTGTTTGCCGCGTTGCTTAATAACACAACATCCTTTTGTTCTTTTTATGTCCTTAAGAATCCGTAAAGAAATTTTTTATTTTAATTGGCTTTAACAATAGCGAACTTAAGAACCACGACGAAGCTCACGACGACGACGTCTGTTGACTGGGAAAAGACTGGAACGAGAACGTCAGTTTCGGCGGGAAAAAGGAAGCTTAAGATGCAGTCGGTCGGTAGGTCGACGACGACGACACTGAATGTAAACACAAATGTAAAACTGTGATGTTCGTTCGCAACAAAGGTTTTCGCAATGGCGTCTTTTCAAACAATGCAAGATCTTATTTTTTAAGCCGTACATCAGGAGCCTATCAAATGAAGCCTTCATCTCCCATACAAGCCCTTGGAGTCAACCCTTTCCCGAGTAGATTTATAATTAGAACGGTTCCCAGGGGAGACTTCGCGCGCCGACGGTGGGAAGAGCCAATCACAACGACTAAATGACACTGCTATTGTACTTCATGAAACAGCAGGAAATCCGGTGCTGACAGGCCAAACAAAATCATAAGTTAGTGAAACGTGACTTTAGCGTTTTCATCCCTCAGAGACTTTCTTTCTTTTCTTTCTAGCGGACAGATTATACTGTGGAGAGTTTTAAACTTTGACTATGTTAATCTTAATTTTGGTTGCTTGTCTCACATTAAGAGGCCATGAAACTGGTCTGTTACATGCGTAATTATTAACTACTACCTGCAGTCTGTAGTTCTGACAGGATTCGTTTTCTTTAGCCAGTTTTTTTGAGCGTTAAGGTTCTTATTTCGGCTAAATGACTCAATAATAATGAAATTTCTAGTTTTTTTCCGAAATGCGTTTGTCTGAATAAATACTGTGGTTGTCTTGTCCATCAGTTAGTGTGATGATTCCCTGCTATGTTTTGTAACGCCGAGCCCAGCCATTGTTTTCTCGCAAAAAAGTGACCTACAGATGCGAATTCGAAGGAAAGAATTGGCCTAAACTTCTACATTAATTGCTGCGGATTCTCCAGTTAGTAAGTCATAATTCTTTTGGCGTAGATACAATCCATTTTGTTTTTCTTGAGATAAGAGGGTCTTTGGACTGGAGCGCGATGTCATAAATTCCACCGTTAGCAAATTACTTTTGAGTTAGCTTTACGGTCGAGCAACTGTTGTCTTCTGTTCAACTTTTCAAGTGCCAGTTTTATCAGGCAACTCTCATTGTGATACAAGTCAGTTGTAAAGGAAGACTGCAATTTTTCTGAAGCATTCCTCCTTAGTTGCTACTCAGGTCATCGCTTTTGCACGCGGTGCTTAACTGGCGAAAACCACTCCACGGCGATGACAAAAATCAAATGATCCTGGCACTTTTTCGGCGCTGATCATCGAAAAGTTTCAAATCGTCCACAGAACGCTTAATCGTCGACTCTTTTCAAGGTGCATGCTTAAATGTGGGATGTATGACGGCAAAAAAAGAACAAAATAGAACCTTTCCGTGATCCTCAGTTCGCTGCCTTTGTCCCATCGCTTCATGCTCGGTCTCAGGCGGGTAATTCATTAACTTTTATTTCATCCCAGATCCCAGCGGCTGTAAAACTGTAAAAATGGACGTATAGTAAAAAAGGAAAACGGTCGAAGGACGGGCTTCTGAGTTCGACTTCATCCAACTTCATTTTTTTCACGGTGACATACGAGACTCACGGAAATATGACACTTTTCGCGGGAAACAAGCCGTTCTATTTATAAACCTACTCGGGAAAGGGTTGACTCAAGAAATTAATGGAGATGGAGGCTCCATTTGATGGGCTCCTGCGTACATCTAATTTCATCGACGATGAAGAATTTTTTGTGTTGTCTGACCTTTTTCGAGTGGAAAAACCTGCTTTCCGTACGAAGATTATTCAACTTTCAACTGAATGAAATGACCGAGTCCGAGTGTCTGTAAGAGCTTGCTGAGATTTGGAAAAAGAGACAACCTGATGTGATAGCTGTTTTCCATATAAAGTTTATTTCCTCTATATTAAACATATATATATGATTTGCCTTACCTAAATACGTACAAATAAATTGATTACTTACGAGTTCGCTCGCTTGGCCTCCACAGATGTTGTCATTCTTCGAAGTAAAAAGAATTCATTAGTCGAATTTTCAATCAACATCGCTTGTTAGGAGAAAAAAGGAACGATACCTGGATTTACGAGGATAAGAAAATGCAAAGTTCTTCAAAATCACTTAAAACAGTGGATTTATACCTGCCGAAGCTTGTGGATTGCAGGACGACGTGATTCTACTTTGTTTGGCGTCGTCGACGACACCACGACGACGAAATTTACTAGTCGCGCTTGCGCAGTACACTGTAATTCACTTCCGGTCGTCGTTGGCAAAGTCGTCGTCGTGGTTTTTAAGTTCCGTAATAAAGAAAAGCTAACAGTTCAAATGTAATTTTTACCTTTTGGTGGATTTAAGGATTTTCTCGTTTTAGGGTAGATTGAATGGAACGAAGGAGGGATTTTTTTGTTCATCAAGACAAAATATAGAATAACATTTTTCAGTGCTTTTTTGATTCCATCTGTTTTTAAAATGCTCCCGATAGTAAAGTCGGTAAGTGATTAATATCATATTGCCTAATTTTTAGGGAAAACGAAACGATTTCGGGACTTTCCCAGGTTTGATGAAGCGTTGGATTTTGACAACAAGAAAGCACTTTCAACATTTTCATTTTCATTTTAATTAAGAAATCATACAAGAGCAGAAATCCGAAGCTTCAAACTGCAAACTCGTCAGAAAGAATTCTCCAGCAATCTTATTTATTTTTTTAAGCTGTTAGCTGGTGTACCTGGCGAAGCTTTCGGCTTTCGTCTTTTGCACGCAAAATGTAAGACAAAAATTAAGGATTTTAAGAATACCAAACTAGATGTTGCCTGAAGTAAGGGAGAATCCTCTAACAATAACTTCGAGAAAATTAAGAGGCTAGCTCTTTCTCTATATATTTTTTACTCCGCTTTTTTCATGGAAAAACTTTGATAATAGGCGACCAATAGACCTTTATAGGTTGTATGTTCACGCGAACAGCAGTAACTAACAATGCATTTGAAATATACAGGAATGTTAGCTATTGCTGTCCACGATAATAGAAAACTTGGAGACAATATAGCCTGCGAAAACAGACGGTTCTCCTTGCTCACCACTGCTGGGGGACGTTTCGCGAGGAGGAACGTCTGCGACTCAGCGACAGAAATTCCATACTGATGACGTAAAATCTGTGTGGAATCCGGTCGTAAGCGCTGATTGGACGTCCGAGACGTTATATTGTTCTATAGCCATTGTTTAGGAATGACAGACAAAAGACCAAAAGCTACAAAGGTCAAATATAAACGTGATGAATCTAACAGTCAATATTTGTGGAATATATTCTTCTCTAGAAGAAGCATTTGAGTTTTGCTGGATCTCGTTCTCAAATAAACACAACACTTTACCAAAATAGACCAGGAGAAACGGATTTATTATGTAAACATTATTTTACGTAATCAGTATGGAATTTCTGTACTGAGTCGCAGACGTTAACGTTCCTCCTCGCGAAACGTACGGAGATAAGGCTATTTTCGCAGGCTAGAGACATTCCACTGAAGACTGAGAGGCTCTCGCTTTTAAACACTAAATTTCGACAAAAAGTTAGCAAAAATAAATTTCGAACATCGAGGTGGCTATTGGAGGAATAAGCTTCCTTGAACGATTTTGGAAGAACAGTTCCCAGTGGCGAGGAATACGGCTACAAGCAAAATAGGTAATTTCGTTGCTATAACAACTCCAATGTCATTGTAACGTTAATCATGATAAATTATCATCTCTATCTAATACAGCCGTGTTGGTAATTTTTTCAAATCATTGTTTAAGGGGACGTGGTTTATGCTCAAACTTGAGAGGTATTGACACTGAGAAACCCCATCGAGCCACCTTAAAAGTGAAATGTTTCACGGGAAGCTGGAAAAAAAATGCCGAGACTGTTTCCGTGAGAACAGCCCTTAATGATAATCCTGACGGTAGATACAGCGAAACTGGAGTGACCCATTCAGCCTTGAGCATTGCTTGTCATATGAAAAGCTTTCGTTTTTCGTTTTGCCTTCGTTCATTTTAGTTATTTTAGATGTATCTCTTTTATTTTCTATTACTTTGTAGTAAGCAATTATTTGGGATTTGGGCTAATGGACGCACTTCAAATGGTCAACTTTGCAAGGAAATGGAAGAATGTACCGAAACAAATGCATTGTGAAATGCAAAAATACCTAGGCATCTACGTCAAGTACGTTAGTTTTGGTTAATTTATAATTTTTTAGTTATTGTCATTATGCAGAGTTATCAACTGGATGCTAAAAGGTTAAAAAGCTACACAAAGCTCACGGAGTAACCTGTGTGCCTAGGAGTTGAAAAGAAATATAATATAACATATATATCACATATACTAGGTGATACGTATGCATGTCTATAAAATATACATAAAAAATATCTATATCTATTTATACACCCTAAAAAAAAGAAAAAAACTAGTCAATCGTCTCTCTTTCTTGTCTTCCTGAACTCTTGCTAATGCGCTTATTTATTTTATTTATTCTATTTTTCTTAAAATAAGTACTGAATGAATTATCAAGTAGGCTCGATTACCAGTTGCTGTTCTTGAAATGAGCCCTCGGAAATCGGGCCTAATTATTGAGTAAATCATATGAAAACGTTAATTTTCAGGGGCGTAGCTAAGATTTTTCAAAGGGGAGGAGTCACAGTGTATCACACCCATGGTACTTACCAGATGGGTATGTTGACATCCTCTTGGAGTGATATTAATTTCGGATGAGTAATGCGCGTTTGGGGGGAGGGGGAGGGGTGGAGAAGCCTACAAAACAGCTGGAAAAGATGTATTGCATGTTGATTCTTCGGATTCGCGACTTTTCGCCACCTGAATAATAGGGACATGATTGGGCCTTTCCAGATTCTGCTCCGAAAAAGCTAAAAAGTTGCTAAGAAATATGCCAAAAAGTTGCTCAAAAATTTTGTTAAGTTGCTCGAATACTTTGTAGACAGCAGGTCTAATTTTTTATAACAATTGCTTTGTAATCAACATTAAGGTACAACTAAGTAACTAGTTACAACAAATTAGGCAACCTTTAGTTGAATCTAAGTGGCTAGTTACGAAAAGTTAGACAGTAAGTGTAACAAAGCTCCCCTGCTAACTGTAGTTTCAATGGGGTTTTCGATTTCTTCGTCTTCGGAAGACAACGTGGCGTCCGCCATTTTGTTTACACACAGTCCACAGGCTACCCCAACCTCTTTCCCTGGGCTTTTCCCTTCTCGTGGGGAGCGCCTCCCACGAGAAGGGAAAAGTCCTGGGAACGAGGTTGTGGCTACCCAAACCCAATTCTTGTAATTAATTACCACATCCACATGATACCCATTCAAAGTGTAAAAATATGAGTTTTACTAGAAAGATGTTTAGAATTTTAACCAAGAGGATTTTAACTTGTTTATTTTAAAAAAAGGGGGGGTTATTCAGCATTTTGGTTCAAAATAGCCCAAAAGTTACCAAAAAAGTGCTCGTTTTCCGAAAAGTTGCTTGAAGTTGCTCTCTAACAAAAAAGTTGCTCAAAATCCTAAAAGTTGCTAAAAAGTTGCCAAGCAGAATCTGGAAAGGCCTAGACATGAACCAATCATCTCACAAAGGAGGTGGGGGGGGGGGGCAGGGGTGCCCAAGGACCCCCTGGGCTACGCCCTGTACTAGATAATGAAGTCATTATACAAACACTGTTCGCTCACCGCTTCTTTCATAGGCCCCTTACATCTAAAATAGGGGTTTTGCCTAACTCCTGCAAGGAACGAATTGGCTTTCTGGAACATGTTCTTGTTAGAGTCAACCTTAAAATTTGGCCTAGAGGAGCCTTGCTGCTGTCATTAAAGTCGCCAAGTGGAACAGTGTCTCGTCTTACTCAGCACTGGCCGTTCGATAGATTTAAAAACGTCTCTTATAACCTTACAAACTGGAATATTTTGACTCTTCATCACTGGGGCGAGGATCCAAGAGGAACCTGGACATTAAAGGCTGATGGCGATTATGGTTAGTAAACAGTGAGCTCTTTTTACGCCTTAGCCGGGGAGACCAAGAAAACAACAATAACAACAACAACCATCCTTGTCCCCTGGGCGCTTTTCCCTGGCTAAACAAAGCGCCCTAGGGACGAGGTTGAACAACAACAACAACAATAATAATAATAGCAATAATATTGTATAATACTAACACTTAATACTAATACTAATACTAATACTTTTTTAGTTCTTTAAACATAACCTAAAAAGGATCACTATTGTTGTTACCGTTTTCAATGCCTGACTGTTTTCAAAACTAAAACGAAAAAAAAACAAAACAAAAAAAACAAAAAATGCCAGGAGCCTTTCATAAGCTCATCGCCTCTACCTCCAGCCGATTGGTAGTTGGGAGGTCGGGGGGAGGGTTGGGGGGCGCTGGCTCCACAAAGTATCTTTGTATCATTGCAAAATCAGACAGAGATAATACTGATATAATATAGATATAATTCTAGCCAAATGAATTGTTCATAAACTGAAGCAATTATTTATTTGATCATAGGCGATTGGTCCTGCCTGAAATAAAAATAATATTTAAAAAATATATATTGGAGAATTCAAATATTTAATTGTAAAAGCTACTGATACAGTTGAAAGCAAGAATTTGAAAAAGCTTCCTTAGTCTAGTCATTCTTATAATTGATCGAATTTTTTTAAAATCTCTTCACATAATCTCCATAATGTATATAATAAGGTCTGAAACTTTCTTTGATATTGATTCACTGCAACATCTCAAAAGTTCAGACCTGTCCTACGAACCTGTGAAAAATCTGCGCTACAACATTCACGTTATTTTTCTAAAATAATGCGCAGTATACATACCTCCATGACTAGTACATTTTAGTTTGAATTTATCGCATCTTTTGAATGTAAAACATTGACAATACTCACACTGAAATGTACTAGTCACGGATATATGTATTGTCCGCATTAATTTGGAAAAATAAGCATAACGTCAAAACAGTGAATGTTGTAGCGCGGATTTTTGACCGCGGTTTCATAGGATAGGTTTGTCTTGAAATTTGAAGGTGTTGCACAGAATCAGTCTTAATAAAAGTTTCAGACATTATTATATACATTATGAAGATTATGTGAAGAGATTTTAAAAAACATCATTCGAGTCGTTTCAGAGACTACAAAAAAGCGCTAAAAGTCCAAATTTTGAATGAAGTTGCACTTAGACGGGTGGTGTGAAAACGGGTTAGTTTTTAAGATCGCAAGAAAGAAAATATACCAAAATTTAGTAGCATCGAAATATGGTAATAAGCAGCATTCTAACGCTACTTAAGAATAATTTGAGTCATTTATAACGTTTTTATTAAATAATCTATTACGGCTATTGATAACTAATGGTTTGAAATATATTCGTTTTAGTCGAATTCAAACATACAGAATTTTTTACTTCTTACGGAGGTTATTTGCGAAACACCAAACTTTAAGTTGGTAGCGTTGGATGATTGGATATTTAGTAGCTGGTCTTAATCGCACAAAATTAGGCGTTTATCAATTTCAAAGTTTTTTGTTTATTGTTGTCATAGTGATATCGATTTTACTAAAACCTACATTTTGACAAATTTCAATTTGTAGTCAATCATTGGTGAAAATTTTATAGCGATCAGGATAAAATCAATTTTAAAGCGATTGAAAAATATCTTTGTGGCCTCTGAGAAACTATATCGAAACACCTTAAATGGTAGATAAATCATTCATTCTTAATCATCAGTGGATTTGTCATTTTGAAGCTAACGAAGTCGCGCGAATGAATTTTATGAACGCTGTTGGGCCAAAAGAGGCCCCTTTTACTGTTATTTGAGCTTATTCAAAGCACTCGTGCATTTGAATTTGCCGGTTCGGCGGTCATGAGCTTATGATGTTCAATCATTCTGCGCGATGGAATTTGGAACTGTCGTTCAGTTCAAGTCTCTCAATAATAACTGGTGCACTGGGAACAGTTTCGAGATTATTTGTAATGTGGCTTAGACATTTGGGAATGCTATATTGCATGGAACTTTTACAGCGAATAACCTTGCTGGGGTCAGGAAGGATTCTGCGAAAAGTGCTATTAAACTTATGCGAAGGATGGAATGATAGCACGTAGTAGTAGTCATACTTTAGCAAACTTAACCGGATATTTGCGTTCCCTCTGCGTTCTGTGTGCGTTCCCTTTTATTAATATGCGTAAGGGTCGAGTCTATTACGTCACCCATTGTTTTAGCTTAGGAAAAAAGTAATAAGTGCGTTCCTCCATACTAATTAAGTGGCTTCCTCCATATTTAATGAAGTGGATAGTCGTTTCGTTTCTTTTGAAAGAACACAATAGGAACAGTAGGCTTGCCTAGGCTTGCCGTGATTGGTTCATGTAGAATCTATTATGTGTTTAAAATGAAAGCGGGTAGATTTTGAAAGCGCTATCTTTCTCGTAATCGCTTTGCTAAGGAAAGAAAACTTACTATCACCAATATTCTTTAAAACATCGCTTCAAAAAAGTCGAATCGAGCGCTACACCTCTGTTGACGATTGACGAAGTGGAAAAAGTCCAGCGACAAAGGATAGCCAGTTTTATCGGACATGTGTTTCAACCGACTTATGCGGCTATGGCTGACAAACTCATCCAACAACAAAAGCTGAATCACTGTCACGGTTGTGCTATTCAACACCCCAAGTCAAAATCAACATTCTTGCCTCATGATGGATAACGATGACGCATGGATGTATTACCACGATGAAGTGGTGGAATAAATTGACTGGAATTCTATACTGAAGGCTACCGAAAGTATATGCAGTGCTCTTGGCTTCAAATTAGGTAAATCATAAGAAACGTACGTTATCGAGCTGCCAAAAATGCCGTGGACCAGTATTTACCTCGCTTCTCTGGAACTAGATGTTGTCCAGCAGGTTGACAATCTTTAAAGCCGTATCTTATACGCTCTATACTACGGACCAAATGGACTTCGGTGATCAACAAGAAACAATAGAATGCCCTGAAAGAGTTGTGAGAAAAGATGAACAACCAATGGACCTCGACTTGATAATTAATGACATTCAAAATAAGCTTTGTTTCTAAAAGTAATAAAATTTGTTTATGACTAATTGTTGAGTCAGTGTGTGTTTGTCTCTGTCTTAGCAAGATGGGGCTTTCTCTCTGTCTTTGCTTCGAGTCAACTTTTCTTTGTATCGCGCACAAGCTAAATTATTGAAAGTGTCTTCAAGTGAAATGGAAGAGCTTCAACTAAAATTAAAAGATCTGCCGGGTTCGAGTCTAAGAACATGAAAGAACGCCACTCTGAGGTCTTTTCAAAAGTGAACTGGGGGCGACTGGTGGTATTTTTGAACTTCGCGAATCAGCTAACATTAACCGAGGAGGAGTGGGAACTATTATTTCATTTTTTCGTGCCCACTCTCACCCAGATTCGGGAGTAACTATATAAATAAACACCAAGAGAAACGAAATCATTCGGGTTTGAACCTTCATAGCGATCATCAGTGATAGGGTGCTGTCCTCCTTCGTCCACCTTTGGATTTGAACACATCTTTAACCGCATTCGTTGCGTATTAGCCTGCTGTGGGGGTAGAGTTGTTGTACAAAATTCCGAGTTCTGTGATGGAGAAAACACTGACCAGCATTTATCTCGACCCAAGTCAACTCGCAAGTCTCGGTGGTTTAGATGCTGTTTACAGAGCAGTCAAAGAGAAAGGAAAGAACAAGATATCGCGTAAACAAGTCCGAGAGTGGTTGAGTCAGCAAGATGTTTATACTCTTCACAAGTCCGCGCGAAGACGCTACAAGAGAAGTCGAGTCATCGTTCCAGGAATAGATGCCCAATTTCAAGCGGATTTGGTCGATCTTCAAAATCTCAGTCGCTACAACAAGGGTTATAAATACTTACTGACTTATATAGATATCTTACGCAAGTACGCTTCTGTGTTACCTTTGAAGACAAAAGAAGGTCAAGAACTGGTCAAAGCCTTTCAAGAGATCTTTTCTAATGGTCGCAAACCCACCAAA
>NC_133203.1:13430414-13490414 GCF_958299795.1 Porites lutea | reverse complement strand
CACATAAAGTTGTGTCCGCGCTAAATCTAAATATTCTTCTCCGGTTCCAGATACGTTAAATTTAATAGGACCAGTGTCCGTGATGTTACTGAGAGGGTGATATTCAATCCATTGCCCTTTGTGAATGGAGTTTTGGGTAGCGGGAATATGAAAAAGATCGAGTTCTGATTTAGTACACTCGTGTGACTCGTGATGAACGAGGGCCATTATATTCTTAGTGAAAAAATTCGGTCAAGTTCCCTTGTTTAGGTTTCTTCTGCTGCGGAGATGCGTTGGCTTTCTTGCTGGGAGGGAAACTGAATTTTGCGCCTTGCCCTTTCCTTTATTTTTATAGCTTTTTTGCCAGCTCCTGATTGTCCCTGCAATGAATTCTGGGCAGGTAGATCAAGGGTTTGTTTTGTGCGCTTGCTGACTGCCGTTTTAATGCTATCTCCATCAAGAACATCTTGGGCAACATTGACACCCGTTTGTAAAGCTTTTTTTCCAATCACCTTAGCACCCTGTTGAAGGTGAGGCATCGCCCAGCGAAACAGATCTTTAAATATTGAACCTAAGCCATAACCTCGCTGAAATAGAGCTCCGTGAAATGCTGCTAACTTCCAACCTTTTTGCTTGGCTTGATCTACATAGTACTGTTCGTAAAACTTATGATTTTGGGCGAGGAGTTTTTTTTTTATTTTTAAAAGTACTGAGGCTGACGCTGACGAAAATGAAGTGTTAATAACACTCTTCCAAACTCAAATGGCACAGATTCTCCTGTGTCTCGCTTTCTATTGACTTCGATAGTTTTAAATTGCCTTCTGCTGACAAATACAGAGGGCGCACAAACGATTTACTGACTCGCTGAGCAACCTCTCCTTAGACAGGAACATTTCGAAGCAAAGGGACCAGTGCATCGCCAACATATTGTGACTGAATAAGATCACAGTAAACGAAAAGATCGTGAAAGCCGTATTCCAAATCCACTTGTCTGTCGCCCGTGGTGGTCTTTGAAATAATTTGTTTGGGAGTGAACCCTAGCATATAGGCCATATCATGTAGCGACACTTCTGCGTTGTTTTTCAAATGAACCGTGACCTTTCTGCTGAGATTATCGTATGAAAACCGCACATCATCTGTTTACCGATTTTCATTGTCCACTAACTCTTTCATCTTTTGAGGGACATCCTCCACGGAAGAATAATGACCCGGAAGCATAGAGAGTCCCAAACACCGTCGAGTTTTTCATTTCGAACGTAAAATCGAAACTGTTGAATATTATTCCAGCTATGCGGATAATGGATCTTGGCCAAAGCCACTTCCGTTTCCCCTGTAAGGTTCAGGGTTGTGGTAAACTAACTCGGTACTCTGTTGATGTGTTATGAGGAAATTTATCAAGACTGCTATTGCTAGGGAGATGGAGATAAAACTGTGTTACCTCCATCGAACCCTGTGTTGAAATGAACTTTTTAATCTGGGTATTCTTTCTTGAACCAAAGAATCAACTTTTGGATCTTCGTGTCGTTTCCATCTCACAAGACACTCTACTACTCCTTTACGCTTTCTCTTCCGCAAAATCTTCTGGACGCGGTACAGTACATCATCGTTCTTAGTAATTTTCTGCAATTCAGGTTCATAAAATGTTCCATCGAAGATTTCACCTGCATCATCTTTTAGTTTATAAACGGGTACTTGACGAGCCATTTGCTTTTAAACAGTCAACATTTCTTCCGTAAAATTAGGTAAGTAAGATTTTTCAAACATTCTCTTTACTTTGCTAATCCTGACGCGATCTCCCACTTGAAATTTAAATCGCACAGGCTTTTGAACATCATCCCTATACAAAGTATCCCACACTTGAGCTTTATTCGCTTTAGCCACCTGACTCGGTTTCATTTTAATACTTCGGTGGTAGGTGTTATTGTAAGAAGATACTAACTGAGGTAATACATTGATATAGGTGAGAGTGTTTTGGCCGTGAAATATCTGTACATCTTATTCTTAAATGTTCGCTTAAAACGCTCAACCACTGAGGCTTTAAGCCCAGAGTTAACAGTAAAAAGGTTAATGTGGTTGTCACGAAGAAATTTCTGGAACCCACGATTCAGAAACTCGGTTCCTTGATCCGTCTGCATTTTGGTGGCTTTGCGACCAGTAGAAACGATCTTTTGGAAGTACAAACAGTAACCACAAAGGACTGCAAAGGACCGCAAACGAATATGCCGAAGAACGTAGGATCTATAAAGACCTGATCAGCAAAAATAATAATGTAGACATATTAAATTCTGCAAGCAGAATACTGCAATGCTGATCGTACTACGTGAAAATTAACTCTGCGAGACATCAACACGACACCGAAAGAACTCAAAATAGAGGAGGATTGTAGCCATAGAAAGCTGTTTCGCCCTCTTTGGGGCTCGTCAGTATGGCGTAACAACCAGAGATCGGGCTCTGAAGAAAAATATCCGCGCACTCTGATTTTGAAAGGCTTTGACCAGTTCTTGACCTTGTTTTGTCTTCAAAGGTAACACAAAAGCGTACTTGCTGAAGATATATGTACAAGACATGAGTATTTATAACCTTTTTTGTAGCGACTGAGATTTTGAAGATCGACCAAATCCACTTGAAATTGGGCATCTATTCCTGGAACGATGACTCGACTTCTCTTGTAACGTCTTCACGCGAACTTGTGAAGAGTATAAACATCTTGCTGACTCAACCAATCTCGGACTTGTTTACGCGATATCTTTTCTCCTTTATCTCCTTTCTCTTTGACTGCTCTGTAAACAGCATCTAAACCACCGAGACTTGCGGGTTGACTTGGATCGAGATAAATGCTGGTCAGTGTTTTCTCCATCACAGAACTCGGAATTTTGTACAACAACTCTACCCCCACAGCAGGCTAATGCGCACAAATGCGGTTAAAGATGGGTTAAAAACCAAAGGTGGACGAAGGAGGACAGCACCCTATCACTGATGATCGCTATGAAGGTTCAAACCCGAATGATTTCGTTTCTCTTGGTGTTTATTTATATAGCTACTCCCGAATCTGGGTGAGAGTGGGCACGAGAAAATGAAATAATAGTTCCCACTCTTCCTCGGTTAATGCTAGCTGATCCGCGAAGTTCGAAAATACCACCAATCGCCCCCAGTTCACTTTTGAAAAAGTTTTCAACTTTTCTAGACTCGAACCCGGCAGATCTTTTAATTTTTGTTGAAGCTCTTCCCTTTCACTTGAAGACACTTGGCTTGTGCGTGATAGAGAGAAAAGTTGACTCGAAGCAAAGACAGAGAAAAAGCCCCATCTTGCTAAGACAGAGAGAAACACAAACTGACTCAACATTTAGTTATAAACAAATTTAATTACTTTTAGAAACAAAGCTTATTTTGAATGTCATTAATTATCAAGTCAAGGCCCATTGGTTGTTCATCTTTTCTCACAACTCTTTCAGGGCATTTTATTGTTTCTTTATTGATCACAGAAATCCTTCCATTTGAGTCCATTTGGTCCGTAGTATAGAGCGTGTAAGGTACGGCTTTGAAGATTGTCACCCTGGTGGACAACATCTAGTTCCAGAGAAGCGAGGTAAATACTGGTCCACGGCATTTTTGGCAGCTCGGTAACGTACGCTGCCCATGATTTACCTAGTTTGAAGCCAAGTGCACTGCATATACTTTCGGTAGCGTTCAGCATAGAATTCAGGTCAATTTGTTCCACCACTTCATCGTGGTAATACATCCATGCGTCATCATTATCCATCATGAGGCAAGAATGTTGGTTTTGACTTGGGTGTTGAATAGCACAACCGTGACAGTGATTCAGCTTTTGTTGTTGGATGATTTTGTCAACCATAGCCGCACAATTCGGTTGAAACACATGTCCGATAAAACTGGCTATCCTTTGTCGCTGGACTTTTTCCACTTCGTCAATCGTCAACAGAGGTGTAGCGCTCGATTCGACTTGCATTTTTGAAGCGTTGTTTTAAAGAATATTGGTGATAGCAAGAGTTTTTTCCTTAGCAAAGCGATTGCGAGAAAGATAGCGCTTTCGAAATCTACCCGCTTTTACTTTAAATGCATAATAGATTCTACATGAACCAATCAGGGTTAAGAGAGCCCGGGCAAGTCTAGGCAAGCCTATTGTTCCTATTGTGTCCTTCCAAAAGAAAAGAAACGACTATCCACTTCATTAAATATGGAGGAAGGCACTTAATTAATATGGAGGAACGCATTTTTACTGAGCTAGTTAGACACTGACTAGGCACTTAATTAGTATGGAGGAACGCACTTATTACTTATGGAGGAACGCATTTTTTTCCCTAGGTTAAAGCAATAGGTGACGTCATAGACTTGGCAGCTTTTGCATATTAATAAAAGGGAATGCACACGGAACGCAGAGGGAACGCAAATACCCGGTTAAGTTTGCTGAAGCATGACTACTCGTAGTAACATACGCCACAGGCTGTGACCCGATACTCATTACCATTTCCTGCATTGTGTAGTGATAGGCCCATAATTCCTATGGTAGTCGAGGGCTCTTACATCTACACAACCTTGAGGTTTACGTCTACAGCAACGAGACCCAATTTCCAACAGGCCCGGTTTGCCACTAAATAAGAAAGATAACAGGAGACTTCTTAAGGTTTTGTTGAACAAATATTTCATAGCTATGTTAAAAAAGATAATAATTTAGGATTTTGTAGCTCTTCATCACGACAATAACGTACAATGCTCATTAGTATATACACACTCAGTGATCTTGGTGATTTAGGCAATCTGATTGGTTCGCTATCTCGGACTATTCAACAATATTCACCTCCTAGCGAGTGGATAATGTGTGAACTCGGTTTTTTTCCCTTCCCGGCAAAATCATAGGGTTGACCTTTTTTCAGGCAAGAAAAGACTTCGAAGGATTCAAAACGGCGTTTTTCCATTTACTGTAGTTGAGTTTTGTGGTCGATGGATTGTTTGCAAGTCCCTTTTTTCACCTAGAAGAGGCCGTTTCGTGAACTCAGCGTTTCCTAACAAGAAAAATTTGGCACAAAAACGAAGTTTATTATTTATGACAAACAAATTTGACATCACTTCATATGTGTATACTAAAACAATTATTCTTTTCAATCTCGGTGAATAGTGGCTTTAGGAATATTTACCACGCCACATCGTGGCTCGGTAAATATTTAGCCTCTATTCACCTCGATTTCAAAGAATAATTGTTAAATATTTCATGTCCTTTAGAAAGGCTTTACTTCCAAGACTGGACCCTGATTCTCTATGGAACAACATCAGATCCATTCCTTGGCAATGACCATCTTCGAACGACTCGTCAGAAACCTAATGAAACGCAAGAGGAAATAGGTATGAAGATCAGTTTTTGCAATTAGTAGTGTGTAAAATGCCTTGAAAAATCGGGGCTATCACATACGGAGGGTCACTTCTCGTATATGTTCCCTTAGTAGTAATAGAAACGTTTTCTAATGTAAGATAATTCATTGACAGGACAGCATACGGCATAAAACAACAAATATGAACCAACTTTAACTTTTTTACGAGACGCTGACCGACATGAAACTAGAATGCGACTTGTGGGAAATTTTTGTTTTGTTCTGTTTTTTTCTTTTTCTGATGGCCTGGAGACCATGCGAAAACACTCTGTTCTGTACCTCATATTCATTTCCGTAGACACTGAAATCAGAGCATTATTCTGGTTAATCTGGATGTAAAAAATGGCCAAAACAAATGTCGCTATATCTTAGGCTTTGTTCACACTATACTGGATAGTTTTTTTTTCGCAGCGCCACAGCCGTTTATGTGTGTGAACAGAAGCCCTTTCTGTTGTGATTTTCGTGGCGGCGCAAAGGCTATAAACATAGTCTTAGCTCATCTTTGAGCATACAAAATACAAAAATCTTGTGTTTGCTATATTTTGTGTTCTGTGTCTGTTTGAAGCGATTTGGGATGGTTTTGCGATCTTTTTGTCACATGTACGTTGTTTATCATTACTGGATACACATATTTTTGACAAGCGCCCACTCGTCGCATGTAAGGTCATCCGGATTCCGGAAGCGAGGACATATCTTCTTGCGGAATGTGGAATCCGGGTTTGTTTTGGCATCTAGCGTAAAACCACATTTGCAGGTGCAGTTGTGTGTATGTTAGTAGGACTGAAGGTATTAGGATTAGCGCTAAGTGTCGAGTTACAGGACATTTTTAAGTAACCACTCTTGTACGCAGTGTCTGATCCAAAATTTCATTTTAGGAGGACAATCTGTCCCAGTCAGCAATTTTCTGGGGGACATTCCAGTTTTTTTAGGGGACATATTTGCCTCCTCCTCATGTGCCGAGTTTTTCACACAGAGGCGAGCGAAAACGCGAGGGACACGCGATTGACTGATGATGAGGTGCACAGGACTATGGGAAAGAGAAAAATGATAGGCGAAGCCACGTCTCCACCATTTTCTCGTTTCCACCTTCCTTTGCGCGCAAAGTTTAGTCGAGGGAGAGACGTCTGTGTAGGAGGCAGGTTACACACTGTTTTTCTCTGGAGAAAAACAAACTGAGTCAATACTCCGATTCCAGAAAAAACCGGAAGGTGCATGGAAGTGAGGCTTAATAGCCCTATCGGAAAATTTAAAATAACTAACATGTAGAAAAAAAGGGGAAACCTCGAGAGATGCAGCAAACAACTTCAAGAACGTTCCCACCGTTGATGCAGCGTTTGGTGATGATTTTACCGTCCTTCCCACGTTCGTTCCGACTGATACATTAGAACACCTAAAGAACTGTAGAAAGAACACCAGAAAATCTGCTGATGCCGTTGCCGACTTTGCAAGTTCTAAGGGGCGCAGAATGCTCTCATTTTTGTTCACGACCTTCAAGTGTGTGCGAGTCCAAATTCCGAGGAATGCTGGCCCTCCTATAGCAAATCTGATAAATATATCATATATGAGTTAGCTTACCCCAGGCTTAGAGATGGCCTGTATAGTTTTAACGTACCCCAAACAATCAGATTTGTATCAGAACCGTACGCAACTTCTCCAATTATTGTGTCAAGTAACTTTAGACTATCCGCATCAGGGATCATTTTCGGAAGTGGAACAGCGGGGTTTACGTTTTGTATATTTTGTTTCAATTTTTCAACTGACTCTAAGGTTCAACTTACGCGATGTTGATGGTCGACCAGCGTGGGATAGATACCTCGACGCTTTCTTCCCTGGATGTCTTAAGAATGGCGGGGTTTAAAAAGTTTCTTTGTCATGATGGTTTATGTTGTACAGTCCTCTCTCCTGATATTCCCAGTTTTCTAGGTTTGGAGGTACAGCTGCGGTTATCCGTAGGTTGAACTTTCTTGTTTCTGGACATTTCATTCTGTTTCCAGATTACCACCATCACGCGGCAACAACCACCACTTTTTCCGGCTGGGCATATTTTGTCACACTCGACAGTTAGAATTGTGGGTTTGCCGTTCCTCTGAACTACCATTTTGACCTTGTATTTCACAGATTTCCTTTAGGAGGCCCAGCAGAGCGCTCGAAGGTAATTAAATAACATCATCCTCGGAATTTGGACTCGCACACACTTTGAGGTCGCGAACAAATGAGAGCATTCTGAGCCCCTTGGAACTTGCAGACTCGGCAACGGCATCAGCGGATTTCCTGGAGTTCTTACCAGCGTTCTTTTGAAGTTCTCATCTAACTGTCGGAACAAACGTGGGTAGGACGGTAAATCATCACCAAATGCCGAATCAAAGGTCGGCAAAGTTCTTGAAGTGGTTTGCTGCATCTCTCGCGGTTTCCCCATTTTCCCTAAGTGGCTGTCTCTCTAACTTTATATAGACAGGATCCTCTCTGGGCCAAGATCATATATGTTCAGATTTTCATTGCTTGCAGGTTGTTGACCCTGAGAAAGCAAATTTTGTATGAAAACGTGTCTAAAGCGCTATGTAAACTTGAAGTCGAAAATAAACAGCATAAACCGCTGATCGATCGCGCGAAGCCGGATGATGTACACCCACGTTTCCAACAGTTCCTTCTTATCACCATTTTGATTTGTAAGGCGGTATTTTAACCAAAACTTTAGTTGATAAACGGTCATTTTTTCTATCTCTTCTTCAATAAGCTAGCACCAGAAATGTCCTCTGAAGTAAGATCGACTTGATAGTCCGCCATATTAGTTGTTTAAATTTGCCGCGAGGGCTATTAAGCCTCACTTCCATGCAACTTCCGGTTTTTTTCTGGAATCGGAGTGTTCAGCTTTAGCCTTCTGTTTGATGAAGGGTTCATTAATATCATTTGATTTTTCTTCGTAATTGGTGTCAGTTCTGTTTCAACGTTGCTTTCTCAACCAAAGAATGAATTAATATTCTTCTCTGCTTTGACATGCCAATAATTAAACGGAACGAAAAAGTAAGCACCAAACCAGACAGAGAACGTTTCATCAATCAAGTGTGGAAAGTCGAAAAGTAACTGAAAACACGTTGAGTTTCATTCAAGGGGTTAACAATTGACCACTACAGAGAATACCAAAACATACCATAATACTCTTTGATTGTCACTCCAAAAGTTTGCATAAACATTGTCTTCAGTTTCCCTCGGGAGTTAAAGTGGCCCCAAGAGAAACTGAAGACAATGAAGTGTGACGTCACGTTACTATGGTAGCAAATGATTGGATAACAACAATACGGAACTTAAGCAACGACAACGGCGACGGTAACGAGAACGGCAAAAAATCCGTAGGTTCGTATTAGCAAAACGACAACTTTAGCCATCGTTGCATAACTGTCACGTGAAACTTCCTAGTTTCACGCGCCCACTTCGTGGAGTTGGTAAACACAACACAAAAATTTTCGTTTTCTTTTTTTCTAAACTTAGATACGGTCCTTTCGGATTCAACCCACAAAATTTCGCCAACTTTTGACAAATTAAATGAAATTGAATTAGATCGATGAAGTTTGAAACGGTGCTAAATCTCTTTTCAAGTGAATTTTGGGTTTGTTGTCATCCAAAAATTTTGCTACCATGGCAACGTGACGTAACGACTTCTCTTCTCTAATAGTATGTGCTTTTTCTAAATTGTCTCCCTCTTTCAAAGTTATTCTCTTTGTTCCCAGGAATCTCGCCTTTAGCAACCATTTTCATTTTTCCGCGTCGTAAACACTCGTAAAAACGCATGCTCTTTTATGTTGTCAGTTCTACTAAATTCTAGATAACACAATGTTTTTAAAAAATCTTGGGAAAAAAGGAAAATTACAAGTCATTAGCTGGACTTCGATGTGTCCTTGTCTATCTTACTATAAACGTATGATTTTACAGGTTACATGGTGGAAATTACCACTGGCTTTAGGCGTAGGTCCGGATACTCTCACCCCCTAAGAAATGACGCAAAGATTAAACTTGTAGGCGAAGATGGTGAGACAGGTGAAGAAAGGCTAATACCTCGTGGGGGAGGTAGAAGGTAAGAGTGACTATGCACGTCATTTGTAACGTATATCAAATTTGACTACCAATCCCTACCAGAAAGATGAATTTTTTACCCTCAGCAAATAGTGACTCAATGGGGTAGAGGCATTGCATTTGCGGTTCATGGCTGACAAGTTGTGCTTTTTTATGGCCAATGGGTAATGGTTATGACAAAAAGCGGCTGCAAAATTTTCCTTTTTTAACATTAAAAGCAAAAGGTTCACTTGGTATGTTGGTTCAAAGTTCAGATTTCATCGATCACCATGTTGCCCTATTTGACTCTATTGATGCCCAATATAAAAAGTCGGAATCAGTTATATTTGAAAGGAACCAAAACTGATTCAAACCATATGAAATGCAATTATATTCCCTGTGGAAGCTTTTTTTGCAGCATTTCAGTTTCTATTGGAAACGTCCACAACTGCCTTCCACGCGAGTGAAATCGCTCCTTTAGGTTCGGTTGAACTTAATTTGTCATCAAATACACGAGGTGGAATGTAACGTCCAACCAAAAACTTTGGGAATTTTTGGAAAAGTCGCACTGGCAGCTGAAATTATGCTACGTAATTTTAATTTTGGCTGAAAATCATCTACTATTTTCTTAATCTTATTTTATGATTTATTTATTTATTTCTATTGAAGATCGCGATTATACTACATGCGGGCTAAGCAGGTTGGTAATTTGGCAGGAGTTAAAATCATTCGAGGAGAGAACGATTGGAAGTGGTACTATTTAAATGAGGTCAGTATCAGGGCATGGCCTTTTGAAATTAGCAGAAATAGACAACAAGGAAGCCAACGATGTCAAAAGACAATAAAGCAACAAATCACTCGTGAAATAATAGACCGAATATAGAATATATAGGTGCAAACGTTTGCTTGTACACCATTCAAAACACCCTTATTTCGATGTTTTCAGGCGATTTAGACTAACGTTTATAGAGACATTAAGGAATGCGTTTTGGTAAACTACGCTTTACAGCGATTCCAGCTATTATAAGCAATTAGCCGAGTTACAAACTCTGAATTACTCTAATCCACTCTGGACCAGAATTTCTTCATTTTCATGTTAGTTTTTTCTCGCCTTTTCTTCATTGCTTTTTCTCTCAGCCTTTTGATAACTGATGGCATGGGTTCAATATCGTACAACGTTTCAGTTTGAAGTTTCAAGGGGATTAGATCCATCTGTTGGAAAAATTATTTGCAACTGTGAAAGACTTTACTTCTAAGTAATTCTTGCTTTTCTATTCTGCTACCCCTAGCCTTCTCTCGTTTTCGTTTTTCTCTAGAGAATCTTCGATAGCCCAATAAAACTTCCTGTTGCTTTTAGAGGAAGTAAGATTTAAAGACCCACCTTACAAAGACGTGCTATTTTTTCACGTCCTCGTCGTCGAGTCGCGAAAGTATCTGAATCATCCATGTCCAATTGAAGATGGGGCCTGGCATGACATTCTGAATATATATTTACTTTCTTGACCCAGATAGCTGTTCGAAAGGAAGGGAACAATCCATGGGTTACTTTACAACACAATAGATACTTCGGGTATCGCCAACGTTCGGCTATTATTATACGAGGTAATGTAACAAGACTTTTTCAGGGACCGCGGAGTAAGTTTTAGATTAGGGGCGCAATATCCCAAGCGCTGAAGGCGCAAGATATCTAGGGGATCCAGGGGCATGCTCCCTTTGAAAATTGTGAAAAATTGAACTTCTAGAATCGCTAGAAATGCATGTAAAATTGATAGTCGTGAAAAAAATGGTTGTGAATGTATATAATGGGTCTCCCGCAAAGAAAAAAAAATGCTGTTTTGCGTAAAATAAAAGTTTTAAAAAGCGTAAAACAAAACCACAAACAAAACAAGTGAGTAAGGGCAATCGCCGCAAAATTATTGTCCCCCGCTCCGCGGTCCCTGGTTTTACCCTAACATTTGAAGGGGATAGCGTTTTTGTTAATTGCTTGTTCCTATCATTTACGCTCCTCGATAGGTCTCTTACAACTTTAAAGTGAAATTAGCACACCTCCTTTGCGCTGTGGTTACTTCCGCCTGAGAATGACAAAAATTTTGAAACTCAAAATTTTCTGGATTTCAGTACAGTGAATTTCAAGTTGCTTTCTATGCAAATACATGTATAATACCATTAAGAGCCATCACTGAACAAATTGATCACGTTGTGACATAAAACCTTAGCTTAACAAAAAGTATGGCTTGTTATTCTTTTTTGTCTGCAATGCAGCATGTGAGAGAGGATTTCAAAGGAATAAAAAGTACAAATGCTTGGGTAAGTGCTGAAGTTAAAGCTGTATCTTAAGATTACGGTTTCTGGATAGATTTAAGTTTAAATTTGTCGTCGTTGTTGTTGTTTTTTTAAATCTTATTTTTGCACTAATTCTGTTTTTATAAATATTTATTGATAATCGCATTAGATAATTACATTTACAGTACTACAAAAAAGCATTTTAACAATAGACATTAACAGAGTAAAGCACAATTAATCGTTAAATTTTTACAGGGCTAAAAGAAATTAGAAAAAAGTACAACAGGGCAATGAAATAATACTAAGTTAAGACAGTTAAATAAGGCGTCAGTATCCGTTTTCTTTTAAAGAAATCTTTGTTGCTGATTTTTTTTTTTCTGTTTCATTCTAGCGATGATCTTCGCCCTAAGTCCATAAATGTTTGCAAGTATTTGTTTGCTCCTACAGTACCGCAAATAGAGTTTTCCAATAATTATCAAATAGTTCAGCAATTGAAGTAAAGGGCAAGCATTTTCCGTCAAAATTCCAAAGAGCACATTTTCTAAGCAGAGACGAATTCGTTGATTCGTAATAAGGCACTAATATAATTCGAATTCAATCCAAAACTGTTTAGAACGTGAGCAGTGATAGAACAAATGGGTTAATGATTCGGGCCGATTGTCACAGAAAGTACATAAATCATTTGTTGTAAAACCTGTTTTATACAACTTTGTATTTGTATAAAGAATTGAGTTAATTACTTTGTACTGGAAGTCTTTAACATACTACTCGACAACGATAGAGTGTGGCAGCTTAAATATTTGTTTCAGGAGGTCGCTGTTAAAATGAAAGTTACTTCGTAACTTTTGAACAATATTTGGTGGTTTAGCTTTTTCTCTGAAGCTGATGATTTAAGTGAATCGTCGTTGAACTTAATACAGATATCAATGAGTGCAAGCGTGACAATGGTGGCTGTCATCCCAGTCAGCAATGCGAGAATACCCCAGGAAGCTATTTCTGTCAATGCAAAACAGGGTTCAAAATACCGTCGGACGACAGAAGTGGAAGGAGATGCATTGGTAAGCAAGCAAATGAAATCATTTCTACTTTCCATAAACAGACACACGTATAACGCGCCTGAGCTATTTTGAAAACTGCGTTATGTCAAACGAAACACATGTCGACACAATATTATAATTGTCATGTTTATTACCAGTAGTAGCAGTAGCAGTAGCAGTAGCTGTAGTAGTGGTAGTAGTAGTTATTAAAATAAGCCAAAATCAAGCGAGAATAATGGGACTGAATGAGAGGACGGAATGAGAGAGGGCGTTCACCGATGTATGTAAATTTCACTTAAGTTATTTTTGGAGTTTGTAATTAAACGGAAGTCTAGTTACTGAGACGTAAGCACATTTTAATTGATTGTTTGAAACGTCATCAAGTCCACGCGCGACTGCCTCAATTAAAAAATATGCAGAATATTGTTATGATCACTGTTGAATTCTCTCTGACAATACTGAATAACAGTTTGCAGACCTCTCACGAAACAAACTTTCGATTAACTTCAAGCGTTTAACTGGTCTAAAAATAAGTACAAGTCTGGGCGTTTCCCTCTCCATCCCATTATTCTCCATCTCTTGCTAAAATAAAATAAAACAAAAACAAATATAAGCTGCACAGTGAAAATGATCAAAGTATCAAAATGTTGGGTAATTTTTATACTTCATACCGTATTTTCTCGAATAAACGCGTCAGACGTTTATTTGTAGTACGATAAACGTACGGTGTAAAGGCAGTATACATGATTGTCAAGAAAAATGACCAAAAACCTTTTCTCTAAAAACAGCAGATCAGAACAAACTGGAGAAAATACGGTATGCTTTCTTTTCCACCAATCGATTTGTTCCGTTTTCAAAAACTTTTTTTAATCACTGATCATAAATGTTTTTCTTTTTAGTGTAATTTTTCAAAATTAACAGTTTGATATAGCTAATGTCTGTGGTTGGCGTGTTCTAATAGGCTGATTTAGCAGCAGAACGGGAACGTCTGTTGACAACGACGCCCGCAAATCAAACAACTGGCTTGATTAGTTGCTGAGCGGCAAAGTGGGCACCGGAAGTCGAGTTTAGTCCTTTCCGCGCGCTTTCCCGTCGTCAAATAATGTTCCCGTTCTTTCGCTAAATCAGCGTAATATCTCTTTGCTCTAAGACCTTAAGCTCTTACTCCATTGATATGAACACTTAGTATTACTTATCTTGAATGGCAAAGAATCCAAAATACCATTCAGCGGTTTGTTACCTGAGTGCCACGGCGTAAAACCTGAAAACCATCATTCAAACTGTCAAGTTAAATTATTTCAACAAGTTTTAAGAGTCCATCGGTTTACAGAGTTTTGTGGTGGTTGCAGTGGTAGTAGCGGAAGTAGCAGAAGCAGTAGCATTGGCTTCAGTAAAAATACTAGACATTTTCTTTCTATATATATATGCCATTGCCACAGCAACCAAACATTTATCAAATCTTTTTTAATCATAATACTCGTTTACACCCAATACAGATATCAATGAATGTGAAAATAAGAACGGTAGCTGTCAACACGAATGCGTGAATATCCCAGGAAGCTATTACTGTAAATGCAAAACAGGATTCAAAATTCCATGGTACGACAGAAGTAGAAGGAGCTGCATTGGTAAGCAAGGAAATGAAACAATTTACTTTCCATAAACATACTCACGTATAACGAGCCTGAGCTGTTTTGAAAACTGCGTTATCTCTAACGAAACAAATGTCGACACAGTATTATAATTATCATGTTTATTATTATTATTATTATTATTGTTGATTTTTTTCAAAAATAACTAAGATTAAATAGAATAAAATTAAATATTATAACTTAGCTGTAGATAAGAATGATGAAAGTACCGAAACGCCAGGTAGTCATCATACTTCATATACTTTCTTAAAAACTGTCAAGATGGTGAATGTTTTCCTTTTAGTATAAGTTTGTAAAATCAATAGTTTGATATTTGGAGACATTTGTCCGTGGCTGGCAAGTTATATTATCTCCTTGCTTAAGCTCTCACTCCGTTGATATCTAGGCAAAGAATGTAAAATACCATTGAAGCGTTTTGTTGCTCTGAGAGTCATGACGTTAAGACCCCAAGACAGTCATTCAAACTGTCAAGTTGTATTTTTGCAATAAGTTTTAGGAGTCCCAGGGCTTCATTTTACAGAGTTAAGTGGTGGTAGAGGTGTTTGCGGTGATAGTAGCGGAAGAAGCAGTAAAATACCAGATATTTTATAGCGGAGCACCATGGGTAACAAAATTTGGTAAACTATCCATCCGAGAAAATTTGGTTATGACGTAGCGTAAGCCCACCCGTACACACACGTCACATGATCAGATGTCAAATGTCACAATTGATCTTGCACAACGTGACTCTAGCATATTAGTTATGTTACCCATCCGTATGAGTATGATTAGATTGACAGCCGTCAAAATCAAACATCCACTGGCAATTATCACATGACCATCTCGCGGGCTCAGATAAAAGAACAATCGTTTTGCTCCCACATATAAGCTGATGTAACATGTCACGACTACCAATTCAACATAAAAACGAGACTACGCCAGGCAGGGCTGTCATTCGGCTGCCAGTAGTTTAAAGTTATATGAGCGAACAGAATTAAAGTCAATTGACAGCTGTCAAAATGGGACATGTGCAGACCACTATCAGAAAACTAATAACGTGGGCTCAGGTCCGCTCAGGTACACGATCTGGCATTTCGCCTCCACCACAAGCCGGACTGAAATGTCTTACTCACACTCGTAGTCGACAGTCCGTTGATTCGAATATTCGCCATTCTAATGAAAGTTAATTGACAGCTGTCAAGCTAGAGCATCCGCTGACCATCATCATCTGTCTGTATCTCGGGCTCATTTTTCTATCCATTGAGGTCACGTATTTTTTTTAAGTTTTCCGCTGACATTTTATTTGATAACTCGCTCAATTCTGTATTTTGAGCGGAGCCCCATAGCTTAGGACCGTACACCGACCGACCGTTTCGTCCGTCTGCACCACAGGTATACCAATGTTTAATTTCACACTTTCTAGCTAGTTTGGGAGCCTGCAACGTAATATTGTACATCCATGTTTTGATCAATTGAAAGCTGTCAAAACAATGTATCCGCTGACCAGTATCGCCTGACCGTATCGCGGGCTCAGGTATCGACCCACTGAGTTCGAGTGTTTTTTTGAAGTTACCCGCTGACTAGTTGCTACTTTTCAAATGGTCGCAGGTTCGAGTTCAATTTTTTGAATTCAAATAAAATAAGTCGTGTTCATGAGCCGCACTTTTAAAATTTTGATTTCAAACTGACCTCGGACGCGAAAATTCAACCGGCTTTTACATCCTTTTACATGGTTTTGACTTTCCCCACCATAGTCACGCGTTGGTCACGCTCTACGTTCAATTTTTATGCTCTGATTGGTCAAAATTTGACACGCGAGTTCATGCGGAAAATTTATGCAGCATCTGGAAACTTGTTTACTGATAGTTGAAGCTGACGGAGTTCTGTGTCATCTTGTAATGTTTTGAACTGTCTTTTTTCTAATGGACGTACGAAATGAAATACAGCTGCTATCAAGATTCTTCTGTAATTCATGGCTGGTTTGTTTAATGCGCTTTTGGTTGAGAAATGCACCGCTTTTCAAAGTCATTGGAAATCCGATTTCGGATGGCATCGTTTTCAAAAATGAGCTTACTCACTTGCCCTTGTTCGAGGCGTAAGAGGGTTGAAGAACCTCAAGCGATTCTGGCCTCACTTGATGGCCTTCAGGAGCAGCATCTCCACTGGTAAGCCTGAGCAATTATTGTCTTTGATTTGTTTTTTTTTTCTGGTTTCCTAAAGTCGGGCGTAGTTTATGCGGCTAGTTTATACAGGGGACAATGATCTGGCCTACAATACCATCAGGTTTAAAAAGTTTTTTGACATTTTTTGACCACAAATACAAAGAAAACGATCCGAGAAATACTTAGTTATGAATTTGGCTGTAAAAAGAAAGCTCTGAGCGATTTTCTTGCCTCGAGTTCATCTAGAAAAATAGCAAACACCCGGGAAGCCGGCTTAAGGACGGTGCCCACTAATGGGAAGTATTTTCCCAGATAACGACTATGTGAGACAAGTAGATCATATCAGGGGCTATTGAAATCCAAAAGAAAACTGGGGGTAACCACGCAATTTTCAAAGATAACTGCACTTCAATATGGAGAAAAACGCTGTATAGGCGTTTTTTTAGAAAAATGATTAAAGGTTATTTTTTCCCAAAATTTCAGGGTGTACACGTGAACTGGCACAAATGCAATGATAATTGTACCAAGGTTTCAAAATAGGCAACAAATGATAACATAACAACTGCTCTTTATACGTCTTTATTTGAAATATCAGCACAACTGGGAAGTTATCAGCGGTTACCCCTCTCCACGCGTTTGCCTCAAAAATAGTGTAAACGACATTTTCCCCGAACCAAAAATTAATCGTTTGCTGAATAGGCTTATTACTTTCATTTGGCAAGATAAAAAGTAGGGGTTACCCCGCGTTTTTAGAAGTTAAATTGGTTGGTTTCGACCTTAACTTAATCGCTTTAGGGGTTATTTACAATTTTCCCCATCCCCTTCCTGGTCAGTTTCTCTGTTGCTTCAAGCAACGCGGAGTACTCTGGGATATCCACAATGGCTAACAGTCAGAGAAAACAACAACACCCGGAGGAGAGCAAAAACAGAAAGTGAAGCAGGACATTTCATGGACTCTAAGGAAAACAAATTATACTATTTCATTCAACTGGAGCTTCTCCGCCTCAAACATTGAACAAAAATGTTTGGAGAAGAGCAATCTCCAAAGTATTAGAGATTACTTGCAGCGCACATAGAGTAGTATGGCGAGCTCAAGATCCACGGCTGGTGCTGTAAACAAACTACTGTACTGTAGTGGAAAATAGTCGACAGGGACTCTAAGACAGGTACTCCTTCAATCGTTTGCTTACCTGTACATGTCCTCAAGATTTTTTGAACTGTAGATGTAATTTGGATTGTAAACCTTCTATCGTTTTTTTATCATTTTACCGGGTACCTCGATCGAATATGTGTATTAAACTTGCATACATTTAATGAGCTTGTATCTGTGCTTTGCGCTATCTCTTTCGGGCTTTGCCACAAGCCTCATATGACATAAATGATTTTTCATAGACTCAAGTTCCATACATGAGCTCTCTTTTAAAAAGCTGAATAGTGTGAAAGTAGTTGTACCGAATGCGTTTATGTACCCTCATATATGCACTGGGCTATAATAATTTTATATATTTCGTTTTGATTTTTTTTACTGTAGCATTCTGTGTCATAATCATTCACTATGTTTCGTTTCTAAGTGTTAATTTTAGACTTAACAGTGTCTGTTAAACCTGAGAAAGTCTTAGAATGGAAATACTTTATTTTACCTTCCATCTTTAGTTTGTAAACAGCCAAATGGCAGCTATGTCTAAATGTCCAGATTATGTGTGGCGTGAAATTAAACCTTAAGAAATACTATCTACACGACAAGCTGCCAATGAGTCAATAATTTCAATGCTTAGTAATACCCAAGCTCTAGGCGTAACATCTTAGAACTGACTTTTGCTTGACTATAAAATGTTCGGTCAGATCGATCATACGTAGAAATAGCAACATGCGCATACTTCCTCGGTTTTCAAAGAATTGACAAGGTAAATAGAAATTATTTTTCATCTGCTGAAAAACGACGCATCTTTTCCACAAGAGATAACTAGAACCTCCCAGACTTACCGGAGACAAAACCAGCCCCCGTGTCCTGCGTGTTGCGCATTTCTTTCGCGTCGCGCGCAACTACCTTGGTATGCGCAGAAAATGTGCGCAGTAACAATAGTGGGCACCGTCCTTAAAATATAAATAAGCTTACAGGACTTATAGTTTTCAGAGACACTTTACTCTCAATACTTGTCTTCGTGAATGAAAATTGTTGTCTCTGTACATGTTTCACCGAATTATATTTATATAATTGATCGTTAGTAGTCAGTCCCTCTCGTCTCGCAATTTTTATCTCTATCTCTTCGCTGGTTGTTTTCAGTCGTACATAAACACCTCGCATGCGGGAGTACTCAAAGCTACTCAAAATGACGCGCGTAAATATCGGTCACTTTTAAAGAGTACACATAACAAAACCATATAAAACAGTTTTATAAATAAAGGGAGATAAAACCTAAACGTAACAAATTCTCTGTCATGTTGAAGCTTAAATGGTAACTCGAACTGCAAATTAGTTGGTGCTTGTCATTAGTGAGAACTCGTCCGGCTTGCCGAAAAGGTGATTTTGGGGGAATTTTTTTATCGTTTTCACTAAAAATCCATAATTATTACCCTGCATATCACATAGGACCAGATTTTTCTAACTGAAAGTCCCGGCATTATGGAATTCTCTTCATCAAAACGGTTTTTAATGTGGTCAATGCCATACTTTGTTGTGCAAGGAAAGCGCTTGCTTCGATCGACTTGGATATTGAATGACTGCAATTTGTCTAGTAAAATTGTGAAAAACTGCAGAATTATAAATGTAAATAGGGCTAAAATAAACAAATTCTGTCCGAGGTCTGTATGATAAAAATCAGCTCCTCACAGTACTGTTTACCTCAGGCGTGATGAAACAAGTATATTTAAAAGGCTGGTTTACACGCCACCAGATTTGTCGCCAAGATTTACTTGTAAAGTAAACTTGTCGAACACAAAAAGTCCAGCCTGATTTTTTATTTTGGCCTCCCTTTTAGACAGAGGAATGCAACGTGTAAATTGGCTGCCACCGAGGACTATCGTGTGTTTCATAAAATTATATTTCGGGGCTGTCCAATCACCCATAGTCTCTCCAAAGGAGTGGTTGGAGACTATGAATTTTCCTTACAAAATTAAGGTGGTGGGCGACTAGCTTATTTTGTTTTGGGGAGAATTTGTTTTCTAGGCCTAATCTGCTGTGATCGAACATGATTGCTATTTTTGGGTGTACATATCGATGTAAAATTTGTTTCACTCTTGGACTGTAAAATTATTTTTCTCTAAGATCACTTAGCCTTTGCCTCAAAGTCACATGAATGTGCCCTAAAGTTAACCGATTTGTGGATTACAGGTTTAGTGTTTGATTTAAATTATGAATTTATTAACGGGAGCTTCGCTTTTAGCCCTGGCTAAATCTATATATTATATTATATAAATGTGCATTCCAGTACTAAAGCCAAAGTAGACATTGTCAAATATTTTTTTAACCATAATCATCTTTTGTACCAAATACAGATATCAATGAATGTGAAGATAACAAAGGTGACTGTCATCACGAATGCGTAAACACCCCAGGGAGCTTTTCTTGTAAATGCAAAACAGGATTCGTGCCAGCAGCGTTCTACAGAAAATTCTGCGTTGGTAAGCAACGGAAAAGTTTGGATTCTTAAAGATACGTCTCCTTATTAATGTTGGATACTTAAAGGATGACAAGTACATTAACAACACTTACTGATTGTTGCATGACCATCGTGCATTAAAAGAAATAAAATGGTGTTTCGTACTTTTTTTGTTGTCGTTGTTGTTGTTGTTGTTGTTGTGTTTTGATTGCTTTCTTTTTTTTTTTTTTTCTTCTTCTCTTCTCTTATTTGGTGTTTAACACTCATTTCCTCAAGTTATTGACTGTTTCTATTATATATTCTCTATGCAGACGTAAATGAATGTAAACAACACAATAAAGGTGGATGTAGCCACGACTGTGAAAATACCTATGGAAGCTATCGTTGCAAATGCCGAACAGGTTTTCAGTTGTACAATAGGACGACCTGCGAGGGTAACATCTTTTGCAACTGTGATAAAATAGCAAATGTTAATTGATATTGAAATAATCTTAGAGCAACTTAAATATGTAGTAATCTTCAAGATAGTGGTAGTGGAAGTATTAACTTGACACCAGGCTCAACTTTCATAATTAGTAGCCCTCATAGATTCTCACTGAAATTGATCACTACTATATCTTACTAATCCTCGACATTTTCTTTGATAGGACTGATTATCGTTTGCATATCATAATTCTTCATATAAAACGAAAGCCGAATTCAATTATTTATGGTGTTTTATTCATTCAATCTATTAAACTAATAATGTAAGTGTACAAGCCCAAGACATGCTTACATAGAATGACCTCGTAAAATTCCCCATCTTCAAAATATTTGCTTGACTCCTCATATTGCAGTAGGCTCATCCTTCCAGTAGAAATTTTTGTGCTTTTTTGCTTTAGTTGTGAGGCAGTATTTCCGACTATTTTGTTGAAGCTTATCGTGTGAATTCTCCCACCATTTTCCCAATTCTGCACTCTAAAACAACCGAGGCACAGCGCCTCTACTTTGTGTGACATCTGGACGTTCCCTCTTCAGTCTACTAGTCTACTGTTGACGTTTATTGTATAAGATGCAAGCAAACATCTTTCAAACTTAGCACAACGCTAGCTGGCTAGTCGTGCGGTGTAAACCAATCAGAAAGGGAGAAAATTTTGGATATATGTCTGTCTGATTTTTTGTTAAAATGTGGCCAATGGTTTTTCGCCTGGCGCCGGCCACAGCCCGGCTCTAGGCCAGTCCGGTGCCCAAAAATGTTGGGGGCTTGCCGTCTTGGTCGGTACAGCTGGATAGCCCAGGGACTGCCCTAACAGTGGGTGGGTGGATCAGGCCCTGGGGTCAAAATTAGTGGGGTAGGGAGGGGGCTGCATTGACACAAACCCCTTCGGTAAGCAACGTAACAGTGTTCAGTACAGGCTTTGACTGGCGAGTACCTTGGTCTTAATTTGCCCTAGCCAGCTGAATCAGGCCTCTGCTGAGAATGATTATCATGATAATTGCAGAGTTCAGTGGGAGGTGCAAACAGTCACTCATTGTCCTAGGTGGGGAAGGTCAAAGTCCTGGTACCAAGGACGCACTTAGCATAGGACCCTTAGACACTCACTGAAGCCATGTTTTCATAAATCCAGTCGCAGTCAGATATAATAAAGTAGTATTATATAAGTTCTAGGTTCTTATTCTTGCTTCTATACAAGGAAAGAACAAGCCTTGCTTATTGCAGAGCAGTGCATCATACCGTGCCAATTTTATTTTTCACACAGATGTAAATGAATGCCACCAGAATTTTAAAGGCAGCTGCAGCCATTTGTGTGTCAATAGTCCAGGAAGTTACTACTGTAAGTGTCCAAATGGATTCCAAATGTCTCAAGACTACAAGACTTGTAAATGTCCAAAAGGTTTCCAGGAGTCCAATCACAGGACAATGTGCTCGGGTAAGTAGCATTTTATTTTCCCCTGAAATTTGTTAAATCAATTTCTCAAATTCTGGTTATAAAACTAATACCATGGTAAACACAAAAAGTGGCATTTTACCAGAATTTAGAATAAAAAGTGTATTTTTTCAATTTAAGCAAATGAAAATCTGTTCATTGTTTCGTTACCTTTTTTTTCAGTTCTAAAATAATGCGTGCAATTTTTTTCAAGTCGTCGAAATTCATTGCTTGTAGGATAATCCTGGCGTTCTGCTATGCAGCAACTGTTAAAATTGGCATTGACAAGTCATACTACGTTTAGTAATACATAATAAATTTGTATTCATTTGGCCTCTCACAGATGTTGATGAATGTAATGAGAAATTTAAAGGCAGCTGCAGCCATTTATGTGTCAATAGTCCAGGAAGTTTCTACTGCAAGTGTCCAAATGGATTCCAAATGTCACAAAACAACAAGACTTGTAGATGTCCAAAAGGTTTCCAGGAGTCGGTCAATAGGACAATGTGCTTGGGTAAGTTCCAACACAAAGACAGTGGCAGGTAAAAAAGAGGACAACAGCATTAAATGTTCATCCAGCTCTTTAGCTGAACTGATATCGATGTCTTTGTCTTCCTGGTCATGATAGTAGGTACTTAGCACTTTGACCGCGGGGAAGCCACTAAAAACATCACTGGATAACTCTCTCCTCGTGTTTCAAAATATTTGCGAGACGGTAGTAACTCTTGAAACTCCGTGCATTTTATCGCGTTGCCGTTCACGTTCCGAATAAAGCGTAAAAACCATTTCTTGTCAAGTGAAGGCAGAGAATGTTTAAAGAAAATCGTGATAGATGAGCAGATATTTAGCAATTATGGAATAAGGCTGAGTAGTATGTGAAGAATTCGCTGCTCGAGGAGGGTGTTATCCACCTAAGACGATAAAATCGATAATGCGTGTTTATCGTTAAGTTTAGGAGATTAAGGTCTGCTCAGGTCTGCAAATATACTTCAAAAAGCAGATGTTGTCCGTCGAGCTCTCTTCTTGCTGTTCTTGTATGTTTTTGGACAATATTTCGCCGTGAAACGAATAAAATGTTCCGCGACAGTTCCGCCATTTTGTTCTAACTAACAAAACAACTCAACCTCGTCCCCAGGTTTTCTCGGTCAAAGGTTCAATAACCTGCAACAAGGCTGCACTTTTGACGTGATTTTGACGTCATCGGTTCAATATGACAAATTTTTTTCCAAATTTGGTAAATAGCAGCTAGTTATGGTGAATTATGCGTGTGGATTTAACCAATCAGAAACGAGGAAAAATTTGAATGAATAATAATTTGTTTTATTCCCTAAACCTTTCGTTGCTGTCATCGACTTGTAAGAGGCAGAGGTGGTAGTGGAAGTAGAAGTGTTGGTGGTAGAGGTTGTGGTAACAGTATTGCTTAGTAGTAATGGTTGTGGGAGTTGTAGTGGTGGTAGTGGTAGTTTGAGTGGGAGTGGTGATGGTGGGTGTGGTGCTGTTAATAGTAGTGGTACAGTGGAGCCCAACTCTACAGATACCCGCTTAATACGGACGCCCACATATCGCGGACAGTTTCGTTTGTCCACTCGACAAGCTCATTTATTTTCCCCAAAAAATAACCCTGTTAATACGGACACCACTTAATACGGACGACAGACACTTTTTGGTGTCCCGACTAACAAACTCGCATATATCGTTATGCCCGCTTTACGGACACTTTTCGTATCTGCGTACTGTCTAGGACTGAATATCTTGTCGTGTCTTTTAAGTTGAAGAACATTGACTTATAAGGAAAGTGCAGTCCGTTACCATATGATAAAAGATCGTAGAGGTTGATGCAGCACAGTTTTTCGCCTTGCCGTTCACGTTCTCAGTAAAAACGTAAATTTCAATATTTTCATGTCTAAGTTGTGCAGTCAAAGGCAAAGAAACTTAAGCGAAAAGCGTGGCAGATAAACAGAGTTGTTAGTTTTGCTTCCCAAACCTGTTTCTTTTTCTGATTTCTTTTCGTGTCATTGCCGTGATAGTTTCGTCAAGTTTCTTATGGAGTAGTTGGTATTTGCAGCAATAACAATAATGTTAATATTATTGTTGTTGTTGATTTTTTTCAAAACTAACTAAAATGAAATAGAATAAAATTAGAAATAACAACTTCGCTGTACATAAAAATGATGAAAGTACCGAAACGCCAGGTAGTCATCATACTTCACATGCTTTCTTAAAAACTGTCAAGATCATGAATGTTTTCCTTTTAGTATAATTTTGTAAAATTAACAGTTTGATATATCGAGACATTTTTCCGTGGTTGGCGGGTTATATTATCTCTTTACTCAAGCTCTCACTCCGTTGATATGTTCCCTATGTACTGTGATCCAGGCAAAGAAAGTAAAAAACTATTCAAGCGTTTTGTTACTTTGAGTGTTACGGCGTTAAGACCCCAATACGTTCATTCAAACTGTCAGGTTCAATTATGCCAGTAAGTATTAGGAGTCCTTCATTTTGCAGAGTTTGGTGGTGGTAGAGTTGGTTGTGGTGGTAGTAGCAGGAGTAATAGTAGCAGTAGCTACAGTAAAATACAAGACATTTTATTGCCAAAGAGTAGCCTCGCGAAGACTCGAGGCTGCGAGGTGGCAGCCTAATGGAGCCGTGTGCGATAGTTCCAGGGGCAGAAAAAGTCTCGAATCGATGTAACATATAGTAATGTAAGGCACTATTTATGGCGTAATGCAGAACAGAAAATGCATTGTTTTCGAGCGACCACGTGATACAGAACAGAGAATCCACAAGCCCAATGCATGCTTGTGAGTCCCGTGTTTATCCCGCTTTATTTGCGTTTGCATTTGCATCATAACCGCCGCTTGGTTGGCTCAACTGGGAGAGCGCAGGTCTGCTGAGCGGGAGGTCACGGGTTCGAATCCCGGCCGGACCAACACTCAGGGTCCAATTAACTGAGAGGAAAGTGCTGCCTTTGTAATTACATCTGCAAACGGTTAGACTTTCTAACCGGACGAAAAACCGTAGATCCCGTCTCACAGCACTTACACTTATGTGGCTCTTGTGGGAAGAACCCACACTACTGCTCGAAAAGAGTAGCGGACGTACACCCCGGTGTTGTGGTCAACCTTCACTCATCACATCATTCACATCATGGGTTGGGAGGGTACAGTAAGCTCACAAATGGACTGAGAGCGGCTGCCAGTGGCGCCTTTGTATGCTGACGTCCGAGCTTACTGTTCACGTGTTAAAATGAATTATTAGAGGGCACGTCTGTTGTCCGGTCATCTACGACTCTTGATTCATTCATCATACGCGTATGGCTGCGTATTTGCCCGCTGGAATCTTTTATTGCATGCTGCTAAGAAAAATAATAACGCCGCGAATTTTTTTGTGCCTTTGAAGCGAAATAATTCCGAAGGCTTTATTGGCACACCATAAACGACGTCTTTGCCACGCTGGTGAGCCCCAATAAGGGCGAAACAGCTGTCCATGGCTGCCACTGCCCACGTGATATGGCTGTGCTCATGCGTGAGGTACTGGCCAGGCTGTCAGGTGGGTTGGTGAATGTGTGCCCCTTGCTATAAGTTTGCACTATTTTCAAGGTAATTTTCGCTTATGCAATCACAGGTTGTCCAAGCTCGAAATATGAGCAACGGCGAGCATCGACAATGTTGAATAACATTCGATATATAAGGATTTGTATGGGGGAAAATCTATCGTTTCTGTAGCCTACGAAAATGAAAGGATTTCAATAAAAAGCAGCTTACTTTACATACAATGTGTGTTACGTCTCTCCCGTGTGGTCCATGGGCCGATTTAGGGCCGTTAAATGCGTTGTACTGTAAACGGTTTTCTCTCTATATATAAGGTTTAATCTATTATAGAGAGAGCAAACCGGTAACAATAACACCCATTAAATGGCTTTATTTCGGCCCGGAAACCACACAGGAAAAAAGAAACACACAACTTAAGCAAGGTTAGCCGATTTTTGTTTAAATCCTTTTACATTTGTAGGCTATAGAAACAATTGTTTTCCTCCCAAACAAATCCTTAAGCGGAGCTCCACGCGCGCGCGAGGGTAGCCTCATAGCTAAGAACATCTATCCATCCTAGAAAATTTGGTAATCACGTGACCGTACACCAACCACCCTCCGACCGTCTTTCCGTACCACAAGGGAACCAATGTTTATCTCACACTTTCTAGCTGGTTTGGGAGCCCAGGTGCAACCTGATATTGCACATCCATGTTGTGATCAATATCCACTGACCAGTGCCACCTGACCTTATCGCGGGCTCAGGTATCGACCCATCGAGGTCGAGTGTGTTTTTTTGAGATTATCCGCTGACAAGCTTCTAGTTTTCAAATGATCGCAGGCAGGCTTAACTTCAATCCTTTTAATGCATAGGAAATAAGTTGTGCTTATGAGCTGTACTAATAAGATTTTGATTCCAATCTGACCTCGGACGTGAAAATTCAGCCAGTTTTTACAGGTAGGGAAGGCAGTTAATTTTGACTCACCATGGTCACGTGTTGGTCACGCTCTACTTCCACTGTTTATGCTCTGGTTGGTCAAAAGTTGACAGGTGAGTTCATGCAGAAATTTTATGCAGCATCTAGAAACTTGTTTCCTGATAGCTGAAGTTGACCGAGTTTTGTGTCATCTTGTGATGTTTTTAACTGTCTTTTTCCACTGGATCTACAAAATGAAATACAGCTTCTTTCAAGATTCTTCTGTTATTCATGTCTGGTTATTTATTGGGTTTTTGGTTGAGAAATGCGCCGTTTGTCAAAGTCATTGGAAATCAGATTTCGGATGGCCAAAAATTGAAAGTATAATAAAGCACCATTTTGTCCAATCAAACAAGGATAAATAGAATTATTGCAACTTCCCACTCAAAGATGGGCGTCTTACTTGAGTCAATGAAGGTTACTTTCTCATCGAATAAAGCTGTCACATATATCCTTGTGTTCGAAACTTAACGACAAATTGAAGTGTAAGGAAATTATATTTCTGAAAATAATATTCTTGTTTATCTCCTGGTGACTGTTGCAACATTTGAAATATCATTGACACAAGCACTACTTTGTCCACTCAAAGATGGATAAATAGAATTGCGACTTCCCACTCAAAGATGGGCGTCTTACTTGAGTCAATGAAGGTTGCTTTGTCATCGAATAAAGCTGTCACATATATCCTTGTGTTCGAAGCTTAACGACAAATTGAAGTGTAAGGAAATTATATTCCTGAAAAGTCTACTTGTTTATCTCCTGGTGACTTTTGCAACATTTGAAATATCATTGACACAAGCAGTACTTTGTCCACTCAAAGATGGATAAATAGAATTGCGACTTCCCACTCAAAGATGGGCGTCTTACTTGAGTCAATGAAGGTTGCTTTGTCATCGAATAAAGCTGTCACATATATCCTTGTGTTCGAAGCTAAATGACAAATTGAAGTGTAAGGAAATTATATTCCTAAAAAATCTTCTTGTTTATCTCCTGGGGACTTTTGCAACATTTGAAATATCATTGATGCAAGCACTACTTTGTCCACTCAAAGATGGATAAATAGAATTGCGACTTCCCACTCAAAGATGGGCGTCTTACTTGAGTCAATGAAGGTTGCTTTGTCATCGAATAAAGCTGTCACATATATCCTTGTGTTCGAAGCTAAATGACAAATTGAAGTGTAAGGAAATTATATTCCTAAAAAATCTTCTTGTTTATCTCCTGGGGACTTTTGCAACATTTGAAATATCATTGACACAAGCACTACCTTGTCCACTCAAAGATGGATAAATAGAATTGCGACTTCCCACTCAAAGATGGGCGTCTTACTTGAGTCAATGAAGGTTGCTTTGTCATCGAATAAAGCTTTTACATATATCCTTGTGTTCGAAGCTTAACAACAAATTGAAGTGTAAGGAAATTATATTTCTGAAAATAATATTCTTGTTTATCTCCTGGTGACTGTTGCAACATTTGAAATATCATTGATGCAAGCACTACTTTGTCCACTCAAAGATGGATAAATAGAATTGCGACTTCCCACTCAAAGATGGGCGTCTTACTTGAGTCAATGAAGGTTGCTTTGTCATCGAATAAAGCTGTCACATATATCCTTGTGTTCGAAGCTAAACGACAAATTGAAGTGTAAGGAAATTATACTCCTGAATAATCTTCTTGTTTATCTCCTGGGGACTTTTGCAACATTTGAAATATCATTGACACAAGCACTACTTTGTCCACTCAAAGATGGATAAATAGAATTGCGACTTCCCACTCAAAGATGGGCGTCTTACTTGAGTCAATGAAGGTTGCTTTGTCATCGAATAAAGCTGTCACATATATCCTGGTGTTCGAAGCTTAACAACAAATTGAAGTGTAAGGAAGTAATATTTCTGAAAATAATATTCTTGTTTATCTCCTGGTGACTGTTGCAACATTTGAAATATCATTGATGCAAGCACTACTTTGTCCACTCAAAGATGGATAAATAGAATTGCGACTTCCCACTCAAAGATGGGCGTCTTACTTGAGTCAATGAAGGTTGCTTTGTCATCGAATAAAGCTGTCACATATATCCTTGTGTTCGAAGCTAAACGACAAATTGAAGTGTAAGGAAATTATACTCCTGAATAATATTCTTGTTTATCTCCTGGGGACTTTTGCAACATTTGAAATATCATTGACACAAGCACTACTTTGTCCACTCAAAGATGGATAAATAGAATTGCGACTTCCCACTCAAAGATGGGCGTCTTACTTGAGTCAATGAAGGTTGCTTTGTCATCGAATAAAGCGGTTACATATATCTCTATGTGTTTGAAGCTTAATGACAAATTGAAGTGTAAGGAAATTATACTCCTGAATAATATTCTTGTTTATCTCCTGAGGACTTTTGCAACATTTGAAATATCATTGACACAAGCACTACTTTGTCCACTCAAAGATGGATAAATAGAATTGCGACTTCCCACTCAAAGATGGGCATCTTACTTGAGTCAATGAAGGTTGCTTTGTCATCGAATAAAGCTGTCACATATATCCTTGTGTTTGAAGCTTAACGACAAATTGAAGTGTAAGGAAATAATATTTCTGAAAATAATATTCTTGTTTATCTCCTGGTGACTGTTGCAACATTTGAAATATCATTGACACAAGCACTACTTTGTCCACTCAAAGATGGATAAATAGAATTGCGACTTCCCTCTCAAAGACGGGCGTCTTACTTGAGTCAATGAAGGTTGCTTTGTCATCGAATAAAGCTGTTACATATATCCTTGTGTTCGAAGCTTAACGACAAATTGAAGTGTAAGGAAATTATATTTTAGACTTTTAGAACCTTTCCGCACCATCATATAAAACTTTTTATTGTGCACGTACACAAAGAGAAAAGGTTCCTTTTAACCCTACAAGTATCGTAACAAGCACTACATTTATTTCAATTTTGAACAATTCCCACTGGTCCCTGCAAATTGCATATGTCGTTTTGAATCTAGTAAGGAAATGGACATTGTATGCAAAAAATTAATATGAACATTAAATATTATTTTCGTACAGGTTTATCTTTGTGATAAATATCCACAGTCTCAGAAATTGGAGTGGAAATGTTTTGTACATTTCAGTGTCAAGGAATTTTTAAATAATAATTTTCTGTCATTGACATTTGATTCCGTACTCCGTTCCGTGATTCCGTTTCCTCATTCGAGATTCAATGTTTTACAGCTGCCATCTTCGCCATTAAAATGTGCATTAGTATACAGAAAAATTCTTTTTCGATGAGGCAGCAACTATGTCTTTATTGTCAAAGAAATCAGACAAACACGTGCTTTACAGGTATATGTTATTAAAGAAACTACAGGCAACGTACAAAGGTTACGAAGCAACTCGCTGTCGCATGAAACATGGATGTAAGCTCACATGTAAAACGAATTTTATGATCGACATCGATGAAATGCTCCCAAAGCTATTACATAAACTTAAATATGCTTCTATATATTTAAAAGAGATTCAGAATGTACTTACGAAACAACAAGGATCCACAGTTTAAAGTAGGCGTTCTTTCTTCTCAATGGTTGTTGAAACACTCAGTGTGCATTCGAGTCGCCAAGAGTGAACACTGAACTCCTTCATCACCGCTTCCATGGGATTTGGCGTTTCATTTAAATAGTTTTTCGAACTATTATTCCGCCCTGCAGTCTATCTCCGCCATCTATCACGCTCTCCTCGCTCAACTTCACAAAAAACGGCCCTGCATGTACAAACCACCAAAATGGAAGGCGAACCGACAGCGAAGAATGTTCAAAAGGGCGCGCGATTCAAAATTCAACGTGAAAACGAGGCACGCATGCTCTTAAGATTCACGCCTCCAGAGCGAGGCAAAACGCGTGCAAGCGTGTTAAAAAATCATTTATTTATTTTAAATTGTTTCAAATTACGCTTCAATGTTTGGAGCGCTAATAATTTTAATAACACGTCTTTGAATCTCTTAGAAAAGGAAGACAGAGGGAATCATCTATCACTTTTCCAGTATTTACGACGTGTAGTTTAGCGCAGGCGACTATCTTTGTTCTTTCGGATATTTTAGGTCAATGCAATGATTCCTCATCTTGCCTGAAGCGTAATCAGTACAGTTAAAACAAATTTTATGATATGAGAAACCAGGGATTGATCATACAAACCAGAAAATTGCAGTAAAAAACCGCTTGCGGAAACGCAATGGAAACTAGCTGACACGTTTAAGTCAACGGAAGCGCTGCGGAAACACGAAACAATACCTCCATTTTCATCTTACACGTTTCCCGTCGTAACCGTCCCCCGGAAACGCAACGGAAATTTGAACCATCAGGTTTCCGCAACATTTCCGAATTGCGGAAACACCTTATTTCACCCTGTGTGGCATCGTGTTCACCTCGCTCAGTGATGTGTAAGAGGGTTGAAAAGTTGGCCTTACTTGATGGCTTTCAGGAGCTGCAGCATCTCAACTGGTAAGCCTGAGTAATTATTTTATTTCATGTTTGTTGTTGTTTTGTTTTGTTTTCTTTTTCTGGTTTTATGAAGTCTAGCGTAGTTTATACGGCTATGCACGTTTGTAAGATTTGAGACAATGATCTGACCTAGTATCAGGTTTGAAAAGCTTTAATACAGGACCCAGTTGTTCAAAAGGTGGATAACGCTATCAATCGGATAAGTCACTATCCACTGGATAGCGCAATTGGTTTCCCTAACAGTTATCCGTGGGATAGTGATTTATCCGTTGGATAGCGCAACTTTTGAACTACTGGGGCCAGAACTTTAAAGAGCCTTCAGACATTTTTTGAACGCAAATAGAAAGAAAAGGTTCCAAACAATATCTAGTTATAATTTTAGCTGTAAAAAGAAAGTTTGAGCGATTTTCTTGCCTCGAGTTCATCTTGAAAAATAGCAAACACTGGAAAGCCGGCTTTATAACATAAATCTGCAAGATTGTTTATATGTTCAGACTCACATGACTCAGGATTTTCAGAGACACTTTAATCTCAATACTTGTCGTCGTGGATAAAAATTGTTGTCTCTGTAAATGTTTCACCGCATTTTATTTCTTTTATTGATTGTTTGTAGTGTCTCTTGCAATTTTTTAAAATCCCTTGGCGGGTTAATTTCAGTCGAACTTGAACACCAGGAGTACTCAAAATGCCGCGTGTATCAAACGCTTTTAAAGATTACAAATAATAAAATCATTAACTGAAGAATTAATATTATAAATTCTTTATTATGTTGTTCGCACGTACACTGCGTGACAGCTCGCACTGCAAATATGGCGCTTGTCAAAAGTAAGAACCGAATGGCTGTACAGGTGATCTTGGAAATAACGTTTTCGCTGAAAGCCCATTATTGCCCTTCATACCAGATAGGAGCAGATTGTTCTTACTGAACAGTCCCGACATTATGGAATTCTCTTCATGAAAACGTTTTATAATAAAGTCAATTCCGTAATTTGTTTTGCAAAGGAAACGCGTAATTCGATCGTCCTGATTATTGAATGAGTACTAAGAATTTTTTCTGCATAGTTGTGAAAATCCGCATTGTGTCCGAGGTAAATAAGCTTACTAAAAAAACACCGCGTCATAGTACTGTTCACCTCAGATGTGATGTATAAAAAGTATGGCTGGCGTACACGTCACCAGATCTTGTAAAGTAAACTTGTCGAACAAAAAATTCGGCTTGATTTTTTATTTTGGCCTCCCTTTTAGACAAAGAAATCCAACCTTTCAATTACAATGTGTAAATTGGCTAATCTACTGTGATCAAGAGCCATTATGGCTCTTGACTTATCGAAGATGATTGCTATCGTTTGGGTGTACATATACGGCTATTAAATCGATGTCAGATTTGTTTCACGCTTGGACAAGCTGTTTGCAAATTATTTTTCTTTAAAATCATTTAGCCTTTCCCTCAAAAGTCACATGAATGTGTTTGATTTAATTTATAAATTTATTAATGGGAGCTTCGCTTTTAGCCCTGGCTAAATCTATATATTATTTGGAACGTTGCGCAACAGTGCCGATTGTCATATTCGAGCTTGGGCCACCTGTGATGCAATCGAATTAAATTCAATCCCTTTTTCATAAATTGCTGTAATTGAACTGCGCACGCGTATAGGTAAAATCTTTGCTCGTTGGCACTTTGTGATAACTATAACTAGTTTATATATAAATATACATGTCAGTACTACAGCCAAAGTAAACAATGGTATCAAATCTTTTCTAACTATAATCATCGTTTGTACCCAACACAGATATCAATGAATGTGAAGATGATAAAGGTGGCTGTCATCACGAATGCGTAAACACCCAAAAATTGATCATTACTATCTTAATAATCCTCGACATTTGATAGGACTGAGTATCGTCTGCATATCATAATTCTTCATATAACACGAGAGCCGATTTCAATTTATTTAGTATTTTATTCATTCAGTCTATTAAACTAATGTAAGTGTACAAGCCCAAGACATACTTACATAGAATGTAAAATCCCCCATCTTCAAAATATTTGCCTGACTCTCGCAGTTTTCGTCATGTAAGGGCAGATAATCTTCATATTGCAGTAGGCTCATTCTTCCAGTAGAAATTTATATATATTTATTATATACACACTCAGTGATCTTGGTAATTCAAGCAATCTGACTGGTTATAGCTATCTCGGACTATGACGTTATATTCACCGCGCTAGGCGGTGAATATAAAGCAGAACAAAATCGCTGTCGTGAACTGGGTGTTTTGCCAAAGTTTCATAGGAAAGCGTTTTTGAAAATACACGAATATCCAAGTGCTGATGACTTTGAAGGCAAGAAAAGACTTCATGGTGTTTAAACAGCGTGATTTATTGTGAAGTGGTTTACTGTATCCGACTTTTTGTACGCTCGAAGCTATGTTTAGCACTTCAGAGGAAAACGAGGTCGCTTTGTCACTGTTTTGTGATTTCAGGATTTTCTCGCAAGAACAATTTTGCCTATAAATAGAAGTTAATTTATGGAGAAAAGAGGAAGGCAAATATTTTTGAAAATTGTACGTGCCAGCAACTTAACAAGGCAAAGAACTTTAAAGATAAACAACGCTCACCTTGATCGTAGCCGCTGTTAACAGCTTTTGCAAGAAGCGACAAAGAAAACTTTCTCATTCACGGTGAGTTGACAGAAACAAATAAACCGTTGATGCTAAAGCTTACAAAACTCCCCTACAAAAAGATTAAAACTATCATTTGCCATGTTTGAAGATACTGTAAAGATCTAACTTTTGCGCATCCACTGTTTACGGCTTCGTGTTCACGCATGAATTCACCCGTCAATCAAACTAATCGTTTTTTAATGGTTTTATGGTTTCCTTTCCGATTCTGTTGAGATCACTTCGCGTGAATATACTAAAACAATTATTCACGTCAGCCTCAGTTAATATTGTTGAATAATGCCCTTGTCTACGTCTCGGGGATTATTCAAAAATAATAACTTCGTATTCGGCGAATAATTGTTAAATATAGTAGTATATAAGTTCGAGATTCTTATTCTTCCTTCTCTACAACGAAAGAACAAGCCTTGCTTATTGCAGAGCAGTGTATCATACCCGTGCCAATTTGATTTCCCACACAGATGTAAATGAATGCCACCAGAAATTTAAAGGCGACTGCAGCCATGAATGTGTAAATACTCAAGGAAGCTACAATTGTAAGTGTCCAAATGGATTTCAAATGTCACAAGACAACAAGACTTGTAAATGTCCAAAAGGTTTCCAGGATTCGGCAAACAGGACAATGTGCTTGGGTAAGTAGCATTTTATTTTCCTCTGAAATTTGAGTTGTAAAATAATGCGTGCAATTTTTTTTTGAAGTCGTCGAAATTTATTACTTGTAGAATAACCCTGGCGTATTGCCATGCAGCAACCGTTAAGATTGGCATTAACAAGTCATATTACGTTTAGTAATACATAATAACTTTGTATTAATTTGGCCTCTCACAGATGTTGATGAATGTATTCAGAAATTTAAAGGCAATTGCAGCCATGCATGTGTCAATAACCCAGGAAGTTACTACTGCAAGTGTCCAAATGGATTCCAAATGTCTCAAGACAACAAGACTTGTAATTGTCCAAAAGGTTTTCAGGAGTCGGCCGACGGGACAATGTGCTTGGGTAAGTTTCAACACAAAGACAGTGGTAGAAAAGAGGACAACAGCATTAAATGTTCATCCAGCTCTTTAGCTGAACTGATATCGATGTTTTTGTCGTCCTGGTCGTGATAGTAGGATCCTAGCACTTTGACAGCGGGAACGCCACTAAAAAAATTACTGGAAAACTCTCTCCTCGTGTTTCAAAATATTTGCGATATGATATTAACTCGTAAGACTCAGGTGGTTTTAGTAAATTTTATCGCGTTGCCGTTCACGTTACCAATAGAACGTACAATCCAATCACTTCTTGTGAAGTGAAAGCAGAGAAAGTTTAAAGAAAAGCGTGATAGATGAGCAGATATTTCGTTTTCTTCCCTAAACCTTTCGTTGCTGTCATAGACTCGTAAGAGGCAGAGGTGGTATTACCCAACCTCGTCCCCAGGGCTTTTCCCTCAAAAAAATGGGTGGGGCGGGAAAAGGCCCTGGCATCGGCTGGTCACGTGTACAGCCTAAATATTCCTGAGAAGCAAATTTATATGCACCCCGTTGGTTTTGCGCTGACAGAAGGAAGTAACAATGGAAAATAATAACATCTGGAACTATGTCAATATTTTCGCGTGTGTGCAATACAATATTCTTTACTTAACGAAGGTGACGTAATAACCCAATGAGTTATCTAACTTACGGCCTACACTACAATACAAAATACACATATAAAAACAATGCCTATACAGTAATATACGACTACATCAAGAGACAAAATAGAACTAGACAAATGTATGGTTTAACATAGATATAAGATGATATAAACTAATTACCTTCTAATACAGTAACAATAAAGAGAAAAACGACAATCATAACACATTAATTCTTCAAGATGAGAAACGTTACTAGCAAACGTAAGGAATAAGATAAAGAGTTTATGCTTAAAATTATTTAATCTAGATGAAAAAATAATAGAAGAAGGAGATACACACGCTATTTGCTTAAGATCAGTGTCAAGGCAATTAAAAAGAGTGGCAGCAGAGTAAGCAAATGTGCGCTTTCCAGAATTAGACCAAGGGTATGGAACTTGAAGATTAAAAGCACAAGCTCTGGTGCGCAGAAATTGAATTTACGTTTAAGAGGAGCATCAGGATTTTTAAGAATAGTGAATAAAAGAAAAGTTTTCTTAGTTTTATGAGGTCGAAAATAGGCAGCCATTTGAGTTTGGAAAGTAAGCTTACAGATGGTTGAGAGAAGTCGGTATCAAGGAGCAATCTAGCTGCACGTTTTGAAGGAGAAGAAGACGAGACAATAAATAATTGGAACAATTACCCCATGCACTCGAACAATAAATAAAGAGGTTATGAATACAAGAGTTGAAGAAACGTAGAGCACAGTGATGGCTGAGAAACGGTTTGATCCTTCTTAAGAGAGACAGTCTACTGTTTACAATTGAACATATATTTTTAATGTGTTTCTCCTATGTGAGATGGCAATCAAGAGTAACACCAAGTAGTTTCAGCATGCTGAACCTGTTCAATTAACTTCCCATTAATCATGACATTAAGAGAATGATCATTCAGGCGATGAAATTTCTGTAATAGTATTGGTGAGGGTGGTGGTAGTGGTAAAGGTAGTGCCAGTGCTAATGCGAGTAGTAACCTGCGATCAGCGCCATTTTTAGCAGCTGTCGTAAATTCTCTTTTAAGCGGTCAGGCTTAAATTGAGCCTGAAGCTCCCTCAACTCGGCTGTACTTCTGCGACCATTTGATTGGCTGTTAAGTTGTTGTTGCCATTCCGAAGGGGAATATTTGGGAGGGCAGACGTTTCGTAGAAATGTTTTTCTTTTTAGTATAATTTTTCAACATTAACAGTTTGATATATCTAGTGTCTGTGGCTGATGTGTTCTAATATCTCTTTACTCTAGGTCAAGCTCTTACTTTATTGATATGAACACTACTATTACATATCTTGAATGGCAAAGAATACAAAATACCATTCAAGCGTTTTGTTGCATGGAGTGTCACAGCGTGAAACCTGAAAACCGTCATTCAAACTGTCAAGTTCAATTATTCCAATAAGTTTCAGGGGCGGATCTAGGGGGAGGGTGCAGGGGGTGCGCACCCCCCCCCCCCCCCCCCGAGATGATCTGCGGTTTTCTAATACAACTGGTATTCTGCAAAAAAAAAAAAAAAAACTATGTGGTTTATTGGTGTTGAAGTAGAGCAAGAGACGAGTGCACCCCCTCCTAAAAAAAATCCTGGATCCGCCCCTGAGTTTTAAGCGTCCATCGATTTACAAAGGTTAGTGGTGGTAGAGGTGGTTGCAGTGGTAGTCGCGGGAGATGTAGAAGCAGTAGCATTGGCTGCAGTAAAAATACTAGATTTTTTCTTTACATATTTATGCCATTACCACAGCCAGCAAACATTTATTAAATCTTGTTTAATCATGATGCTCGTTTACACCCAATGCATATATCAATGAATGTGAAAATAAGAACGGCGGCTGTTAACACGAATGCGTGAATATCTCGGGAAGCTATTTCTGTAAATGTAAAACAGGATTCAAAATTCCATGGTACGACAGAAGTAGAAGGAGCTGCATTGGTAAGCAAGAAAATGAAATAATTTACTTTCCATAAACAAACACACGTATAACGCGCCTGAGCTGTTTTGAAAACTGCGTTGTCTCTAACGAACATATGTCAGCACAATATTATTATTATCATGTTTGTTATTATTACGTCCATTCCTTGTAGACTCAGGCAGAATGTTCGGCCTGGTTTATAGTCCTTGGGAGCTTGTTACAACAAGTCACCATGGGTCTCAGGTCTCTCTTTTCCTTCTTCTTACAGAGGCAGTATTTTCTTTAGTATCTTTGAGCTGTCCCCAACAATGTTGTTTGCTGGATAACTTCCAACCTCACGTTCACGCCGATTCGCTTCATGTACTCCTTAAGGTTGACTCATACGGCTACAAGGGCCCCAATAACAACAGGCACTACAATGACTTCTCGTATGCGCCAGACTTTTGCAATTTCATCTTTCAATAGTTGGTATTTCTCTAACTTCTCAAGTTCCTTATCTTATCAAGTTCCTTATTTTTTTTTCAAAAATAACTAAAATGAAATAGAATGAAATTAAATATTACAACTTAGCTGAACATGAAAATGATGAAAGAATTAAAACGCCAGGTAGTCATCATACTTCACGGACCATGAATGTTTTCCTTTTAGTATAATTTTGTAAAATCAACAATTCGATATATCGAGACATTTGTCCGTGGTTGGCGAGTTATAATATCTCTTTACTCAAGCTCTCAATCCGTTGATATGTTCCCTATGTACTGTGATCTAGGGGGTGTCTCGGCGTTAAGACCCCAAGACGGTCATTCAAACTGTAAAGTTCAATTATTCCAATACGTTTTAGGAGTCCTTCATTTTACAGAGTTTAGTGGTGGTAGAGGTGGTTGCGGTGGTAGTAGCGGTATAAATATGCATGCCAGTACGACAGCCAAAGCAAACATTTTCAAGTCTTTTTTTAACCATAATCATCGTTTGTACCCAATACAGACATCAATGAATGTGAAGATGAGAAAGGTGGCTGTCATCACGAATGTGTAAACACCCCAGGGAGCTTTTCTTGCAAATGCAAATCAGGATTCGTATCAGCATCGTTCTACAGAAAATTCTGCATTGGTAAGCAACGGAAAGGGTGGGATTCTTAAAGATGCATCTGCTTAATGTTGGATACTTAAAGGATAACAGTTACCACATTGACAACGCTTACCTGCATTGTTGCATAACCATTATGCTTCAATAGAAAAAAATAATGTTTCGTACTTTTGTTTTGTTTTGTTGTGGTTGTTGTTTTTTTTTTTTTTAAATATCCAGGACTAGCCACCTCCACTTCGGTGAATAATTGTTATTTATTCCCTAAACCTTTCGTTACTGTCAGACTCGTAAGAGGCAGAGGTGGTATTAGCAGCAGCTTGGTTGTGGTAGTGGAAGTAGAAGTGTTGATTGGAAGGGTTGTGGTAATCAGGCATGTTGGTGGCCCTAAAAATCCTAAAAATCCCTAATTATTTTCCCTATCCCTAAAAAGCCCTATTTTTCACAATTTTCGCTAAAATCCCTATTTTTTCTTCCTTTCCGGAAATTACTGATGGCCAATGTCGTTGAAAGCTGTTGGCAACTTCTACCAATGACTGGTAAGTTATGTTAGCTATTTTTGTGGGTTTTTCTTGTCAGATTTCTTTCCATTGATAAGACTTTGAGGGTGGCGAGTTGTGCTCATCTTGCCTGAGCATATCCATACGCTCAAGTACTAGATTTGTAGCACTTTTTACTATCACATTCTTTGTAAGAGTTTGAAAGTAGTGACATCTCTACGTAGAAACAAGTTTTCCACTAACTGCTGTTTTAAAACAGCACTTCTTTAGAGATTAGTTGCGATGCAGTTAAGTCTAAAGATTTTAAGTACAAAGTGGTTGTAGCTCAAGCCCTACTGAGAATTGCTCACAAAGAGATGAAAACTGCACAGAGTGAAATGGAAGACTGGCAGAAAAGGAGAGCATCTCTAGACCGCAAACGTTTGAAAATGAATGATAATTCTAAGCACTAGACTGCTATAATTTAGCAGTTAGAATGGAATGCGTAAATCATTATATTAGTTTTCTCTGACTTAACGTTATTTAATCATAGTTTTTCTGGATGGTTAGAATCTTTACATGTACTTGTTTAAAAGTTCATGATTGATATTGTTCTTGTTGTTGCACACTCACACTACTGATGTTATATGAAGGCTTTATCCTTAGTTTATAATAACTCCAATGGGATACGGACACCCTACATCACTGACTAGGGCAGATGTCCTATTCATGCCATTCCTCTTTTTATGGACGCAAACATCATGCCAATTAGCTTTCTCTATTTTAAGTCCGTATCTTACCTAATGCATGATATTCATACTAATTCTGCGCCCTCAAAAATCGTTAACTTGTTCTCGCAGACATCATCTATTTATGCATATAACACAAGATCATACTCTAAAAATAATATGTACATCAAAAAAATTAATCTTGAAAAACTAAGACAAGCCGTCTCAATTTTTGGCGCTAAATTATGGAATGAGATACCGGGTAGAATGAGAGATCTTTCAAAAAAATTGTATAAACGGAAATTAATCAGTGTGCTCTTTGAAATTTAAAAGACAAAGATGATTACCTTGATGCAACCATGATAACACGAGAAATAAAATTGCGAAATCCTAATCCTTAGCTTCTTTCACACTGGTTGCATTAAACAGACCTCTCTTTCTTGCTTTTGAATTTATTGCACATATTTCTTCTTTTCTTTTTCTTTGCTTTTTACTTATTATCTGTAATATCTGATTCGTAATGGAATTAATTTGGCACGCCTCCACTAGCGTCTTTTTGCTAACTGCGTGCCAAAAAAATTGTACTTCCAATATGATGATAATAAATATCTAAAAAAAATGTCAGCGTCGGTACCATTGTAGAAATACGTTAACTTATCAGCCTACTGCTGTAGAACCTGCACTAATGTTGAATAAATGTGTTTGGTTTCAGGTGACAGTGTAAAGCTTATGGTACCACTTCTTCAAATTAATGTTATTGATGTTGGATCTATGTAAAGCATTTTCAAGGCAACATTCTAACTATGGCTATCATTTCATTAAATACTTTGTGTAATGCAATTTTAATTCAGTAAGTATGGTTGTGTTTGGATGGGAAAAAGGTAAGATACATTGCTGAAACATGAAAAAAAAAGCCCTAATTTTCAACCATTTTCACCGAAAACTCCCTATTTTTTTTTAATTTTTCCCCTAAATATTGTCAAAAGCAGCCCAACATGCCTGGGTAATAGTAGTAGTTAGTACGTAGTAATGGTAGTGGGAGTTGTAGTGGTGGTAGTGGTAGTGGTAGTGATAACGGTAGTGGTACAGTGGAACCCCGCTCTACAGACACCGGCTTAATAGCGGAGCTCCAGCGCGAAGCGCGCGCAGCGGAGCACCATGGGTAACAAAATTTGGTAAACTATCCATCCGAGAAAATTTGGTTATGACGTAGCGTACGCCCGCCCGTCCGTACACACACCTCGTGTAAGCCGATGTCAAATGTCACAATAGATCTTGCACAACTTGACTAGCCTTTCAGTTTTGTAAGCCACCCGTATGAGTACGATTAGATTGACAGTTGTCAAAATCAGACATCCGCTGGCAATTATCACATGACCATCTCGCGGGCTCAGATGAAAGACCAGTCGTTTTGCCCCTACATATAAGCTGATATAATATGTCACACTTACCAATTCAACATAAAAACGAAACTACGCCGGGCAGGGCTGTCAGTCGGCTGACAGTCGTTTAAAGTTATATTGGCAAGCCAAATTAAGGTCAATTGACAGCTGTCAAAATGGGACATGTGCAGACCACTATCAGAAAACTAATAACGTGCGCTCACGTTCGCTCAGGTACATGATCTGGCATTTTCCACTACAAGCCGGACGGATATGTCTTACTCACACTCGTAGTCTGTTAATTCGAATATTCGCCATTCTAATGAAGGTTAATTGACAGCTGTCAAACTAGAGTATACGCTGACTATCATCACCTGACTGTATCGCGGGCTCATTTTTCTATCCATTGAGGTCACGTAGTTTTTAAAGTTTTCCGCTGATATTTTATTTGATCATGGGCTCAATTCGAAGCCCCATAGCTTAGAAAATCTATCCATCCTAGAAAATTCGGTAATCACGTGACCGTAAACCGACCACCCGACCTTCCGTCCGTCCGCACCACAGGCATACCAATGTTTAATCTCACACTTTCTAGCTAGTATGAGAGCCTGTAACCTGATATTGTACACCCATTTTTTTGATTAATTGACAGCTGTCAAAATAGTGTTTCTGCTGACCAGTATCGACTGACCGTATCGCGGGCTCAGGTATCGACCCACTGAGTTCGAGTGTTTTTTGAAGTTATCCGCTGACAAGTTGCTACTTTTCAAGTGGTCGCAGGCTCAAGTTGATTTTTTTCAAAATGTATATAAAATAAGTCGTGTTCATGAGCCGCACTTTTAAAAAGTTGTTGCTTTTCAAATGATCGCAGGCTCAAAATCAATTTTTTTAAAATGCATATGAAAGAAGTCGTGTTCATGAGCTGCACTTTTAAAATTTTGATTTCGAACTGACCTCGGACACGAAAATTCAACCGGCTTTTACATGCAGGGAAGGCAATCGCTTTTGACTTTTCTCACTGTCACGCGTTGATCACGCTCTACGTCCAATTTTTATGTTCTGATTGGTCAAAATTTGACAGGTGAGTTCATGCGGAAAATTTATGCAGCGTCTGGAAACTTGCTTACTGATAGCTGAAGCTGACATAGTTTTGTGTCATCTTGTGATGTTTTAAACTGTCTTTTTTTACTTGATATACAAAATGAAATACAGCTGCTATCAAGACTGTTTTGCTGGTTTGTTTATTGCGCTTTTTGTTGACAAATGCACCGCTTGTCAAAGTCATTGGAAATCCGATTTCGGATGACATCGTTTTCAAAAATGAGCTTACTCACTTGCCCTTGCTTGAGGGGTAAGAGGGTTGAAAGGTCTCAAGCGATCCTGGAACACTTGATGACCTTCGGAAGCAACATCTCCGATGGTAAGCCTGAGCAACTATTGTCTTTGATGTGTATTTTTTTTTCGGTTTCCTGAAGTGGAGCGTATGGTTTATAGGGCTTAAGTTTATACACGAGCAATGATCTAAGCTACAATAGTATGAAGTTTAAAAAGCCTTTAGACATTTTTTGACCGCAAATTCAAAGAGAAGGTTCCGAAGAATATTTAGTTATGATTTTGGCTGTAAACAGAAAGCTCTGAGCGATTTTCTTGCCTCGAGTTCATCTTGAAAAAGAACAAACACCGGGAAGCCGGCTTAAAACATAAATAAACTTATGCTTACCTGACTCATGATTTTCAGAGACACTTTAATCTCAATACCTGTATTCGGGAATGAAACTTATTGTCTCTTTACATGTTTCATCGAATTATATTTATTTTATTGATTGTTACTAGTCCCTCTCGCAATAGACGATATTCGTATTCCCCGACGGCCCTGGGACGAGAGACTTCACAGCATATTTTTATCGCTGCAACGGTTGTTTCCAGTCGAACATAAACGTCGCATGCAGGAATACTCAAAACGCCGGGCGTAAATAGCTCGCTTTTGAAGATAACACATAACAAATCATGGACAGTTTTATAAATAAAGGGAAATAAAACCTAAACATAACAGATCTCTATCATGTTGAAGCGTAAATGTTAACTCTATTAATCGGCACTGCAAATTTGGTGCCTGTCAAAAGTGAGAACTCGTCCGGCTGGCCGAAAAGGTGGTTTTGGGAATTTTTTTTACCCTGCATATCACATAGGACCAGATTTTTCTTACTGAAAAGTCCCGGCATTATGGAATTCTCTTCATGAAAACGTTTTATAATGTGGTCAATGCTATAATTTGTTGTGCAAAGGAAGCGCTTGCTTTGATCGTCCTGGATTTTGAATAAGTGCCATTTGTCTTGCAAAATTGTGAAAAACTGCAGAATTATAGGTTTAAATAGAGCAAAAAAGAACAAAATTTTGTCCGAGGTCTCTATGATAAAAAAGGGTCTCATAGTACTGCGTTTACCTGAGACGTGATGAGAAAAAGTATGTGTAAAAGGCTGGTTTACACGCCATCAGATTCGTCGCCAAGATTTACTTGTAAAGTAAACTCGTCGAACACAAAAAATCCGGCCTGATCTTTTATTTTGGCCTCCCTTTGAGACAGAGGAACACAACGTGTAAATTGGCTGCCACCAAGGACTATCGTGGCGCGTCTGTTTCGTAATATATAGATTTAGCCAGGGCTAAAAGCGAGGCTCCCATTAATTTATTTATAATTTAAATTAAACAATAAATTTGTATTCCGCAATTTAGTTAACTTTAGAGCACATAGCACATTCATGTGACTTTTGAGGGAAAGGCTAAGTGATTTTAGAGAAAAATAATTTGCAAACAGCCCAAGAGTGAACAAAATCTTACATCGAGTTGATAACCTCATATGTACACCCAAAAAATAGCAATCATCTTCGATCACATTTAAGAGCCATAATGGCTCTTGATCACCGTAAGATTAAATTAGGCCTGGAAAAAAAATCAGGTTGAATTTTTTTGCGTTCGACAAGTTTACTTTACAAAATCTTGCCTACAAATCTGGTTGCGTGTAAACCAACCTTTTATACCATTTATACATCGCATCTGGGGAGAAACAGTACTATGAGGTACTGTTTTTATCATACAGACCTCGGACAGAATGCAGTATTTCACAATTTTGCAACAGAAATTGCACTCATTCAATATTCAGGACGATCGAAGCACGCGTGGGCTTTTAGCTAAACCGTTAAAAAATGTCCAAAATCACATATACAGCCGGCCGGTTCTCACTTTTGTAGTGCGAGCTGTAGTGAATGTTTGAACGAACATACTAGAGTTAAGCTCCAACATAATAAAGAAATTATTATGTTTATTTTTTATTTAATGGTTTTATCGATCTGTAATCTTTAAAAGCATTTGATACGCGCGGCATTTTGAGCACTCCTGCAAGCGATGTTCACTGAACGACTGAAAACAAACAGCACAGCGGTTAAAATTACAAGAGAGACTACCAACAATCAATAAAGGAAATATAATTCGACGAAACATATACAGAGACAACATTTTTCATTCACGAAGACAAATATTAAAGTGTCTCTAAAAATCCTGAGTCTTCAAGCTTAAGTTTATGTTTTAAGCCGGCTTCCCGGTATTTACTTTTTTCACAGATGAACTCGAGGCAAGAAAATCGCTCAAAGCTTTCTTTTACAGCCAGAATTATAACTAAATGTTCTTTGGAACGTTTTCTTTCTATCTGCGATGAGAAAATGTCTAAAGACTTTTTAAAGTTGTGTAAGCTTATTTCAAGTTTACCTTATTCTTGGTCAGATCAAATTGTCTCAAATCTTACAAACGTGCATAAACTACATAGCCGCATAAACTACGCTCGACTTCTTTAAATTAGATATAAAAAACAAACATCAAACACAATAATTACTGAGGCTTACCATTCGAGATGAAGCTCCTGAAAGGTATCAAGTAAGGCCAGTATCGCTTCAGACTTTTCAACCTTTACGCATCAACCAAGGTGAAAAACAAAAACGTTGCCATATGAAATCGGATTTCCGACTTTTACAACTGATGTATTAATTTCTCAACCAAAAACCAACTAGCCATGAATAACAGAAGGCTCCTGATAGCAGCTGAATTTCATTTTGTGCATCCAGTGGAAAAAGACAGTTAAAAACATCACAAGTTGACACAAAACTCTCTCAGCTTCAGCTGTCAAAGTAAACAAGATTCAAGATGCTGCATAAATTTTCTGCATGAACTCACCTGTCAAATTTTGACCAATCAGAGCATAAAAAAGGGATGTAGAGCGTGACCAACGCGTGACCATGGTGAGCAAAGTCAAAAGCAACTGTCTTGCCTGTAATAGCTGGCTGAATTTCGGGTCCGAGGTCAGTTTTAAATCAAAATTTTAATTGTGCGGCCCAAAAACAAAACATATTTCATATGAATGAAAAAAAAATCAAACTTGAGCTCGCGATCATTTGAAAACTAGTAACTTGTCAGCGGATAACTTCAAAAAATACTTGACCTCGATGGGTCAACACCTGAGCCCGCGATATGGTCAAGTGATACTGGTCAGCGGATACCCTATTTTGACAGCTGTCAATTGATCAAAACATTGATGTCCAATGGATGTGTGCATTATCAGTTTTCCTGTGCTCTCAAACTAGCTAGAAAGTATGAGATTGAACATTGATCGCGATCTAGTAAAACAACTGGTCAGCGGACAGCTTCCAAATAAATCACGTCACCTTGATGAGTTGACACATGAGCCCTCGAAATGGCAATGTGATACTGGTCGGGGGCTATCCTATTTTGACAGCTGTCAATTGACCATATTGTGAATGGCCAATGTAAAAGATGTGGATTTGCCAAGACACGCCTGAGACACCCCTCCCTTCCTTTTGATAGTCTCCCCTACCCTACCCGTACAATCTGTAGACGCTTACGTACGTACGTACTCTCGGTTAGTCACGTGACAACAAAAAGAAAAGAGGTTGACCATATTCTATGACTATGGGGCTCTGTCCCACGCGCGCTTCGCGCGCGAGGGAGCCCCGCTAAAATTATATTTAACAGTTAATGAGTGAGGCTGAGTATCTTATGAAGAACTATGGAGATCGAGGAGGGTGTTATCCGTCGAGGCCGTAGGCCGAGGCGGATAACACCCTCCGAGATCTCCATAATTCTTCATATGATACGAAAGCCGAATTCAATAACTGTTTTATTATTCATTCAAAATAATTCCCAGTTTAAAAACATAGCTAAAACATGCTTACCTCCATCGATCCATCGATGTTCAGTTCATCTTCGAAAGTGTACGTTTAGGTTTGTCCAGCTCCGCAAATATTCTCCAAATAGCAGATGTCGCCCTTCGAGTTGTCTTCTTGCTGTTCTTGCCATGTTTTTAGGTATTTTTTCGCCTAGTTCTTACTCTTGAAACGAGTGAAATGTCCGCCATTTTTTCAAGTTCACAACCAAAACAACTCAACTTCGTCCCCAGGTCTTCTCGGTAAACGGTGCCTTAACCTGCACGAACGCTGCATTTTTGACGTCATTTCCTCGTTAAAGTCACAATTCTTCCAAATTTGGTCATCAGTAACTGGTTATGGTGAATTAAACGTGTGTTTTTAGCCAATCAGAATCGGTGAAATATTTTGAATGAATAATAATTCGGGTTAATTCACTCTTGGACTGTCAAATTATTTTTCTCTAAAATCACGTAGCCTTTGCCTCAAAAGTCGTATGAATGTGCCCTGATCTGTGGATTACAAGTTTATTGTTTGATTTAAATTATGAATTTTTTAACGGGAGCTTCGCTTTTAGCGCTGGCTAAATCTGTATATTACGGACACCCAATTATAGCGGACAGTTTAGTTTGTCCATTCGGAAAGCTCATATATTTCCCTTAAATTAACCCGCTTAATACGGACACCAGTGAACACGGACGACAGACACTTTTCGGTGTCCTGACTAGCAAACTCCCATATATCGTCAACCCCGCTTTACGCACACTTTTCGTATCTGCGTACTGTCTATCACTGAATATCTTACCAGTGAAAACGTGACAGAAACATCAAATGATCTTTTAAAAGGTTCTGTCTAATATTAAGTTCACCTGGCTGAGTCGCAAGCTAAAACCGTCAGTACAAAGTTAGGTCAAGATTCCATTGTCGTGTGTTTAAGTTAAAGAAAATTGACTTAAGTTAAAGTTAAGTCATAGATTCCATTGTCGGGTGTTTTAAGTTGAAGAACATTGACTTAAGGAAAGTATTGTCCGATACTATGATAAAAGATCGTAGAGTTTTCCTTAGGATGAACTTGTCACAGTTCAGTAGACAAATTAAACAAAATTTTCTCGTGAAAATGTGTACTTTTGTCTTTATGTCGATAAAATTTTCGTCCGTGGCATTTTTTCTAAAAGCCCGGTTAAGGACAAATGTTATAGCTCCTTCGTGTCCGTATTTCTTGGGTTCCACTGTAGTGAAAATGGTTGTGGTCAGGGACGTGCACGTCGTAGTGGTATTGGTGGTGGTGGTGGTGGTGGTGGTGATGGCAGTGTTACTGGTAATTTTGTAAAGGATAATGGTAGCGGCAATGGTTAGGGAGGTAGATGTGATGGCAGTGATAGTGGTGGTGGTGTTGGTGGTATTGGTATTTTTCGAGGAATAGTATTCGTGAGGGTGGTGGTGGTGGGGGTAGAGGTAATGCTAGAGCTATTAGTAACCAGCTGCGATCACCACCATTTTCAGCAGCTGTCATACTTTCTCATTTAAGCTGTCAGGCTAAAATTGAGCTTGAAGCCCCCTCAACTCGGCTGTTCTCCTGCGACCATTTGATTGGCTGTTAAGTTGTTGTTGCCATTCCGAAAGAGAATTTTTGGTAGGGCAGACGTTTCGTAGAAATGTTTTTCTTTTTAGTATAATTTTTCAACGTTAACAGTTTGATATATCTAGTGTCTGCGGTTAGCGTGTTCTAATATCTCTTTACTCTTGGACAAGCTCTTACTTTATTGATATGAACACTACTATTACATATCTTGAATGGCAAAGAATACAAAATACCATTCCAGCGTTTTGTTACCTTGAGTGTCACGGCGTAAAACCTGAAAACCGTCATTCAAACTGTCAAGTTAAATTTTTGCAATAACTTTAAGAGTCCATCGGTTTACAGAGTTTAGTGGTGGTAGAGGTGGTTGCAGTGGTAGTCGCGGGAGATGCAGAAGCAGTAGCATTGGTTGCAGTAAAAATACTAGATTTTTTCTTTATATATTTATGCCATTACCACAGCCAGCAAACATTTATCAAATCTTTTTTAATCATAATACTCGTTTACACCCAATACAGATATCAATGAATGTGAAAATAAGAACGGTGGCTGTCAGCACGAATGCGTGAATATCCCGGGAAGCTATTTCTGTAAATGTAAAACAGGATTCAAAATTCCATGGTACGACAGAAGTAGAAGGAGCTGCATTGGTAAGCAAGGAAATGAAATCATTAACTTTCCATAAACATACACACGTATAACGAACCTGAGCTGTTTTGTAAACTGCGTTATTTTTTTAACGAAACATGTCGACACAATATTAGAATTATCATGTTTATTATTATTATTATTATTATTGTTGTTGTTATTATTATTATTGTTATTTTTTTTTCAAAAATGACCAAAATGAAATAGAGTAAAATTAAATATTACAACTTAGCTTTACATGAAAATGATGAAAGTATCAAAACGCCAGGTAGTCATCATACTTCACATACTTTCTTAAAAAATGTCACTGTTCATAAATGTTTTCCTTTTAGTATATTTTTCTAAAATCAACAATTTGATACATCGAGACATTTCTCCTTGGTTGGCGAGTTATATTTTCTGTTTAGTCAAGCTCTCACTCCGTTGATATGTTCCCTATGTACTGTGATCTAGGCAAAGGATGTAAAAAAACATTCAAGCATTTTATTGTCTTGAGTGTCACGGCGTTAAGACCCCAAGACGGTCATTCAGACTGTCAAGTTCAATTTTTCCAATAAGTTTTGGGAGTGATTCATTTTACAGAGTTAAGTGGTGGTAGTAGTGGAAGTAGCAGTAGCTGTAGCTACAGTAAAATACAAGACCTTTTATTTAATATATAATGCAAATGTGCACGTCAGTCCTACAGCGAAAGCAAACATTGTCAAATCTTTTTTAACCATAATCATTGTTTGTACCCAATACAGATATCAATGAATGTGAACATGAGAACGCTGGCTGTCATCACGAATGTGTAAACACCCCAGGGAGCTTTTCTTGTAAATGTAAAACAGGATTCCTACCAGCATCGTTCTACAGAAAATTCTGCACTGGTAAGAAACGAGGGTGGGATTGTTAAAGATGCATCTGCTAAATTTTGAATACTTAAAGGATGACAATTATGGTGTTTCGTATTGTTGTTGTTGTTGTTTTTGCTTTTTGTTGTTGATATTGTTGTTTTTGCTCTTTGTTGTTAATGCTGTTGTTGCTGTTGTTGTTGTTTTTTTTTTTGCTTCCTTTCTTTCCTTTTTTTTTTCTTCTTCTTTTCTCTTTTTTTTTGTGTTCAACATTCCTTTCTCAAGTTAGTGACTGTTTCTATTATATATTCTCTACGCAGACGTAAATGAATGTAAACAACACAATAAAGGTGGATGTAGCCACGATTGTGAAAATACCTATGGAAGCTATCGTTGCAAATGCCGAACAGGTTTTCAGTTGTACAATAGGACGACCTGCAAGGGTAACATTTATTGCAACTGTGGTAAAATAAAAAATATTAATTGTTATTAAAATAATCTTAGAGGAACTTAAATATGTAGTAATCTTAAAGATAGTGGTAGTGGAAGTATTAACTTGACACCAGACACAACTTTAGTAGCCCTGCTCACACATTCTTACTGAAGTTGATCATTACTATCTTAATTAATAATCCTCGACATTTTATTTGATAGGACTGAGTATCGTCTGCATATCATAATTCTTCATATAAAACGAAAGCCGATTTCAATTTATTGCTGCGAAGCGACCGTAGGGAGCGAGGAGCAAAATAATCAGGATTTAAGGGAAATATATAAGGGGCGACGAATTCTCGAATTCATCACTTTTACCACAATGCATTGCATTTAACCAGAGTGCATTGCGCCACGAACAACTCAAATAAAAACACGGGGAAGTTCGCATCGTTCGCTGCCCAGACTCAGAGTTTTCTTTGTAGCAAATATTCTACAGCACGGTTAGAGGTCTTACCAAATTTAAGACACGCAGGAGTTTCAGATGAGTGCGATGGTTAACTTGGGGATTTGATTTCAATTCAAGAGCCTTTGACTCGTCCAGGTGTTAAACATGACGAGAAGATGAGCATTTGCTCTTCGACTCCACAACACGGGGGATATACAAATTCCAGCTTGCTAGAAGGTGATGGGAAAGTGAGAAAATGTCATGCCATGCTGTTCTTAAGAACCTCTATGAGTCGAAAATGGATGTTATTTTGACCATTCGCTTCAAAATAACAGCGGAAATCGAGATAACAAAACATATGTTTTGTGTCCTACGTTGCACACGAGGACGTGTATCGGCGTTTTGAAAAGCATAATCATGTTCTTTCATTCATTCATTGCCATGGAATATGCGTTTACATTGTTTTTTTACTGTTAATAGCTCGATTTATACGGCTGGCGATCATCTTGCCGACGGAAGTTTCATGGAAAAGGCATTTGGTGTAGTGGTTAGGTGTAGTCGCGTCGAGCCGATGTGCCGGGTTCGAGTCCTACCGAACTCTTTGTTTCCTTTTTTCTTTTTTTTTCCGTTTTTTGTGTTGTTGTTTTCTGTAAATATATAGCTAAATAACTGTTACTTAATAAAGTGCAATAAACAGCAAGAAAAGTATTGTGTTTCCATAGAAAAGATAGTACACCATATATCAAATATATGGATAAACAATCTGAATTTCTATCATTTCCTACAATTTACTGTGAGAAAACCAGAGTTGATAACCACTTGATCATTTTCTAAACAACGTTCCCACGAGTTCTTTCTATAGACTGACAGTAATTATTCTAGTACTTTCCAACATGTAAATAGGACATTCAATGTCATTTTCGATTCTTTTACGTCCCACTGCCTAACTAATGCCAGTATCAACAGAATGTGCCGCATCATTACTGTCTTTTACATACCCTAGTTTAGTGTTTTTTTCATTCAATCTATTAAACTAATGTAAGTGTACAAGCCCAAGACATGCTTACATACAATGTAAAATTCCCCATCTTTAAAATATTAGCCTGCCTCTCGCAGTTTTCGTCATGTGAGGGCAGATAATAGGGACCTTAAGCATCGACAACGAAACGAACGACGACGACGCTTCGTAACGAAGGCAGACCGGGCCAAGGGTTTCGTTTTCGTTTTTTGTTACAGTACAAGAAGCCTTCTCAGGGCATTCAAAGGCCTCCGCAATTTGCATCTCATAGGCTATGACGATGGTTAAATCGACGATGGCGAATTAATTGTTCTTTACGACCTGTATTAGTCGATTTTGGAGGCTTTCTCTTCGTCGCGCAGCTTTTATTTTTGTTTTGATGTTAAAGTGAATCCCGATCTCGAACAGCTCTTGACTTGCATTTACTCCAAATTTCGGCTGCTGAAGAGAATTCAGTGATGCTGCAATGTTCTTCCATATTTGTCCCCTGTAAGGGCTCCTCATAACCATATCATGTTCTGGAGTCCACAGGAAATAGTTGCCTTTACTAGAGGCTAAAAACAACATGGGAAATTATTAAATTTTAGTACGAAAAAATGAAAATTTATCCTATAGTACAACCTAAAATGCACTAACCTGAGATCAGGCCCAATTTTAGCGGCTGTTTTCCTTTCGTCTTGCCCGCCGGAATGTTATTACAAAGCAAAACGAAAATTGAGCCTGATCTCAGGTTAAAAATGCACGAGTTAACATAGACCGTTGGCGAACGAACAGCTTCTAATCTAACAGGTTCTGAAGCTGACAGAGGAAGCTTACTGGTCTTTCCGACTGGTTGTTCCGCCATCACTCAGGTTTTCAAACAAACCGAACCTGAAAAATAAATTCAAGTTAGCTGGCTAAGAAATCGACAAAGTGCTTAACATTTGGATTCGGTAATCCACAAAGAATATATTTCTACTTGTACTGAATGACAAGGGGGAAAGAGTGATTTACACGCAAAAAGTATAGTTTTATACTTACGTTTTAGCGACGACTGCAAACCTCCTTGAATTTCGTCGTCGACGAAAACTGGACGACGTTTTGCCAACCTTACGCACACCCAGAAGGTTCGGGCGGGAAAATTTCACTTCCGGTGGGCGTCGTCGTCCCATTTCGTCGTCGATGCTTAAGGTCCCTAATCCTCATATTGCAGTAGGCTCGTTCTTCCAGTAGAAGTTTATGTGCATTTTTGCTTTAGTTGTGAGACAGTATTTCGACTGTTTTTTAACTCGTGGGTACGCGCGAGCGTACCACGAGTTATTACAGGGACAGGTATATGCAAGTGAGTCACTCGCTCACTCGTAGTAGACGTACTTCGTAATTAATCGGGTCCGAACTCGAGAGCGCGAAGATCTATCGTTTCCAAAGAAGCACGCGCTCGCCGAAGTTCGGTGGCATCAAATTCCTAACTGAGAGCGTGCATCGTGCGCTACAGCACGGTTAGAGAATAGAGGTCTTACCAAATTGAAGACACGCAGGAAGCTTTCAGACTACTACGATTCAAGAGCCTTTGACTCGTCCAGGCGTTAAACTTGACGAGAAGATGAGCATTTGCTCTTCGATTCCTTCAACTTCGACTCTGGCTTGATCTCCTACCTTGTAGTAATCAGGGGCACCCAACGTCAATTTTCGGGAAAATATCTGTTCTGAAGACGATTTGAGATCTAGAATTTTCGGAACATTTATTGTAAAATTTCTTGCTTGCCTGCCTCTCCTAGGATTTTTGAACATCTAAAAAAAAGGTAAAATTGCCCATTTTTAACGGATTTTTACCCTAAAAAGGTCACCTAGAACTTTCGGGAGCCTTTTTTCTGGCTGAAAGTTTCGAAAAGGTGAGTTTTGATCCCTATAATTTTCGGATCACTAGACTTTCAGCTAGGAAATCCGAACACATGAAAAATTATTAGGGGATAAAAATATGCCTAAATCTACCTTTTAAATACTAAAATACTTTTAACAATGCTATGTTTAAGTGGTTTTGAACTATATTCTCGTTGGGTGCCCCTGAGTAATGTAGTAGGTTATGTGTATGAATGAATGGATGGTAAATAAAGGCACTTCTTTTTCTTCTTAAGGACTCCCCAAGATCACGGGGGGAAATGGATGTGATTTTGAGCATTAGCTTTAAAATGACAGCGGAAATCGAGATAAGAAAACATAAGGTTATGTTTTGCGTCCTATTTCGCGGAGGAGTTCTTTCGGCTTTGTATTGCATATGTTCTTACATTGCCATGAAATGCGTTTACATTGTTTTTTACTGTCAGTAGCCTGGTTTCAATTAGCCTTAATTTCGTCCGATTGCTTCGAGTCGTTTTTTCAATTGGTTAAGTATGGTTCGATCGTTTGCCGGCGGAGGTTCCATGGAAAAGGCATTAAATCTGAGACTTTTCACGAAATCGTTTGATCGTCCTCAATGGCGTAGTGGCTATGTGAAGTCGGATCAACCCGAAGGTACCGGGTTCAAATTCTGCTAAGAACCTTCTTTTTTCCATCTCCTTTTTTTTTTCTTTTTTGTTTTGTTTTGTTTGCTTATTTGTTTTGCTATTTTTTTTGTTTTTTTGTTTTTAAATATATACCTAAATAACTGTTAATAAAGTGTAATAAAAAGCAAGAAAAGTATTGTGTTTCAAGAACGAGGATAGTATATTTATAATTTGAATTTCTATCATTTCCTAAAATTTACTGTGGGAAAACCAGAGGTGATAACTAATTGATTATTTTCTAAAGAACGTACCCACGAGTTGAGTCTTTCTTTGATTCAAGCTTATCGTGTGGCATCTCCCACCATTTTCCCAATTCTGCACTCCAAAACAACCGAGGCACAGCGCCTCTACTTTGTGTGACATCTGGGCGTTCCTTTTTCAGTCTAGCTACTAGTTTACTTTTGACGTTTATTGTATAAGATGCAAGCAAACATCTTTCAAATTTCGGACAACGCTAGCTGGCTATGAAAAACAAGGCGTGCGGTGTAAACCAGTCGGAAAGGGAGAAAATTTTGGATATATGTAAAGTAGTAGTATATAAGTTCTAGGTTCTTATTCTTCCTTCTCTACAAAGAAAGAACTAGCCTTGCTTATTGCAGAGCAGTGCATCATACCGTGCCAATTTCATTTCTCACACAGATGTAAATGAATGCGACCAGAAATTTAAAGGCAGCTGCAGCCATAGATGTGTCAATAGTCCAGGAAGTTACTATTGCAAGTGTCCAAATGGATTCCAAATGTCTCAAGACAACAAGACTTGTAAATGTCCAAAAGGCTTCCAGGAGTCGAATAACAGGAGCATTTGTCTTGGTAAGTAGTATCTAATTTTCCCCTGGAGTTTCGTATTTTAGGTTGTTTTATTAGACCTGAAAAAAAAATTTATTATTAATAGCAGGTAAGTGGTGTTTTACCAAATTAAGACAGATGCTAAAACTAAACGTTATTTTGTAAGCAAATAACGGCTTCTAACTTTTTTAAATCTGTTCATGGTTTATTGTAATTTTGTGACAGCGTTCCCCCAAACCATATAAACTCTTAATTTTTTTCACGATTTCTGTGAAATTCCTAAATATGGGCAAACACAGTGATTTTCGAATTAGCTCCTTCCAAGTAGTAGATGCATGACGAGTTTTACTGTTTAAAAGAAAAACTGAAAAATTTTAGAGTTTATATGGTTTTGGGGGACGCTGTCACAAAATTATAGACGTTTGTATGGATCTTTAACCGTGTTTCAAGAGTCATAACTTGATCACTGTTCAACTTTAGAGCACCAAACTTGGTTAGATGACCAATCTCAACATGCCCTTTTGTATGATGGTGTCAGTTTATCGATTAGTTGAAATTTGAAACTCGCCCCAGTTCCCTACGCAACTCCGAAATGGCTAATTATAGTGTCCGCTTAATAGTGGGTTTTACTGTATTTCAATTTGGTGTCTCCCAGATATCGATGAATGCAATGAGAATGTTAAAAACAACTGAAATTTAAAGGCAACTGCAGCCATTTGTTTATCAATAGTCCAGGAAGTTACTACTGTAAGTGTCCAAATGGATTCCAAATGACTCAAGACAATAAGACTTGTAAATGTCCAAAAGGTTTTCTGGAGTCGGTCAATAGGACAATGTGCATGGGCAAGTAGTAACACAAAGACAGTCGCAGGTCAAAAAGAGGACAACAGCCAATGAAATATATACGGCCTTTTAGTCGAATTGATTCCACCGTCTTCGTCGTCCTTATCAACGGCAACAATAGTTTGCCCCTCTCAAAACATTAAATCGGACTTGAGACCAATTGCACTTACTAGCTGTCTAGCAAAAGTACTAGAAGGATTTACAAACAAAAGACTTTTCGGACAAGAGTCTGGTACTATTGCCCCACGTCAATATGCGCGTCATGGGCACTCTACAGTGCACGCATTGATTTATTTAATGCAAGCTATACATGAAGCTGTTGATTCAGGAAACTGCTCTGTCCGGATATTTTTTGCAGATTTTACTAAGGGTTTTGATATCATAGACCACCCCATATTACCAGATGAACTTAGGTCTTTTAACATCGATCAAACTCCGTTTTTTTTGGATTCGCTCCTTCCTTACCAACCAAACACAAGCAGTGCGCGTCAGCTCCTCTCTGTCATCATGGAAACAAGTCAATGGTGGCGTTCCACAGGGAGCAAAACTCTGATTAACGCTCTTTGCTATTATGGTAAACAAGCTGCTCATGAATTGGCATATGCGTACGAAGTATGTCGATGACACTACTGCATTTGAGATTATCCCAAGAAACTCTATTAGTATGCTAGATGTAGTTGTCAGAGAAATCCATGACTATTGTATTGAACACAAGATGAAACTAAATCCCAGAAAATGTAACGTAAATTTAATGAAGAATTCGATTACTACAATGTGACCCATAAGTCTTGGAAAATTAAGAAGTAGAGCGAGTAGGGTCGTATAAGCTTTTAGAAGTTATGATTAGCGATGACCTTAAATGGAACGCTCACGTTGAATATGTAATTGCCAAGGCGGCTAAGAGATTGTACGCTCTTAGGTTGTTGAAGCGCGCGGGAGTCATGCCGGAAGACATGCTCAAGGTATACACATATAACATCAGATCGGTCTTAGAGTATGCTATGCAAGTATGGCAAGATGTTCCTGCATACCTTTCAGACACTATTAAATCTATACAAAGAGGATCCTTAAGAATAATATTTCCGAACTCTAGTTATCAACAGGCCCTAGACCAAGCAAATTTGACATCGTTAGCAGATCCCAGGATATTTATATGTAAGAAGTTGATGGCGGATATGAGGAATGAGAGCACCCCCATATCTTTCTTAACTCCGCAAGTTATGACAAGATCTATCCCATGTCAGGTAAGATCAGGAAATACTAAAACCACTACAACGATGAAAAGGACAAAGAGAGCAAATGACTCTTTTACTTTTAGGTTTTCTTGATTCCAATTATTATTGTAATACTTATTATTGTAAATAGACTTAATTATTAGTATCCAATTGTAAATTGCACTGTTTATTCAGTTTTTAACTCCCAGATATGTTAATAAACTATTATTATTATTATAACAAGAACGGCAAAAAAACAATAGGTTTAGATTGGCAAAACTACAACTTTGCACGTGTATTACGCTTTTTTGTACATCTCTTTGCCGTCGTTGCACGCCTGCGACGTGAAACTGCCTAATTTCACGTTTTGTAGAGGTCGTGAACACAAGACAACAACTTTCTTTTTCTTTTTCTTAACTTCGATACAGTCCTTTAGAATTAAACTCCAGAAAAGTTCGCCAAAATTTGACGAATTGAACGAGATGGAATAAGGGCGATAAAGATTAAAGTAGCGCGAATTCACTTTTTTAAGTGACGTTTTTGTAGCCGTCGTCGTCGTTGTTGCTTAAGCTCCCTATTAGGGAACTTAAGAACGACGACGAAGTTCACGACGACGCTGTCTGTTGACTGGGAAAGGACTGGAACGGGCTCGTCAGATTCGGCGGGAGAAAGGAAGCTGCAGATGCAGTCGGTCGGTAGCTCGACGACGACGTTGAATGTATACATTAAAGTAAAACTTTTTATTTATAATTTTTTCAATGGAATTTTGGTTCACAACGACCAACAACTTACAGGCAAACAAAACACACATTCGCCTTCAGGCTTTGAGGAACTTATTCAGTTTCACGAGGTGTTCGGATCAATTGCTCGAATCGAGTAAGAGACATGTCACTCGTCTGCAATCACGTATTCGCTGTTTTTGTTTTGTTTTGTTTTGTTTTGTTTTTTTTCCACCACGGAAACACTTATTTCCAATTAAGTGCATTGCGAAAGCTGTTTTCCATATTAATTTTATTTCCTCTATATTAAAGATAAGTGCCAAAAAATTTACCTTTGCTTAATAAGTACAAATAAATCTATCACTTACGCGTTCGCTCGCTCGGCCTCCACAGCTGTTGTCATTCTTCAAAGTAAAACAATTCATTAGTCGAATTTTCAATCAACATCGCTTGTTAGAGTAGTAGGAAACTATTAGTAGCAACACAGTTTCAGGTATAGCCATCTTGACTTCTAAGCCGTCATCTGCCAAGTAACATTGACTTCAACAAAGATATAACTGTAGCATGTTTGTCTCTAAAGGAAAATTTTAGTGAAACTGAAAAATAGCATCTCACCATCATATTCCGAAAAAATTTCTTCACGTTGTTGTGGGTAAAAAAAGGCGAAGCAGCAGTTGTTTAGAATATTGGTGAAATGATGGACTCATTTGAAAATGTACTTCTTGTCACATGATGTCATAAATTTACGTTTACGGCAGCCACGTGGTCTTGTAGTTAACGTTATCGTAGCTCAATGATGGTCCCCCCCCCCCCAACCCTCTCCCATCTCAGGTTACATAGGGCTATCCGCCATTTATAGTACCTATAATATATGGTTTTTAACGATACATGTAGGTAGCCTTCACAGAGGATACGAATTTTTAGCCCTCGTCGCAGACACTCTAAACCGCTTGATGTCAGTTAGACGATGCGCAACGCTAACTAACAATTCCTTATCAACGTCTTACGATGAGAGTAAAATGAAGTTTTAATTATGATTTCAGATTGTGGAATGTCACTTCATACGGAGAACTTAACGTCGGCCGATTTTCGTTTCTTTAGCCAAAGTCAGCTTCGTGGACGCTTCCCATGGGGTACATCGGTAAAGACGTTTTTCCAGATCGACCTCAGTAAAACCTATAGGTTCAAAATCACGGCTATATCTACTCAGGGAGGAGCGAACTTGAACAATCGGGTGAAGCGATACAAACTTCGCTTTATCGTTGGTGCAAAGTCAGTTCCTTATACAGAGGCTGGTATAGAAAAGGTGAGATATATAATCATAGACCTTTAGGTCCAGGAGTTCGGCCCGTGTTTAACAAAACCGCGTTCTAAGCCATTAAAGTTTCATTTTACCCAACGTTTTTATCTAAACACTCTTTTTCGTGAACAATTTGAACAAAGCATACGGTGTAGACTGGAAAAGTACTTATTTTCTTAAATAAACCACTCAAGAAAGAGGTCTGGAGGTCCAATGATTTCTTAAACCGCGGCCTAAGTTAGACTTCGTTGTAATAACCGACCCCGTAAGTTTAATGCACACGCGAAGCCCCTGCTGAAATTATTTGTCTTGCTATAGCAAGTGAAAAAAAAGGCTTTTTTGTTCTCCTTAACTTACTATAAGAGGTTTGGCCAGCAATAGGACCCAACAACACAAGGTAGTGTTCATTTGGAGTCTTATACCGAACTAATAGGAACACCCGACTTCATCCAAGTAATTAGATAACTATCAATTGACAGGGGGTGATATATCACTGGAAAACTTGAACTGTTTACAGACTTCACAAAAGTTGGTGAAATCTCTCTAAAATGTCTAGATTTCCTTTGTAAATTACGGACTCTGTAAATGTGCACATTCACAGAGATTTTGTAACTGCGTAAAAAGTCTGTAAATTTTAACACATTTCCTTCACTATGATTGCATGAAATGTGTATATAATCTTACTAAAATATCTGTAAATTTGTTTTAAAATTTACAGGGATTTTGCGCTAAAAACAACAAATGTCTGTAAAATCTCTTTACTTTCTCTGTAAAAATTACAGGAGAAAAAATCTCTGTAAACCCGTAAACATAAAATTTCCATGTTATCTCCGTAAAAAGTTGGGGGGAAAAAAGTGCATGAAATGTCTGTAAAATGTATACCAAAAGAACTACACAAAATCTTATGGTAAAGTACATGAAATGTTTGTAAACTGTAAATGTTTTATTGCACAAAATCTGAGCAAAATGTTAATGTTTTCTCTGTAAATAAAGCACGTAAAATGGGACGCGTCAACAATGGACAGTATAAAATATTAATAAAATCTCTGTAAAAAGTATGTAAAACTTTGCATAAAATGTTAGTAAAATGACCACAAATAAAGCAGCCAAAATGTCAAAAAGGAGTTCATATGATATCAGTAAATGTATATAATTTTATTTCAAATATAAATCCATGTAAAAATAATGTGTATATTACATGTCCTTTCAAGAGAATCTCCACTGTTGCTACAGCTGCCTGATAAAGCGTAAGTTGTAGTTAAGTGTAGTGATAGCGAATAATAGTTATTGCGGTCTTTTTTTTTTTTTTCATTAAGACTGTAAAAACAGTTTGGCACAAGCTAGAAAACAGTCAAAACTATAACAAACTGATATATATAATTTTTCTCTTAATCACTATAATTTAATCTAGAATAAATAATTCTTAAAAAGTTGTGAAAAATACATCAATTTGATTACCAGTACTCCAATAATAAAACTTTGTTTTCATGAGAATCGTACTATATAGCAGATTTAAAATAAACCATCCTTTA
>NC_133203.1:13410414-13425414 GCF_958299795.1 Porites lutea | reverse complement strand
CTGAAACATTTATCACGTGATCTTGGACATAGGTTTAAAAGAAACGTCACCGGAAACGTAACGGGAACAAGAAAGAACGGAAATGTGATAATAGAAATGTGGCGGAAACATGATCGTTCGTTTTCGACTCGGAAACATAACGGAAACGCGTCCCGTCCATGGAAAACTAGATCACTATGTTTCCGCAGGGCGGAAACGAGACGGATTTAAGCAACTTCACGTTTCCGTCGAGTTTACAAAATACGGAAAGACGTTATTTCGTCCTGTGTTTACGATACCCCGTTTGCGTCAATTTACAAAGATTTTACGATACCCCGTCTGCGTCCATTTTCAGAGATTTTACGTTACCCCGTTTACTTCAATTTACAGAGATTTTACGATACCCCGTTTGCGTCAATTTACAGAGATTTTACGGTACCCCGTTTGCGTCAATTTACATAGATTTTACGGTACCCCATTTGCGTCAATTTACAGAGACTTTACGATACCCGGTTTGCGTCAATTTACAGAGATTTTACGGTACCCCGTTTGCGTCAATTTACAGAGATTTTACGATACCCCGTTTGCGTCAATTTACAGAGATTTTACGATACCCTGTTTGCGTCAATTTACAGAGATTTTACGGTATCCCGTTTGCGTCAGTTTACAGAGATTTCACGGTACCCCATTTGCGTCAATTAAAAGAGATTTTACGATACCCCGTTTGCGTCAATTTACAGAGATCTTACGATACCCCGTTTGCGTCAATTTACAGAGCTTTTACGTTACCCCGTTTCCGTCAATTTACAGAGATTTTACGATACCCCGTTTGCGTCAATTTACAGAGATTTCAAGGTACCCCGTTTGCGTCAATTTACAGAGATTTTACGATACCCTGTTTGCGTCAATTTACAGAGATTTTACGATACCCCGTTTGCGTCAATTTACAGAGATTTTACGGTACCCCGTTTGCGCCAATTTACAGAGATTTTACGGTACCCCGTTTGCGTCAATTTACAGAGATTTTACGATACCCCGTTTGCGTCAATTTACAGAGATTTTACGGTACCCCATTTGCGTCAATTTACAGAGACTTTACGGTACCCCGTTTGCGTCAATTTACAGAGATTTTACGGTACCCCGTTTGCGTCAATTTACAGAGATTTTACGGTACCCCGTTTACGATACCCTGTTTGCGTCAATTTACAGAGATTTTACGGTACCCCGTTTGCGTCAATTTACAGAGATTTTACGGTACCCCGTTTGCGTCAATTTACAGAGATTTTACGATACCCCGTTTGCGTCAATTTACAGAGATTTTACGATACCCCGTTTGCGTCAATTTACAGAGATTTTACGATACCCCGTTTGCGTCAATTTACAGAGATTTTACGATACCCTGTTTGCGTCAATTTACAGAGATTTTACGGTATCCCGTTTGCGTCAGTTTACAGAGATTTCACGGTACCCCATTTGCGTCAATTAACAGAGATTTTACGATACCCCGTTTGCGTCAATTTACAGAGATCTTACGATACCCCGTTTGCGTCAATTTACAGAGCTTTTACGTTACCCCGTTTCCGTCAATTTACAGAGATTTTACGATACCCCGTTTGCGTCAATTTACAGAGATTTTAAGGTACCCCGTTTGCGTCAATTTACAGAGATTTTACGATACCCTGTTTGCGTCAATTTACAGAGATTTTACGATACCCCGTTTGCGTCAATTTACAGAGATTTTACGGTACCCCGTTTGCGCCAATTTACAGAGATTTTACGGTACCCCGTTTGCGTCAATTTACAGAGATTTTACGATACCCCGTTTGCGTCAATTTACAGAGATTTTACGGTACCCCATTTGCGTCAATTTACAGAGACTTTACGGTACCCCGTTTGCGTCAATTTACAGAGATTTTACGGTACCCCGTTTGCGTCAATTTACAGAGATTTTACGGTACCCCGTTTACGATACCCTGTTTGCGTCAATTTACAGAGATTTTACGGTACCCCGTTTGCGTCAATTTACAGAGATTTTACGGTACCCCGTTTGCGTCAATTTACAGAGATTTTACGATACCCCGTTTGCGTCAATTTACAGAGATTTTACGATACCCCGTTTGCGTCAATTTACAGAGATTTTACGATACCCCGTTTGCGTCAATTTACAGAGATTTTACGGTACCCCGTTTGCGTCAATTTACAGAGATTTTACGTTACCCCTTTTGCGTCAATTTACAGAGATTTTACGGTACCCCATTTGCGTCAATTTACAGAGATTTTACGGTACCCCGTTTGCGTCAATTTACAGAGATTTTACGGTACCCCGTTTGCGTCAATTTACAGAGATTTTACGATACCCTGTTTGCGTCAATTTACAGAGATTTTACGATACCCCGTTTGCGTCAATTTACAGAGATTTTACGGTACCCCGTTTGCGCCAATTTACAGAGATTTTACGGTACCCCGTTTGCGTCAATTTACAGAGATTTTACGATACCCCGTTTGCGTCAATTTACAGAGATTTTACGGTACCCCATTTGCGTCAATTTACAGAGACTTTACGGTACCCCGTTTGCGTCAATTTACAGAGATTTTACGGTACCCCGTTTGCGTCAATTTACAGAGATTTTACGGTACCCCGTTTACGATACCCTGTTTGCGTCAATTTACAGAGATTTTACGGTACCCCGTTTGCGTCAATTTACAGAGATTTTACGGTACCCCGTTTGCGTCAATTTACAGAGATTTTACGATACCCCGTTTGCGTCAATTTACAGAGATTTTACGATACCCCGTTTGCGTCAATTTACAGAGATTTTCCGATACCCCGTTTGCGTCAATTTACAGAGATTTTACGGTACCCCGTTTGCGTCAATTTACAGAGATTTTACGTTACCCCTTTTGCGTCAATTTACAGAGATTTTACGGTACCCCATTTGCGTCAATTTACAGAGATTTTACGGTACCCCGTTTGCGTCAATTTACAGAGATTTTACGGTACCCCTTTTGCGTCAATTTACAGAGATTTTACGATACCCTGTTTGCGTCAATTTACAGAGATTTTACGGTACCCCATTTGCGTCAATTTACAGAGATTTTACGGTACCCCGTTTGCGTCAATTTACAGAGATTTTACGATACCCCGTTTGCGTCAATTTACAGAGATTTTACGATACCCCGTTTGCGTCAATTTACAGAGATTTTACCCTACTCTGTTTGCGTCAATTTACAGAGATTTTACGGTACCCCGTTTGCGTCAATTTACAGAGATTTTACGATACCCCGTTTGCGTCAATTTACAGAGATTTTACGAAACACCGTTTGCGTCAATTTACAGAGATTTTACGGTACCCCGTTTGCGTCAATTTACAGAGATTTTACGGTACCCCGTTTGCGTCAATTTACAGAGATTTTACGTTACCCCTTTTGCGTCAATTTACAGAGATTTTACGGTACCCCATTTGCGTCAATTTACAGAGATTTTACGGTACCCCGTTTGCGTCAATTTACAGAGATTTTACGGTACCCCGTTTGCGTCAATTTACAGAGATTTTACGATACCCTGTTTGCGTCAATTTACAGAGATTTTACGATACCCCGTTTGCGTCAATTTACAGAGATTTTACGGTACCCCGTTTGCGCCAATTTACAGAGATTTTACGGTACCCCGTTTGCGTCAATTTACAGAGATTTTACGATACCCCGTTTGCGTCAATTTACAGAGATTTTACGGTACCCCATTTGCGTCAATTTACAGAGACTTTACGGTACCCCGTTTGCGTCAATTTACAGAGATTTTACGGTACCCCGTTTGCGTCAATTTACAGAGATTTTACGGTACCCCGTTTACGATACCCTGTTTGCGTCAATTTACAGAGATTTTACGGTACCCCGTTTGCGTCAATTTACAGAGATTTTACGGTACCCCGTTTGCGTCAATTTACAGAGATTTTACGATACCCCGTTTGCGTCAATTTACAGAGATTTTACGATACCCCGTTTGCGTCAATTTACAGAGATTTTACGATACCCCGTTTGCGTCAATTTACAGAGATTTTACGGTACCCCGTTTGCGTCAATTTACAGAGATTTTACGTTACCCCTTTTGCGTCAATTTACAGAGATTTTACGGTACCCCATTTGCGTCAATTTACAGAGATTTTACGGTACCCCGTTTGCGTCAATTTTTCAGAGATTTTACGGTACCCCGTTTGCGTCAATTTACAGAGATTTTACGATACCCTGTTTGCGTCAATTTACAGAGATTTTACGGTACCCCATTTGCGTCAATCTACAGAGATTTTACGGTACCCCGTTTGCGTCAATTTACAGAGATTTTACGATACCCCGTTTGCGTCAATTTACAGAGATTTTACGATACCCCGTTTGCGTCAATTTACAGAGATTTTACCCTACTCTGTTTGCGTCAATTTACAGAGATTTTACGGTACCCCGTTTGCGTCAATTTACAGAGATTTTACGATACCCCGTTTGCGTCAATTTACAGAGATTTTACGAAACACCGTTTGCGTCAATTTACAGAGATTTTACGGTACCCCGTTTGCGTCAATTTACAGAGATTTTACGGTACCCCGTTTGCGTCAATTTACAGAGATTTTACCCTACTCTGTTTGCGTCAATTTACAGAGATTTTACGGTACCCCATTTCCGTCAATTTACAGAGATTTTACGGTACCCCGTTTGCGTCAATTTACAGAGATTTTACGATACCCCGTTTGCGTCAATTTACAGAGATTTTACGATACCCCGTTTGCGTCAATTTACAGAGATTTTACCCTACTCTGTTTGCGTCAATTTACAGAGATTTTACGATACCCCGTTTGCGTCAATTTACAGAGATTTTACGGTACCCCGTTTGCGCCAATTTACAGAGATTTTACGGTACCCCGTTTGCGTCAATTTACAGAGATTTTACGATACCCTGTTTGCGTCAATTTACAGAGATTTTACGGTACCCCATTTGCGTCAATTTACAGAGACTTTACGGTACCCCGTTTGCGTCAATTTACAGAGATTTTACGATACCCTGTTTGCGTCAATTTACAGAGATTTTACGATACCCCGTTTGCGTCAATTTACAGAGATTTTACGGTACCCCGTTTGCGCCAATTTACAGAGATTTTACGGTACCCCGTTTGCGTCAATTTACAGAGATTTTACGATACCCCGTTTGCGTCAATTTACAGAGATTTTACGGTACCCCATTTGCGTCAATTTACAGAGACTTTACGGTACCCCGTTTGCGTCAATTTACAGAGATTTTACGGTACCCCGTTTGCGTCAATTTACAGAGATTTTACGGTACCCCGTTTACGATACCCTGTTTGCGTCAATTTACAGAGATTTTACGGTACCCCGTTTGCGTCAATTTACAGAGATTTTACGATACCCCGTTTGCGTCAATTTACAGAGATTTTACGATACCCCGTTTGCGTCAATTTACAGAGATTTTACGATACCCCGTTTGCGTCAATTTACAGAGATTTTACGGTACCCCGTTTGCGTCAATTTACAGAGATTTTACGTTACCCCTTTTGCGTCAATTTACAGAGATTTTACGGTACCCCATTTGCGTCAATTTACAGAGATTTTACGGTACCCCGTTTGCGTCAATTTACAGAGATTTTACGGTACCCCGTTTGCGTCAATTTACAGAGATTTTACGATACCCTGTTTGCGTCAATTTACAGAGATTTTACGGTACCCCATTTGCGTCAATTTACAGAGATTTTACGGTACCCCGTTTGCGTCAATTTACAGAGATTTTACGATACCCCGTTTGCGTCAATTTACAGAGATTTTACGATACCCCGTTTGCGTCAATTTACAGAGATTTTACCCTACTCTGTTTGCGTCAATTTACAGAGATTTTACGGTACCCCGTTTGCGTCAATTTACAGAGATTTTACGAAACACCGTTTGCGTCAATTTACAGAGATTTTACGGTACCCCGTTTGCGTCAATTTACAGAGATTTTACGGTACCCCGTTTGCGTCAATTTACAGAGATTTTACGGTACCCCGTTTGCGTCAATTTACAGAGATTTTACGGTACCCCATTTGCGTCAATTTACAGAGACTTTACGGTACCCCGTTTGCGTCAATTTACAGAGATTTTACGATACCCCGTTTGCGTCAATTTACAGAGATTTTACGGTACCCCGTTTGCGTCAATTTACAGAGATTTTACGATACCCTGTTTGCGTCAATTTACAGAGATTTTACGATACCCCGTTTGCGTCAATTTACAGAGATTTTACGGTACCCCGTTTGCGCCAATTTACAGAGATTTTACGGTACCCCGTTTGCGTCAATTTACAGAGATTTTACGATACCCTGTTTGCGTCAATTTACAGAGATTTTACGGTACCCCATTTGCGTCAATTTACAGAGACTTTACGGTACCCCGTTTGCGTCAATTTACAGAGATTTTACGATACCCTGTTTGCGTCAATTTACAGAGATTTTACGATACCCCGTTTGCGTCAATTTACAGAGATTTTACGGTACCCCGTTTGCGCCAATTTACAGAGATTTTACGGTACCCCGTTTGCGTCAATTTACAGAGATTTTACGATACCCCGTTTGCGTCAATTTACAGAGATTTTACGGTACCCCATTTGCGTCAATTTACAGAGACTTTACGGTACCCCGTTTGCGTCAATTTACAGAGATTTTACGGTACCCCGTTTGCGTCAATTTACAGAGATTTTACGGTACCCCGTTTACGATACCCTGTTTGCGTCAATTTACAGAGATTTTACGGTACCCCGTTTGCGTCAATTTACAGAGATTTTACGGTACCCCGTTTGCGTCAATTTACAGAGATTTTACGATACCCCGTTTGCGTCAATTTACAGAGATTTTACGATACCCCGTTTGCGTCATTTTACAGAGATTTTACGATACCCCGTTTGCGTCAATTTACAGAGATTTTACGGTACCCCGTTTGCGTCAATTTACAGAGATTTTACGTTACCCCTTTTGCGTCAATTTACAGAGATTTTACGGTACCCCATTTGCGTCAATTTACAGAGATTTTACGGTACCCCGTTTGCGTCAATTTACAGAGATTTTACGGTACCCCGTTTGCGTCAATTTACAGAGATTTTACGATACCCTGTTTGCGTCAATTTACAGAGATTTTACGGTACCCCATTTGCGTCAATTTACAGAGATTTTACGGTACCCCGTTTGCGTCAATTTACAGAGATTTTACGATACCCCGTTTGCGTCAATTTACAGAGATTTTACGATACCCCGTTTGCGTCAATTTACAGAGATTTTACCCTACTCTGTTTGCGTCAATTTACAGAGATTTTACGGTACCCCGTTTGCGTCAATTTACAGAGATTTTACGGTACCCCGTTTGCGCCAATTTACAGAGATTTTACGGTACCCCGTTTGCGTCAATTTACAGAGATTTTACGATACCCCGTTTGCGTCAATTTACAGAGATTTTACGGTACCCCATTTGCGTCAATTTACAGAGACTTTACGGTACCCCGTTTGCGTCAATTTACAGAGATTTTACGGTACCCCGTTTGCGTCAATTTACAGAGATTTTACGGTACCCCGTTTACGATACCCTGTTTGCGTCAATTTACAGAGATTTTACGGTACCCCGTTTGCGTCAATTTACAGAGATTTTACGGTACCCCGTTTGCGTCAATTTACAGAGATTTTACGATACCCCGTTTGCGTCAATTTACAGAGATTTTACGATACCCCGTTTGCGTCATTTTACAGAGATTTTACGATACCCCGTTTGCGTCAATTTACAGAGATTTTACGGTACCCCGTTTGCGTCAATTTACAGAGATTTTACGTTACCCCTTTTGCGTCAATTTACAGAGATTTTACGGTACCCCATTTGCGTCAATTTACAGAGATTTTACGGTACCCCGTTTGCGTCAATTTACAGAGATTTTACGGTACCCCGTTTGCGTCAATTTACAGAGATTTTACGATACCCTGTTTGCGTCAATTTACAGAGATTTTACGGTACCCCATTTGCGTCAATTTACAGAGATTTTACGGTACCCCGTTTGCGTCAATTTACAGAGATTTTACGATACCCCGTTTGCGTCAATTTACAGAGATTTTACGATACCCCGTTTGCGTCAATTTACAGAGATTTTACCCTACTCTGTTTGCGTCAATTTACAGAGATTTTACGGTACCCCGTTTGCGTGAATTTACAGAGATTTTACGATACCCCGTTTGCGTCAATTTACAGAGATTTTACGATACACCGTTTGCGTCAATTTACAGAGATTTTACGGTACCCCGTTTGCGTCAATTTACAGAGATTTTACGGTACCCCGTTTGCGTCAATTTACAGAGATTTTACGGTACCCCGTTTGCGTCAATTTACATAGATTTTACGGTACCCCATTTGCGTCAATTTACAGAGACTTTACGGTACCCCGTTTGCGTCAATTTACAGAGATTTTACGATACCCCGTTTGCGTCAATTTACAGAGATTTTACGGTACCCCGTTTGCGTCAATTTACAGAGATTTTACGATACCCTGTTTGCGTTAATTTACAGAGATTTTACGATACCCCGTTTGCGTCAATTTACAGAGATTTTACGGTACCCCGTTTGCGCCAATTTACAGAGATTTTACGGTACCCCGTTTGCGTCAATTTACAGAGATTTTACGATACCCTGTTTGCGTCAATTTACAGAGATTTTACGGTACCCCATTTACGTCAATTTACAGAGACTTTACGGTACCCCGTTTGCGTCAATTTACAGAGATTTTACGGTACCCCGTTTGCGTCAATTTACAGAGATTTTACGATACCCTGTTTGCGTCAATTTACAGAGATTTTACGGTACCCCATTTGCGTCAATTTACAGAGATTTTACGGTACCCCGTTTGCGTCAATTTACAAAGATTTTACGATACCCCGTTTGCGTCAATTTACAGAGATTTTACGGTACCCCGTTTATGTCAATTTACAGAGATTTTACGGTACCCCGTTTGCGTCAATTTACAGAGATTTTACGATACCCTGTTTGCGTCAATTTACAGAGATTTTACGGTACCCCATTTGCGTCAATTTAAAGAGATTTTACGGTACCCCGTTTGCGTCAATTTAAAGAGATTTTACGGTACCCCATTTGTGTCAATTTGCAGAGACTTTACGGTACCCCGTTTGCGTCAATTTACAGAGATTTTACGATACCCCGTTTGCGTCAATTTACAGAGATTTTACGGTACCCCGTTTGCGTCAATTTACAGAGATTTTACGGTACCCCGTTTGCGCCAATTTACAGAGATTTTACGGTACCCCGTTTGCGTCAATTTACAGAGATTTTACGATACCCCGTTTGCGTCAATTTACAGAGATTTTACGGTACCCCATTTGCGTCAATTTACAGAGACTTTACGGTACCCCGTTTGCGTCAATTTACAGAGATTTTACGGTACCCCGTTTGCGTCAATTTACAGAGATTTTACGGTACCCCGTTTACGATACCCTGTTTGCGTCAATTTACAGAGATTTTACGGTACCCCGTTTGCGTCAATTTACAGAGATTTTACGGTACCCCGTTTGCGTCAATTTACAGAGATTTTACGATACCCCGTTTGCGTCAATTTACAGAGATTTTACGATACCCCGTTTGCGTCATTTTACAGAGATTTTACGATACCCCGTTTGCGTCAATTTACAGAGATTTTACGGTACCCCGTTTGCGTCAATTTACAGAGATTTTACGTTACCCCTTTTGCGTCAATTTACAGAGATTTTACGGTACCCCATTTGCGTCAATTTACAGAGATTTTACGGTACCCCGTTTGCGTCAATTTACAGAGATTTTACGGTACCCCGTTTGCGTCAATTTACAGAGATTTTACGATACCCTGTTTGCGTCAATTTACAGAGATTTTACGGTACCCCATTTGCGTCAATTTAAAGAGATTTTACGGTACCCCGTTTGCGTCAATTTACAGAGATTTTACGATACCCCGTTTGCGTCAATTTACAGAGATTTTACGATACCCCGTTTGCGTCAATTTACAGAGATTTTACCCTACTCTGTTTGCGTCAATTTACAGAGATTTTACGGTACCCCGTTTGCGTCAATTTACAGAGATTTTACGATACCCCGTTTGCGTCAATTTACAGAGATTTTACGATACACCGTTTGCGTCAATTTACAGAGATTTTACGGTACCCCGTTTGCGTCAATTTACAGAGATTTTACGGTACCCCGTTTGCGTCAATTTACAGAGATTTTACGGTACCCCGTTTGCGTCAATTTACATAGATTTTACGGTACCCCATTTGCGTCAATTTACAGAGACTTTACGGTACCCCGTTTGCGTCAATTTACAGAGATTTTACGATACCCCGTTTGCGTCAATTTACAGAGATTTTACGGTACCCCGTTTGCGTCAATTTACAGAGATTTTACGATACCCTGTTTGCGTTAATTTACAGAGATTTTACGATACCCCGTTTGCGTCAATTTACAGAGATTTTACGGTACCCCGTTTGCGCCAATTTACAGAGATTTTACGGTACCCCGTTTGCGTCAATTTAAGGAGATTTTACGATACCCTGTTTGCGTCAATTTACAGAGATTTTACGGTACCCCATTTACGTCAATTTACAGAGACTTTACGGTACCCCGTTTGCGTCAATTTACAGAGATTTTACGGTACCCCGTTTGCGTCAATTTACAGAGATTTTACGATACCCTGTTTGCGTCAATTTACAGAGATTTTACGGTACCCCATTTGCGTCAATTTACAGAGATTTTACGGTACCCCGTTTGCGTCAATTTACAAAGATTTTACGATACCCCGTTTGCGTCAATTTACAGAGATTTTACGGTACCCCGTTTATGTCAATTTACAGAGATTTTACGGTACCCCGTTTGCGTCAATTTACAGAGATTTTACGATACCCTGTTTGCGTCAATTTACAGAGATTTTACGGTACCCCATTTGCGTCAATTTAAAGAGATTTTACGGTACCCCGTTTGCGTCAATTTACAGAGATTTTACGGTACCCCATTTGTGTCAATTTGCAGAGACTTTACGGTACCCCGTTTGCGTCAATTTACAGAGAGTTTACGATACCCCGTTTGCGTCAATTTACAGAGATTTTACGGTACCCCGTTTGCGTCAATTTACAGAGATTTTACGGTACCCCATTTGTGTCAATTTGCAGAGACTTTACGGTACCCCGTTTGCGTCAATTTACAGAGATTTTACGTTACCCCTTTTGCTTCAATTTACAGAGATTTTACGGTACCCCGTTTGCGTCAATTTACAGAGATTTTACGGTACCCCGTTTGCGTCAATTTACAGAGATTTTACGGTACCCCGTTTGCGTCAATTTACAGAGATTTTACGGTACCCCATTTGCGTCAATTTACAGAGACTTTACGGTACCCCGTTTGCGTCAATTTACAGAGATTTTACGGTACCCCATTTGCGTCAATTTACAGAGACTTTACGGTACCCCGTTTGCGTCAATTTACAGAGATTTTACGATACCCCGTTTGGGTCAATTTACAGAGATTTTACGGTACCCCGTTTGCGTCAATTTACAGAGATTTGACGATACCCTGTTTGCGTCAATTTACAGAGATTTTACGATACCCCGTTTGCGTCAATTTACAGAGATTTTACGGTACCCCGTTTGCGCCAATTTACAGAGATTTTACGGTACCCCGTTTGCGTCAATTTACAGAGATTTTACGATACCCTGTTTGCGTCAATTTACAGAGATTTTACGGTAGCCCATTTGCGTTAATTTACAGAGACTTTACGGTACCCCGTTTGCGTCAATTTACAGAGATTTTACGGTACCCCGTTTGCGTCAATTTACAGAGATTTTACGATACCCTGTTTGCGTCAATTTACAGAGATTTTACGGTACCCCGTTTGCGTCAATTTACAGAGATTTTACGATACCCCGTTTGCGTCAATTTACAGAGATTTTACGGTACCCGTTTGCGTCAATTTACTGAGATTTTACGATACCCCGTTTGCGTCAATTTACAGAGACTTTACGGTACCCCGTTTGCGTCAATTTACAGAGATTTTACGATACCCCGTTTGCGTCAATTTACAAAGATTTTACGGTACCCCGTTTGCGTCAATGTACAGAGATTTTACGATACCCCGTTTGCGTCAATTTACAGAGATTTTACGGTACCCCGTGTGCGTCAATTTACAGAGATTTTACGGTACCCCGTTTGCGTCAATTTACAGAGATTTTACGGTACCCCATTTGCGTCAATTTACAGAGACTTTACGGTACCCCGTTTGCGTCAATTTACAGAGATTTTGCGATACCCCGTTTGCGTCAATTTGCAGAGATTTTACGATACCCCGTTTACGTCAATTTACAGAGATTTTACGGTACCCGTTTGCGTCAATTTACTGAGATTTTACGATACCCCGTTTGCGTCAATTTACAGAGACTTTACGGTACCCCGTTTGCGTCAATTTACAGAGATTTTACGGTACCCCGTTTGCGTCAATTTACAGAGACTTTACGGTACCCCGTTTGCGTCAATTTACAGAGATTTTACGATACCCCGTTTGCGTCAATTTACAGAGATTTTACGGTACCCCGTTTGCGTCAATTTACAGAGATTTTACGATACCCCGTTTGCGTCAATTTACAGAGATTTTACGGTACCCGTTTGCGTCAATTTACTGAGATTTTACGATACCCCGTTTGCGTCAATTTACAGAGACTTTACGGTACCCCGTTTGCGTCAATTTACAGAGATTTTACGATACCCCGTTTGCGTCAATTTACAAAGATTTTACGGTACCCCGTTTGCGTCAATGTACAGAGATTTTACGGTACCCCGTGTGCGTCAATTTACAGAGATTTTACGGTACCCCGTGTGCGTCAATTTACAGAGATTTTACGGTACCCCGTTTGCGTCAATTTACAGAGATTTTACGGTACCCCGTTTGCGTCAATTTACAGAGATTTTACGGTACCCCGTTTGCGTCAATTTACAGAGATTTTGCGATACCCCGTTTGCGTCAATTTACAGAGATTTTACGGTACCCCGTTTGCGTCAATTTACTGAGATTTTGCGATACCCCGTTTACGTCAATTTACAGAGATTTTACGGTACCCGTTTGCGTCAATTTACAGAGATTTTGCGATACCCCGTTTACGTCAATTTACAGAGATTTTACGGTACCCGTTTGCGTCAATTTACAGAGATTTTGCGATACCCCGTTTACGTCAATTTACAGAGATTTTACGGTACCCGTTTTCGTCAATTTACTGAGATTTTACGATACCCAGTTTGTGTTAATTTACAGCAGTGTTATTCACAGACATTTTATGTCAGACGTCCAATTACAGTAAAATCTTTGTAAATAGTAGATTTACAAACATTTTTGGAAGATTTTATAAAGTCTGTAAATTGTAAGTATTTCTTCTCATTACAGCTTTTATAATTTGTTAACATTTTACAAACATTTTATAGAGACTTAAAACCGAAATCTCTATGAAACTCTACAAAATTTCTGTAAAATAAATTTACAGAGATTTTGTTTTGAACAGGTAAAATTATCAAGTCTGTAAATTACTGATTTATAGACATTTTATGAAGTCTGTAAATGGTCCAAATCTTCCAGTGTATATCCCCCATCCCCAACCCAGAATCCCCTAAAAGCCCAGAATATTTTGAGTAACCATTTATACTTTAATCCTGGAATTTGACTAAAATGAACCTAGTCCGTTGATATTAGGGCCTGTGTAAGTAAAGAACACTTGTTAAGAGCAAAAGAGGAAATCAGTAGCTGTACAATCAATTTAACGTTATTATACATAACTTTGGATCTTTCCAGTAAAGAATTGTAAGTTCCTTTCCTTATTTTCTTATTTATTTATTTTGCAGTGTAAAGGGCTATGTTACGGGGATATTGCTGTCTTTGGTTTTTTTTCACAGAAGCACAAAATGCTCATAGTTATGAACCAGATACCACTAACCACAATTATCATTCGATGCAAATGTTTCTTCCTTTTCATTGGCCGAGAGCTCACCACGTGACCTGCAAATAACTGCCTACAAATAATGATGTGCTCATGCGCAATGTCGTTCAACTGTTTTTGGCTGCAAATACTATTCTGCTCATGCGTAAATGAAACCACGCTTTTCTCCTTGCGATCGCTCTTTCGTGAAAATGGCAGATCGCTTCGCTTCTCGAAGATATTCCTTAAAAAACAAACTCGGTGATCGAATGATAAAACAATTATTGAACTCGGATATCGCAAAATATCGTGACTGGCAGTGTCTCGCAGATCAATTAATTATTTGCTTCAGCCTTCGGCTTCGGCAAATAATTGATCTGCTTGCCACTGACAAATCACGATATTTTGCTCAACCTCGCCCAATAATTGCTAATTATTTTGCAGGCATAGTTTCAAAACCAGGGCCCTTTTTTCAAGTTTCAATCCATGCCCATCTGTTCCTTTTATCAAGGGCTAAATATGAGCTTAAATGACAAAGTGGGCTATAATTCTTGGAATTTAATTGATGCAAAGACTCATTTTTCATTAGCTTTTTAAACAGGCTGCAAATAGCGTGACATAGCCCATTTACTCTTTTGGTCTGTTTGTTGTTGTTGATATTGTTGTTGTATTGAGAGGGTTGTTTGTTTCAACCTTTTTGTTACTTTTTTCATTGTTCTTTTTTTCTGTATTTCCATTTTTCAAAGGTCATAAACAGTAATGAAGACGCTTACTCTGTTGTAAAGTACCATTTCAAAGAACCATTTGTTACCAGAACCTTACAAATTTTCCCGGATGTTGACACCTCGAAGGTGGTTTACTTAAGAACAGAAATATATGGATGTCGTCCCACTCCTGGTAATGTTATTATCATAGTGTACACTGATAACGCGTGATTTAAAGTTGCTCGATAGGGTTTTTCAGGGGCAATACCTCCCAAATTTCAGCCCAAACTACCATTAAAAAATACACACACTACTTGGGA
>NC_133203.1:13347914-13405414 GCF_958299795.1 Porites lutea | reverse complement strand
ACAGGCAAAATTAATTTTGAAAAGAGTAAATATTTAAGTAATACAATCGATGCCTGCTGGTAAAAAGTATCATTGATCATGACTTGAAGTTCTCTCAAAGCTTCTCCTAGGGAGAAGCACAATCTGACTCTTTATAAACTTTTATTTATTTTTCTCTGTGAAGTCTAGATCTTCATTCCTTGATTCTTCTGCTTCATTCAAACCCGTTATAAATGGTAAACCTCTAGTTAATACGAAGACTCATAAAAAGCTGAGTCAACTTGTGATTGTTTCTCAAAACTTCAACAGCTTTAAACTTTGAAAGTTTATTCATTAGTGAAGCTTAAAGGTGCAAATTAAATTTTAAACAAACTTAACCGAATAAATACTGATTTTACAGCTCAACCAGCACTTAGAAGCTGGCTAAAGCTAGATGTAAAGAGAAAAAGCTTCTTTGATCACACTAAGATTTGTTTACGTTTTGAGAGTTTAATAGCGGAGCTCCACGCGCGCGCGCGCGCGTGGGCGGAACCCCATAGCTAAGGAAATCTACCCATCCCAGAAAATTTGGTAATCACGTGACCGACCGACCGACCGACCGACCGTCCGTCCGCACCACAGGCATACCATTGTTTACTCTCACACTTTCTAGCTACTTTGGGAGCCCAGGAGAAAGCTGATTACACATCAATGTTGTCATCAATTGACAGCTGTCAAAACAGGGTATCCGCTGACCACTATCACCTGACCGAATCGCGGGCTCAGGTGTCGACCCATCGAGGTCGAGTATTTTTTTGAAGTTATCCGCTGACAATTTACTCGTTTTCAAATGATCGCAGGCTCACGTTTACTTTTGTTTTAAATTCATATCAAATATGTTGTGTTTATGTCAGTATCGCCCCGCACTATTACGATTTTGATTTCAAACTGACCTTAGACGCAAAAATTCAGCCAGTTTTTTTTTAAATACAGGCGGGGAAGATCCTTTTCTTAACATGGTCACTTGTTGGTCACGCTCCACGTCCAATTTTTACGCTCTGATTGGTTAAAATTTGACAGGTGAGTCCATGCGTAAAATTTATGCAGCATCTTGAAAGTTGTTTACTTTGACAGCTGAAGCTGACAGAGTTTTGAGTCAACTTGTGATGTTTTTAACTGCCTTTTTCTACTGGATGTACAAAATGAAATACAGCTTCTATCAAGAGTGTTCTCTTATTCATGGCTGGTTTGTTTATTGGGTTTTTGGTTGAAAAATGCGTCGCTTGTCAAAGCCGATAATCCGATTTCGGATGGCATCGTTTTTGTGTTTCACCTTGCTGGATGCGTACGAGAATTATAAAGGCTCAAGCGATCCTTGCCTTACTTGATAGCTTACAAGAGCTGCATCTCGAAATATGGTAAGCCTGAGTAATTATTGTATTTTAATATATCTAATTTCATGAAGTCCAGCTGAGCAGTTTATGAAGCTGCTATGCACGTTTGTGTTAAGATTTGACTGAGACACTAATCTGACCTCGTATGAGTTTTGATATAAGCTTAAGCTTACAGAACTTTAAAAAGCCTTTAGTCGATATTAATTCACCTTAAATAGAAAGAAAAAACTTTCCGAAGAATATTTAGTTATAATTTTGGCCGTAGAAAGAAAGCTTTGAACGATTTTCTTTTCGTGAGTTCATCTTTGAAAACAGCCAACACCGGGAAACCGGCGGCTTAAAACATAAACTTTAAGCTTACTAGTAAAGACTTGAGGATTCTTAGACACACTTAAATACTCATTTGTTTTCGTGAATGAAAATTGTTGTCTCTGTAAATGTTCTATCGAATTATTTTTCTTTATTGATTTTTGGTAGTCTCAAAAGTGTAATTTTCACAGCTTTGCCGTTTGTTTTCAGGCGTTCATAAACATCGCTCGCAGGAGTACTCAAAATGCCAAGCGTATCAAACGCTTTTTAAGATTACACATCGTTATAAAACCGTTAATAAAAAATAGACTCAATAAATTCTTTATCACGTTGAAGCGTAACTCTTTTAAAATTTCTTCGCAAATTTGGCGCTTGTCAAAAATTAGAACCGGCTGGCCGTATAGGTGATTTTAGAAATTTTTTGAACGGTTTCGCTAAAAGTCCACGCGTGCCTCTATGGTCCTGAATATTGAATGAATGAAATTTGTCTTAAATAGTTGTGAAATACTGCATTTTGTACGAGGTCTGTATGATAAAACAGCGCCTCATAGAACTCTTTCTCCTCAGATGTGGTGTATAAAAAAATAAAAGATTGGTTTGCACGCACCAAGATTTATTGGCAAGAATTTGTAAACTTGTCGAACGCAAAAAATTCGGTCTGATTTGTTTTGCAAGAATTTGTTTTGCACGCCTTATCTACTGTGATCAAAGCTCATTGGTCTTAAATGTGACCGAAGACTATTTTTTGGGTGTACATATAAGGCTATATCAACTCGATACAAAATTTGTTTCACTCCAAAATCACTTAGCTTTTCCCTCAAAAGTCACATGAATGTTCCCTTACGTTAACTGATTTGTGGAGTACAAAAATATTGTTTGATTTAAGTCATAAATTTATCAATGGGAACTTCGCTTTTAGCTGTGGCTAAATATATATATTATAAATTTATGACTTTCATGACTTCCATCTGATGGTTTCATCGCCGCGCTCAAAGCCGGCTTTCTTGCCACCAAGAAACGATCAACAACTGTTATCGCTCGGCTACATTTTAAAGATTTTCTCCTCCTTAACCACAATAAAGTACTGTTTAAGTAAATCGTTTACGTACCATCAAAAGCTATCAAAGAAAAGTCGCCCAAACTCCAGCACATTGCTCCTTTTGCCGGGACGGTCAAAAAATTTTCCTTGATCCCTGGTTTGAACATTCCTTTCCATGAGTTGCATTTCTAACGTATTCACAGAATTTCTCCTTCGCTGGCATTCACAAATATTGGTTTAACAGATGGTCGAAGATGGTCTCAGTTGAATTTCACTTTGCGCGTGCTTCGCGCACGGGCTAAGCTTGGCGAACAAAGAGGTAAACAAGTGATGTCATAGACATGCGTAGTACGTTATTCAGCCCTGTCGATTTTCCTTGGTTTTTTAACTGTCCAGTTTGACCTGTCCGATTACGCGGAGCTCTTAGTAATCGGACAGGTCAAGTCGGACAGTTTTGGAGTTGCAATAGCAAAATTAAGCTAAAAATATGGGCTGTTACGAACCAATCAGATTCGAGCATTTTGCTATAGACACAATTAGACAGATTATAGAAGGGAAGCACTATGTATATAAGCACTAAGCACTACGTAATTAATTGAAAGAAAAGAAAAAGTTCATTCAAAGTCAATAAGTTAATTTCATTTGTATAGGCAATAGTATGATTTGTAGTGATATTTGGCATAAATACCACGAGTGATATTTCATTTTGGGCATTTTGAAATATCACTCGTGGTATTTATGCCAAATATCACGTACAAATCATGCTATTATTTGTTTATACTACTACACGCAAAGGTTTTGTAATTTTCACATGTAAGTATTTCAAATTAAGCTGAAATACCACTGCTCTAATTATAAGCCAATCAAATTGCAGAAATTTCTAATGTAGTATTATAAATCAGCAAATAAGAAGTAAACAACTGAAATTAAATTTTTTCTTTGGCCATTGCTGTTTCTGGGTCGTTTTTTGGATTACCTGACATCGCCTGACCCACTAAGTCGCTCCCAGTGTACGTTGAACTTTGGCCGTTTTTATACTACTGATAAGGACGCATTATCTGTCTGGACGAACTTGGGCGGGGTAGAAGAGAACAAAAAAGGCCCTCAAGCCGACAGCCTGGGGAAAAAAATCATGCTAACTGTAGCTGAATAAAGAATTCAAAATAAAAATCATGCAAGAGAAGTTTTCCCCTTCCAGCTGAATAGAGTAGCAATCATCCCCTGGCCAAGAGAGCAAACTAATTCAAGAAGGCGGTACCTGGGACTATAAAAAAGGGGTTGGTTGGGTGCTGTATTTATTTATCTGTAAGGAGCCGTCCTAGTTAGATGTATAACATCTCCTAAAGCAGAAAAACGTTAAGAATGTTGGCTGTCGTACCAGCTATGTACCATCATCCACAGGAAACAACAATATATTGAAAAACGACTATCCCATAATCAGCCTTAATATAGAGGACATATTCTCGCTCTCGACTATAAACAGAGACAGAATAGAACAGTTCATTGAACAAGCGAACAATCATCACCCTACGATCAAATTTGCGGCTTAAGAGCGACTGTCTGTAAATATCGACCAAAATCGACTTTTTGTGGCACAAGTTCAAAATTCGGATTTAGCTCATATTTGGCTCATCGATAACCCTTAATGAGTAATGAAAAATGCTGTAGTTAGTTTTCCCAAATAACGTGTTCTTTTGTTAAAATTAGAGAAAACTCATTTTGCCCGTTCGGAGCCCAAAATCCACTTCCCACTGGAAAACTTGAACTGTTTACAGACTTCACAAAAGTTGGTGAAATCTCTGTAAAATGTCTAGATTTCCTTTGTAAATTACGATCTCTGTAAATGCGCGCATTCACAGAGATTTTGTAACTCCATAAAAAGTCTGTAAATTTTAACACATTTTCTTCACTATGATTGCATGAAATGTGTATAAAATCTTACTAAAATATCTGTAAATTTGTTTTAAAATTTACAGGGATTTTGCGCTAAAAACAACAAATGTCTGTAAAATCTCTTTACTTTCTCTGTAAAAATTACAGGAGAAAAAATCTCTGTAAACCCGTAAACATAAAATCTCCATGTTATCTCTGTAAAAAGTGAGCGAAAAAAAAGTGCATGAAATGTCTGTAAAATGTACACCAAAAGAACTACACAAAATCTTAAGGAAAAGTACATGAAATGTTTGTAAAATGTAAATGTTTTATTGCACAAAATCTGAGCAAAATGTTAATGTTTTCTCTGTAAATAAAGCACGTAAAATGAGACGCGTCAACAATGGACAGTGTAAAATATTAAAAAAATTTCTATAAAAAGTAAATAAAACTTTGCATAAAATGTTAGTAAAATGACCACAAATAAAGCAGACAAAATGTCAAAAAGGAGTTCATATGATATCAGTAAATGCATATAATTTTATTGCAAATATGAATCCATGTAAAAATGTGTATGAATAATAGTTATTGCGGTTTTTTTTTCATTAAGACTGTAAAAACAGTTTGGAACAAGAAAACAGTCAAAACTATAACAAACTGAAATAAATAATTTTTCTCTTAATCACTATAATTTAATCTAGGATAAATAATTCTTAAAAAGGTATGAAAAATACATCAATTTGATTACCAGTACTCCAATAATAAAACTTAAATGAGAATAGTACTATATAGCGGATTTAAAATAAACCACCATTTTATAAGTAATTATCAAATAGTCACATGTAATAAACCTACTGCAATAATATGCTCATAGAATCTGACTGTATTAATTTGATATATTATGTTTATAAATATTTTGCAATCCTTTAGGGCGATTTTACGTAACCCGTGAAATAGATTACTACACACTGCAAAACTATAATTCCATTAAATTCTTCTGTTAACTATACTCATTTGGCACTTTTTGTTTGATACTGTTTCACAGGTTTAGTACAATCACTCTACATATGTGTGTACAGTGAGTCCTCAATTCTTTTTCATGTTTCCTCCTAAAAGTCAACTTAATTCTTTGAAAAAATCAAGAACAAAATATAACTATAATTTATTACTTCCTAAAAAATGGATTACTCAACAAGTACTAGGTTATCTTTGGAAATCAATTTGGTTTCATCCTTTCTCCTGACTTTACCCTTGCCAAAACGTTCTTTACCTAGTAGTATCACTAATGATTCTTTGCCATATGACTGTCCCTTAGGGACAGTCACACCCAGTTGTGTAAGGGCCTTTTTAACACTCCTGACAGTGACATCACTAAGCTTTTTCGCATTAAGGAAAAACAAGGCGGTTATTACCGCAAAGGTATGAGAAATCTGAAAGAAAGCAAAAGAAGGCATGCACAACAGAATGTAATGTACATATATCCATCAGTTAATTAGTGGACAATACATGGTATAAGTATCATTATTGTATAGCTGGACTGTTGTCCTCAACAGAGCACAATAGACCTATTCAGCCAACTCAATGTTGTACCCAATTCAAACCCTTTGGGAATAAAAGGTTTTGTTTCAGGAATTTCCATATCATTCAGATATGAATACCACATTATAATGCAAATACAATACACAAAGAATCTTATCCCTGGGAGATTTGAATTGGGTTATACACTGAGTTAGCCGAATAGGTCTATTCATTGTTATTTTGAGGTTTTATGGCAGTAAAAATAGATCTGTTTCCTGCCAAGACTCTTTGAGCTGGGAACATTGCATATTACCCACAAATGTAGACTGCATGTTGAGATTAATATTATTTTAAATGCAAAGAAGATCTTTGCAGGTACAGATGCAACAAAAGAAAGCCTGAAATAATTCTGGCTCGTACAGGATTTGAACCATTGACTGATACTGGTGCAGCACTCTAATTGCATAGGTAAAATATTTGAATCCTGTATAAGCCTGAATTTTTTTTCAGGATTTTTTTTTGCCGCTGCATAAGTTGCTTCTATCTCCTTTCTGTTTAATTTTTCCCCTAGCCTAGGACCAGGCTCCTTGGTGGGATAAAAAGCAAAAAACAGGATGGAAAGCGTCAAAAACAAAGAAGTGAGCCAAGTGAGCCGAGCGGGTGACTTGGGAGGGAAGAGACGGCGTCCTTTCCCTTTCGCTAGTCCCCCACTTGGCTCGCTTCGTTTGCTTGCCAATTGTTTTTGCACTCCTGTTCACTCCATTTTTTGCCTTTTTTCCCTACCAAGGAGCCTGGTCCCAGGCTATTCTTCCCCTTGCAGTTCTAATTATAAGAAATTCATCATTTAAACTCTCAGTACAAAAGAATATGGCCCACTAAATCTTAAAGCTTCCTTCCCGCGCGCCCTATAAAATTCAGAGACATAATAATACCTTACAGACCTTGTTTTTCATAGTCCGTACTGTAAGTTACCATTTCTCGTTTTTTCCTGTTGAGTTATGGCCCACACCTTTGGGCCATCAATCAACAGGAAAAAACTTGGTCTGTAAATGACAGTACAGACTGAGAAAAACGAGGATAGGAAGAGGTGTGTAATTGTTTATTTACAATTAATAATTATTGTAATAGCTTACTATGTTTTGTTTCAATAACATCACGTTGTTTTCCTCCACCCGCTTTAATTTTTCCCACTCATACTGGGATAAAGGACTATTTCTTTTATTCTTGTTTTGGCCCTCTGCCTGTAAAGTATGAACCAGTTAAAAAGTCAAAGTTCATGTGTGCTGAATCTAATGCATATGAGCAAAATTTATTGTTATTGACTTGTACCCAGGGGCTCTAATAAAATTTGATGTATTTAGCTTGTCTCGTAGAGCGACCAATGTTTTCAATAAGGAGCTTGATATAATCTCCCTTGTACAGTGCAACCTTGATATAACAAGGGTCCAAGGGACTGGCAAAATATGCTTGCTATAATGAGGTTCTTTCTTCTTTTTCATATATGTTACTGGGGCGAAGAAAATTGTTTGTTATACTGAGGACTTCGTTAAATAGTGGTTCATTTTATCGAGGTTCCACTGTACTACTTCAGTTTAGGAAAAAAAGTAGGCGATGCATTTCATTACCTCTCCGTGCTAATTGAGGAACTGTGTTTATCTGCATTAGATTTGGCACATGTATAGTACAACATGTTTAAACCAGACCTCACATGCATCAGAATTCTAATGGCAAAGCATGACATTGCAAGACATATTACTACATGTAGGCTAGGATTAGAACTTAGTATAATACAGCATTGACCATTAAGTTCCTCTGCTGCAAGATGAAAGGAAACTTACCTCTTGGTCAGACTCTGAGTTTTCATCTTTTCCTTCTTCCAATGTAGATACTTAAGCTCTCTGTAAAATAAAAAAAGTACCCATTTAGAATCACTATAAACTTTGACTGCATAACAGACAACCAATCCTGTGCTCTAATAAAAATTAATGGCTTGAAGACGAAAATCTCTAGACCTTTGAAACGCAGAGTACCCAGCTTATTTGTTTTGTTCAAGGGCTAAGATCTTCTGGTTGTCAAAGGGCACAAAAAAAATTATTGCTACAGACCACTGGAGCACAGTCCTGAAAAACAGGTTTCATAACTACAAGTGGAATGAAAATTCATTACCTCAATCACATCTTCTCCACTGCCTTCTTCAACATTTGTTTTAGCTTTCTAAAGAAATAAAGATGTGTTCTCAACAATGATGTGCAAGAATAACGTTAATAAAAATATAATTATGATATGTTATTCCACTAGTGGAACAGAACAATAACATTCTTCTAAGCAGCCAGCTCCAATTACGACACTTTTTTTCACGAGAGCTTCCACTGTGTAAAACATGCTTATGATTTTAATAATATTATGGTGTACCACATTTGAAATATAGCAGTACAATATAGACCAAAGATTCAATAGAAATGTTAACTAAAGAAGGTAAGTAATGTACAGTGAACATGTTAATTTTGTACTTCGCTCACTTATAAAAAGGCCATTGTGGACAGGTTGTTTTGGCAGTTGGGATGCAATAGGCCACTTTTGGTATATTAAAATTCAGCATGATAACGAGTCTTAGAGGACGCAAACAAAACAAATGAACAAACATACAAAGAAAATGAATAAACATGTTTATTCATTTTCTGTGTTTCAAGTTCTGGGAAGGTCACACTACTGATATCGGCTCCCAAAGTTTTCACGCCAGTTGAATTTTTTGGAACGTAAATTCAAGAAGCCAAAATGCGCAGGGATCTAGCGATCAAAGAGATGTTTTTTTTTCTTTTATCTCGCTGTTATTTATTACGCTAATTCAACGTGCAAGGTGAAGAAAGGCGAAGACGTGGATGACTCGTGCCCCCAAAATTTCTTTCACAGCGTGATGTGATCTATGTCCGGTTCTGTCATCAAGACCTTCGCCGATGAGCGTCTATTGGCTAGCAACCTCGGTATTTCATTTTTCCCTAGCTATTGCTTTGGGGTAGCTGTCAAGGGAAACTCTATTGTTCTCGAGACATATCCCAGACCCAGACGATAAAATTTCCCCGAGGTAAGTTACCTAGGGAAAAATCGGTCACACTTAAAAAATCAAGTTTCCCTAGGTAAACTGTCAACAAGTCGTGTTTACCTAGGTAAAAAGTCTGTAGTGTGACCACAGCTAATGAAGACCACAAAAATTAAATCTGGAAAACTGTTAGGCTAACAAGTTTCAAACGGACCAATTGCCATCCTTTTCAATGTCTGTCCATCTGTTTTGAACACGAACAAAAATGTTTATTTGTTCTCACTCTTGCTCTTTGCTTTGTTACTTAAAACTTCTTTTCATGTTTTGAGCAGTATTTTTATGTTTCACTGAGATTGGTCGTGGTTTCCACTGCTGTAGTTTTGACAAATTTCGTGGGCTCCTTTAAGTTGCTAAGTACTAGTTATTGATCAGTGGTTAAAGAACCTTAGATTTGGTATCAGGGCAGCTTACCTCGTCTTACTATCTGTATTCTCCATCACAATATTCAGTCTTGGATAGCCTTAGCACAGTCAAACAGTCCAACTTTCAAATTATTCTTGGCCATCACAAGGTTTTTGTCTCACATTCTGCTCAACTGTGTCAGAAAAGGGTCGCTTTACGAGGGAAGCGATCGATTACTGAAGGCTGATGGGTCGACAGATATACATAACAACCCTTAGATGTCTTGTGGTGCAATGGGAAAGCAAAAATATACAGACTCCACGCTCCTAGAACCTAGAGAACCTGGTAAATTTGAAACCGTTGCAATCACTTTCAAAATAGCCTGTATACAGGCGTCCCCCCTCCCTCAGGAAAAATTGGGAGAGGAGACGTCTGTGAATCGCCGACGATAATCGTGTTCCCGTTTCCCCGGAATGTTGGGGACAGCCTCTGATTGGTTGTAATGTTAATGCCATGACGCAAATAATTTCCGGTGTTGTGATTGGTGAATGAACCTCAGAACAGATTCCCCGGGGAAAAGCGCAGCCTTTGTGGACATTCATATTTGCAGTTATTTGTATTTCGGCTCTCTCGAAAAGGCATACCACCGATGTTTGCTGCACCGGTTGCGGGTGCGTCTGTCTGTACCAGTCGGTATTGTAAATAAAAGAGGCATACAAAAAGGCATACAAAATCCAACGTTAACAGCCAAGGCAGGACAAGCTTACCCCAAAAAGATTCTATTAATGAATTGATTATTTGAAAAAATGAATCCGTTAGTCGTTCCCGTAACTGGTGTCAAATTTAAATCGGCATTCCTGTATGCGTAATGAGCAGTGAATATTTTAAGAGAACTTCTGTGCATTTGGTCAGATTGAAAATCTTTGAATGGATGAAATGTCTTAGAAGACATTTACATCAAATTCAGGGAAACTGAGCTGGTAGAAATTTCGTAACTAAATCGCGTGTGAATTCACGGCTCATTACGCATGCAAAAATGCACACAGAGATGAATCTGACATCTACAACTACCAACGGTTCAACTTAATTTCGAATAATAAATACATTAATGGATCTTGGGAGGTACGAGTGTAATCATCTTCAACGTGAAGATGTTCGTCTAGCCTGTGCACAGACGCCAGAGCTATTTTTCGACCTACCTGTGCCTTTTCAACTAGCGAAAGAACCCAAAAAATAATTTATGCAAATTTATACCGGAACACGATTAACGACGGCGATTCACAGACGTCTCCTCTCCCGATTTTTCCTGAGGGAGTGGGGACGTCTGTACACAGGCTATTTCAAAATGGACGCCAAAAAGAACGACTGCAATGAGCATGATCAACAGAAACGTCCGCTGACCAGCACTCCGCTCTGTTCTAGGCCCCATTCTCCCCATTCTCTCTTGTTTTCTCAGTCTAAGATGATTGTATTTTTATGCCAGTACTGATTGAGCTCAATCTGGCAACTATCGACAGCTGTTGATATTCTCTGCCATTTTAATCACTTAGAATCGAAAAAAGTGGCAACCTCGCGCACTTCAAAGTCGTTGCATCCATGCAACGCGCGCGAGTATTTAATGCATGAGAACCGTTTAATGGCTCGATCTCGAGAGTAAATTTACATTTTAATATTCACCTTGATTGTACGCAAAGGCAAAATTTCTGAAACATTTATCATACGACATGGACATGGGTTTAAAAAAAACGTTACCGGGAACGTAACGGGAACAAGAAAGAACGGAATTGGGGTGTAATAGAAATGTGGCGGAAACATGATCGTTCGTTTTCGACTCGGAAACATAACGGAAACGCGTCCCGTCCATAGAAAACTACATCACCATGTTTCCGCAGGGCGGAACGAGACGGATTTAAGCAACTTCACGTTTCCGTCGAGTTTACAAAATACGGAAACACATTATTCTCGGCTTGCACTGTCACGCAATGAAAAATAAAAATGCAAACCACTCATTACAGAAGGACTAGAAATTAAAATACAAAAACCCTTGCCAAGAATCAGGTCTGTGAAATATTTCAAATGCGAGATATTGGGAAAAACGGTTTACCTAAATTTCTAAAGCTTTGTATGGAAACGCCATGTTGGTGTCCCTTTCAGGAACACCAATATGGCCGCCGGATACCAAGAGAAACATCTGTTTTCGAGTTTTCTTAGTAATGCGTGAATTCTTCGCTTGAGGAACTCATAAAGCTTACAGTAATATTTATTCTGAGACAAGGAATGTTTAGATTGCAAAATCTCCGAAAATCGGTAATGTTTTTAACCCACATAAGAACTTTTCCGGCCGCCAGCTAAATGCTGCGTGCCGCAAAAGCCTGGAAATTCAAGCGTCCTCTCTCGCAAAACGAAGAACCCTTTCGAAACAAAAATTTTGTTTATGTAAAGTTGTTTAGGTACTGTAATACCCCGTGAAAGTAGAAACTCAGAAGAATCGATAGTTTCTTAGTTTGATTTTTGGTGACGTCACGTGCAAACCAAGAATTTCGTCCTGTGTTTACGATACCCCGTTTGCGTCAATTTACAGAGATTTTACGATACCCCGTTTGCGTCAATTTACAGAGATTTTACGATACCCATTTGCGTCAATTTACAGAGATTTTACGGTACCCCGTTTGCGTCAATTTACAGAGATTTTACGGTACCCCGTTTGCGTCAATTTACAGAGATTTTACGATACCCCGTTTGCGTCAATTTACAGAGACTTTACGGTACCCCGTTTGCGTCAATTTACAGAGATTTTACGGTACCCCGTTTGCGTCAATTTACAGAGATTTTACGATACCCCGTTTGCGTCAATTTACAGAGACTTTACGGTACCCCGTTTGCGTCAATTTACAGAGATTTTACGATACCCCGTTTGCGTCAATTTACAGAGACTTTACGGTACCCCGTTTGCGTCAATTTACAGAGATTTTACGATACCCTGTTTGCGTCAATTTACAGAGATTTTACGGTACCCCGTTTGCGTCAATTTACAGAGATTTTACGATACCCTGTTTGCGTCAATTTACAGAGATTTTACGATACCCCGTTTGCGTCAATTTACAGAGATTTTGCGATACCCCGTTTGCGTCAATTTACAGAGATTTTACGGTACCCCGTTTGCGTCAATTTACAGAGATTTTACGGTACCCCGTTTGCGTCAATTTACAGAGACTTTACGGTACCCCGTTTGCGTCAATTTACAGAGATTTTACGATACCCCATTTGCGTCAATTTACAGAGATTTTACGGTACCCCATTTGCGTCAATTTACAGAGACTTTACGGTACCCCGTTTGCGTCAATTTACAGAGATTTTGCGATACCCCGTTTGCGTCAATTTACAGAGACTTTACGGTACCCCGTTTGCGTCAATTTACATAGATTTTACGGTACCCCGTTTGCGTCAATTTACAGAGATTTTACGGTACCCCGTTTGCGTCAATTTACAGAGATTTTACGGTACCCCGTTTGCGTCAATTTACAGAGATTTTATGATGCCCAGTTTGTGTTAATTTACAGCAGTGTTACAGACATTTTATGTCAGACGTCCAATTACAGTAAAATCTTTGTAAATAGTAGATTTACAAACATTTTTGGAAGATTTTATAAAGTCTGTAAATTGTAAGTATTTCTTCTCACTACAGCTCTTATAATTTGTTAACATTTTACAAACATTTTATAGAGACCTAAAACCGAAGACTCTACAAAAACTGTATAAAATTTCTGTAAAATAAATTTACAGAGATTTTGTTTTGAACAAGTAAAATTATCAAGTCTGTAAATTACTGATTTATAGACATTTCATGAAGTCTGTAAATGGTCCAAATTTTCCAGTGTTCCGGTGAAGCGAAATTTTTCATAAATTTCATTGACTCGTCCGTCAAACCACAACGATTTGGCAGCCTTAGAAAAACACGAATAGTTTTTATCAGACGATAATTTTGTGAAAGCTGTATAAATTTTGTGGCCAAAAAGTTATTGTTAAAAGTAGGCCCTATTGGCACTGATTTCTACCGTTCAAAATTATAGGGATAAAATAATGCAAATTATTACAGTGCGCTATAACTTAAAATTTCGCAGATTGACTCTCTACGACTTGACTAGGCCCCAGTCTATCAGAAAATCGAAAAAAATCTCTGGGCGTGTCAAGACACAATGAGCCAGCTGGCAGAGTTCTGTTATGTGAACCTGATGAGCGGAGAAGAGTGAGCCGCCCCAAAATTACACTAAAACAAGTCTTGGAAGATGATACTGGTTTGGAGGCACGTGAACTCCGAACTGTTATGTTGGACAGAGGGAGTTGGAGGAAGAATTTCGTCATGCCAACGATTTTCTCCGATACAGTTAAGTAAGTAAGTGAGTGAGTGAGTGAGTGAGTGAGTGAGTGAGTGAGTGAGTGAGTGAGTGAGTGAGTGAGTGAGTGAGTGAGTGAGTGAGTGAGTGAGTGAGTGAGTGAGTGAGTGAGTGAGTGAGTGAGTGAGTGAGTGAGTGAGTGAGTGAGTGAGTGAGTGAGTGAGTGAGTGAGTGAGTGAGTGAGTGAGTGAGTGAGTGAGTGAGTGAGTGAGTGAGTGAGTGAGTGAGTGAGTGAGTGAGTGAGTGAGTGAGTGAGTGAGTGAGTGAGTGAGTGAGTGAGTGAGTGAGTGAGTGAGTGAGTGAGTGAGTGAGTGAGTGAGTGAGTGAGTGAGTGAGTGAGTGAGTGAGTGAGTGAGTGAGTGAGTGAGTGAGTGAGTGAGTGAGTGAGTGAGTGAGTGAGTGAGTGAGTGAGTGAGTGAGTGAGTGAGTGAGTGAGTGAGTGAGTGAGTGAGTGAGTGAGTGAGTGAGTGAGTGAGTGAGTGAGTGAGTGAGTGAGTGAGTGAGTGAGTGAGTGAGTGAGTGAGTGAGTGAGTGAGTGAGTGAGTGAGTGAGTGAGTGAGTGAGTGAGTGAGTGAGTGAGTGAGTGAGTGAGTGAGTGAGTGAGTGAGTGAGTGAGTGAGTGAGTGAGTGAGTGAGTGAGTGAGTGAGTGAGTGAGTGAGTGAGTGAGTGAGTGAGTGAGTGAGTGAGTGAGTGAGTGAGTGAGTGAGTGAGTGAGTGAGTGAGTGAGTGAGTGAGTGAGTGAGTGAGTGAGTGAGTGAGTGAGTGAGTGAGTGAGTGAGTGAGTGAGTGAGTGAGTGAGTGAGTGAGTGAGTGAGTGAGTGAGTGAGTGAGTGAGTGAGTGAGTGAGTGAGTGAGTGAGTGAGTGAGTGAGTGAGTGAGTGAGTGAGTGAGTGAGTGAGTGAGTGAGTGAGTGAGTGAGTGAGTGAGTGAGTGAGTGAGTGAGTGAGTGAGTGAGTGAGTGAGTGAGTGAGTGAGTGAGTGAGTGAGTGAGTGAGTGAGTGAGTGAGTGAGTGAGTGAGTGAGTGAGTGAGTGAGTGAGTGAGTGAGTGAGTGAGTGAGTGAGTGAGTGAGTAGGTAGGTAGGTAGGTAGGTAGGTAGGTAGGTAGGTAGGTAGGTAGGTAAGTAAGTAAGTAAGTAAGTAAGAATCGATAAGAAACTGGAATTTTTTGAGGGACGTAAAATCGTCTGTCTTTAGAGTTTCTCTCGGGGACAACAGCTCATTATAACCAAAATGATTACAGCAAATGAAACCACCCTGAGCTTAATAGTTCCCTAGTTCCTGAAATGCGAATAGAAAGCTGCACTTGAAGCCTTGCTATGGATTCAGTTTCGATTATTCGATTATACGATTAATCAAAAAGTAACACCATTTTGCTTACGAAATATTTCAATTTTAATACAACCAGCTTAAATGTGAAGAATTGTGTTATCAAAGATAGAAATGAAAAACAAGCAACAAGAAAGCAACAAAAACAACAACAGCTAAGATACTTTCTATCCAAAAAACATGTTTTTATTTTTCTTTATCTTTAATACATAGTATGAAATTACTAATTCCTCTACTTTAGATACCTCATTAAGTTGACTTAAAGGTGCCTCTCGTGAAAATTTGAAGGTGTCAAGGTGGAAGGATGCATGGGGGGTGGATTTTTCCATCTCCCAAATTTTTACCATTCACTAGGACAAGCGATATCACAGCAAATGCGAACTGCCTTGCGGTCGTGTACTTGTGTCCATTTCCAATGCTTTCTTGGTTTCTCGAAATTGCACTTTACAAAGTAAACGCAATAGTGATCCTTAAATCTACATTGTGCTATCCATTCATCAGGGGTACAATCATCCACAGCAGGCCATTTGAGTTCTCCATCAGTTACCATGCTTGAACAAGTAAGATTCAAACGACGGACCGCAGCTTGTTCAGATCTCGATACCTGTCGCTTGACCAGATGTCTCCCCTTAACAACTGCAAAAAAAAATTGATAATTTGACGAAAAGAACTGCCATAGGCAAACTTCACCCAGAGTCTACAATATGATTTTTAATGACTAATTGGACCAGTTGGGCGTTGAGGCTGAAGAGGAGACATCCAAGATAGCGAATTTGTGGGTCCTGAAATCCTCTATTAAGAGAAACAAAGCTACATTGCTAAGAGTTTGCTAGGTATTCAACTTCTTGTTTTAATTTTTATGTCATAATAATAATAATAATAATAAAATGATAATAACAATAATAATAATAATAATAATAATAATAATAATAATAATAATGATAATAACAATGGTTATCAGAATAATAATAATATTACGGACAAGCGGCTGAAGCACAATCGTCCAGATATTACTGTAGTACACAAACATAGATCGACATTGCTGTGCCAGCGGACCAAAATATCTTTACTACGAAGGAGGAAAAGGTGGAAAAGTATCACGACTTAGCGCTCGAAATTAAAAGAATCCACAGAGCCATTAGCCTGCGAACAGCAGACGCATTTCCGGTCGCCCTACGAAAAATAGCGTCTGCGAACCCGAGCGGCAAAACGGTTTCCGTGACGTAAAACCTTTTCAGCCAATCACGGTTTAGCTCTTAAAATCAAGGAACTAACTCGCGAGACTTCTCGCAAGATCGTGGGCGGTCGATATGTTTAAAGTCGAAATTTGAAAGGACGACGGTGCTTGTGTATAGCCGCCCTTTTTTCTCAAATTTGCACATGCCACAAGGAGATCAACTAGACGATTATACAGTGTTTTTATATTGTTACACTTTAATTTTGTATTGTGTCTCAAGCACTTGGATAAGGGCTTTATTCGATGATAGAAGCAACCTTCATTTTTTAAATATTTGTCTTTGTAATGCACTCCCAGAAAACTGCCTCATTTTAAGCTCTCTAGTTTTTCAGAACCAGGCTGTTACAATAGTATACATATACGTGTAATACATGTATTATTATTTTGATATAAATATTTGACATTTCTTTTGGTCTTTATTTCTTTGAGGTATAATGATGCGGAGAACAAAAACATGAGGCTATTTTTGGTTAATGAAGTGTGGGAAAATTTTGGGTAAAAGAAATGGCCCAAAACAGAGAAAAAAGGTAAGTTGTACACTTTTCTAAGTTTCTTGAATTTGGAACAGTGAAACCCTGCCTTAGGGCCACCTCGGTAATACAGTCACCTCGTCATATAACCACTTTTTTTTGGCAGCCTGGCAAAAACCACCATACATTTTCTTGTAAAAAAATCCTCTTTAATACAGCCACCTCATTATTACGGCAAAACTTTTTTGGCCCATTGATGACCATATTAATGGGGTTCCACTGTAGTTTCTTGGTGTTGCCAACAGGTGCAATCCCCTAATGACATGAATACAATAGATTGAAAAGCCACTAAATAATACCCACACCAAAAACAGGAGCAAACCAACAATACTTTTAGCAACACCAAGAAGCACTCTTAATTCCTTTTCTACAGACCTGCACATTTAACATGCTTTCCTTTTGCTAGGGGCCATTTTTCAGTACTGAAGTCAGGGAAATACTCGCGCAGACGTGGTAAGGTGGCAAAATGGAAAACTTGAAGAACACAGAATTCGGACAAGATGCCAATTTGAGAGCTAAAAAGGTAGGTAAAATACATGTACATTATTTTGTTAATGCTTGCAGTGCAAATATTTCTACTGTGTAGGTTACGTCATCCACTGAGTGATTTATTTAGCCTGTCCTGTGACAGAGCTGTGCTTTGGCAGTGCCTGGTGGCCCCTGTTGCATTATTGTTGCTCCTGGGTGACAAGGAAGTCTTAGTTTGTTCAAAAACATTCATCCTGGGTACCTGGATCTTTCAGGTTAAGGGCACAAGGCTCTTTCATTTTTTAAGAACACAACACATGTTTTGCATGTTTGTCTTATGGATACATAATTTATGATTGTTATAGAATGTACGAGTGCCACACCCTACCCCCTTTGACATTTTTAATGTTAACAGTGTCCTTGCCATTTATTTGAGGGGTTTGATTGTAGTGTAAATTGCTCAGAGCAGAGAGCAAGAACCAAATCTGAAGATTCAAAATAGTCAGAGTCACTATTTTGCCAGACTAAACTGTTGCTGAAGAACAAAGTAAATGTTAATCAAGTGTTTATCACACTAGTCAAGCCACTGTGACTAAATAAGTTTTTTTGGTGTTCAGAAATTGAGGAATCGCACAGACGTGTTGGACAAGGCACAACTTTCTCCGAATGACAAAGCCAAAATAAAGGCTTTATTAGACGTACACAATGCTATCCAATTTATGTCTTTGGAGGAGAGTGAAGACAATGAAGAGGGGGCCAGCGATCCACCACCCAGGTACATCAGGCCACTGTGCTCAGAGAGGTCAAAGTTAAGAAACATCAATGCTGTTCTTGACGCCTTTAGTGAGGCTCACATGTCAAAGAGGCAAAAAAAAAGAACAGCCAGGAAAATAACCAGAGAGGTTGATAAATACTTGTCAGACAGACCAGTACCAAATAACTGCCCTTCATGGGCAGTATGCCAATAACACCGCCAAAGTAACAAATTGCTACAGTGATCGCTACTATGGCAACTGGGAATAAAAGGTCCAAAAATGATGCTGTGCACATTATGTCCAGAAAATGACCTTTAGCCGAAGCACAAAATGAGATGGCATAGTCACTCTACATGAGTATAAAATTCTACTTTCCCCCTATTTTTCACTGGTTTAAAACCTATCATATTGTTTTTCTCTTAATCAAGAATATATGTGACACTTCTAGTTCACTGGGCAGTAATTCAGTCTTCCCTGCGTTTTACTAACAACGAAACCAAATGAGCGAGAAGCCCTGTGTGACTTTTGGGTGCCACTTGCATAAAGTTGAAATTTGATGGTCAACAGTGACATTCTCTCTTCAGGACTCTGCATCCACGACCACCATAGTAGAGGTCACTGTAGCAATTTGCTTAAAGTCCCTAATGTATTATCGGCCTTCTTTAGTAAGGATGACCCTGTGATGATCAACTCTAAATTGCACAATCTTATTGGAAAGGTGATAAGAGTTTTATTCTTTAAGACAATCTTTACTCGACTGTGTTCATTAAAATTGCTGAAATTACAGGATAGTCAATGGATTATCCTAAAACTATAAAACAGGGAGTGTAAGATAGATGCATTGTGAAAGTGAGGCGCTTGTTAAAAGTGCACAGTTCGTGATTATTATTCAAACTCAAATGTAGGCAAATTCTGGTAGACTACTTTGTGTGCCACCAGGTCTAAGTTGTGTCCATGCAGTTACAGCAGAGTAGCAACAAAAAGTGAGACACGTGTAGAGATGTTAGCTTATACATTTGTATATAAAGCCTATATGGCTAGTTTTGTTTGCATCACTGTCGTCTTTGTAGCATCAGTCTGATACTCCCCAATAATAGCCTCTCAGCAGTTTGTATAGGCTTTAACAATAATTTTTGGGGATGATCCACCAAGTACTGGTACTCGCTAATATGAATTAGGGCAGCAGTTTAGATTCCCTAATGAGATTTTATGCAGAAGTAAGACTTTTATTTGTAATATTGTTCTTATTAAATTATGTAATAATTTTGCTGTGAACTACTTCTTGGAGTTATTTTGGAATGGAAATGCACGTTACTTATAATAATGTTAGTTAATTAATTATTATACAGTCAAAATCTTTAATACGGAAACCAAAGGGACAGAACCAAGTGTCCGCTTTACAGAGATGTCCGTATTATAGAGGTAGGGAATGTATGATTGTTGGCATTTCTGGGACCAAAGGAACTGTCCGTATTAAAGAAGTGTGCATAAGAAGAGGTTTAATAGACTGTATAATTATTATGTTAATTTAATCATTTCAAGGAAAAAATTTTGAATTTTGTCAGTTCTAAAAGGATTATTTAATTGGCCATTTCCGAGTTCCCCCAGGCCTCTGTTTCAAAACGAGGGTAGATGCTCAGCGTTTTATATGGAAATCTTTCTTCATTCTCATGCAAATAAAACTCATTTTCACAAGAAAGGTTGCGCACCTAGCCTCATTTTGAAAGTGAGGGTTTTTAGAACTCGGAAGTGGCCTATTTAAATGGAAAAGTTACAGTTTTGGATATAAAAACTGTAGAAAATAGGAATACATTGTAAGGAGTCTCTTTTTTATTGTGAAAATATTTAATATACATATGTACATATTATATGAAAATGGAGAGAGAATTATTTTAATAAAATCTTTAATCCCAAAAATGCACCTAAATATGACTCTGCTTGATTTGTGTGTATCAGCGAAAATGGGTCATTTTGGATGCATGAAACGGTCCAGGGTTGTCTCACAAACGTCCACTTTTTATATACCGGATAGAATGAACATAGGATTCGAAACTGGATGGTTAAGTAAAGTTAACACATTTAGGAAATCTAGTGAATAATCCACCGAAAGTGGAATCTGGGTGAACATGAAGGCTGCAGAAAGTAAACCGATCAAACTGAGTTTCCGCATTCATTCTTCCGGGAACTTAACGGATAATTGAGTATCCTCTGAATTTACGAGCTGCGGAAACATGACGGCAGTTAGCGTTTCCGCAAGAGTAAACCTGACGGAAACGCGAGTATAAGGGATGCGTTTAAGCGCCTCCGCAGAAACTGAAACATGACGGATACACGTGTTTCCCGCAACGGTTAGTTACAATTCCGTCTGCGGATATTCAGGTTTCCGTGAGGTAACCGTTACAAAAACGGAAACGGAAACGCCTTTTTTCAACCTGTGTCAGAACGACGCGTTTACGAAAATTAATTTGCCAGGATTGTGGGACTGATTGATGAAATGAGCATCAAGAGGATTCTCATTGAAGAAAAGATACAAGATACAGGATTTGAGGACATTTTTTATCTATTTGCCTACGGAGTCAATGGTCTATCACACCTAGATGTTTTGATCATATTTGAAACGATATCCTAATGACAGTAGATGCATCATGCCGTTTGTTGCTTCTCAGAGCTCCTTTCTGGTTCCTGGCAGGAAAGTATGCTTTGGAGAACTCTACGATAGTTTGTCGTGTGCCGCTTTAGATATTTTTTAGTAGATATCCTTTATCTTTAAATTTGAAAGCTAGGACGAGTGGTAATTGATTTCCCATGCGTGGTTGCTTCTTGGTTCAGACAGAACGTTGATCAGATAGAAAACATTTTATATTTGTTGTTTTATTGCTTTAAATACATCTTTTCAAGGTTTTAATTTCCATAGCTTTTTGCAAGATGAGTCTATGCGTCGTAGCTCAAATGTCATCTTGACTATGATCAATTTACTGCTGTAATTATTTACTTCATGCTGGGTCTGGCAAAGGTTTACGTTTTTTCAGATCATTAACGATCGATTGTCAGAGATTTCTGAATCAGTCAAGGATGTGTCTGTATAATTGATTCACCACCTTTTGTCAGCGCTGGTTAAACTGCAATAAGTCTAAGCGCGATGTCATTAAGATTTGTTACTTTCCTTTCGCTGTAGCGATTATTTTTCCAGGTTTTGTTTATGTCATGTACTACCGTATTTTACAAAGCGAAACCAAAGGCCTACATCACATACATGGCTTAAGAAGCAGTTACTTCATAAAGAAGTCAGCATTCAACGTCGCAGGAAACCTTGTTATGTTCGTGAAATTCACGTTCCAAAGCGTATCAGCGCGCGAGATCGCGAGGAGTCACTCGAGCTGTATTCTATCTTTTGATCTGATTGGCCAACATCAAAACAAAAGGTTTTACGTCACGGAAATCGTTTTGCCGCTCGGGTTCGCAGACGCTATTTTTCGTAGGGAGAGAAGCGACGACCGGAAATACGTCTGCCGTTCGCAGGCCACAGAGCTCGAGCCACGAGAGTGACAGTAATACGCATCGTGTTTGGTGCACTTGGAACTATCTTGGGGAATCTGGAATGCAAAGACCTTGTATGGGAGTTTGAGTCCACAAAATATTTTTGGAAGCTACAGTTTTCAGCCATCCTTGGTACTGCCCATATCTTGCGGTAAGTGTTATGTCTCGAAGCTGCGGGATTGGTGTTGAGACTTGGCTGAGAATTTCCAGAAAAGGAACTGGAGAGGATCACACCATAATAATAATAACAATAATTACGTTCGACGAAGGAGAACGCTTCCTAGTCTAGTCCCGTGGGAGATCATGGATGCCATGCGAATCACGGTTTGGGCCGTTAGGCGCGATCTTGGACTGGCTGGCTGTCACGTCTGGCTTCGAACGTATGTGTTCAGTTTTTCTTGCCCGGGAACTAGCACTTATTTTGTGACACTGGTTCAGTCAAACATTGGCGAGTTTGTGTTTATTACAGGTTTGTTTATCGTTTTTCTTACTTTTTTTATAGAGAAAGCTCCATTCTAAAATATTCAGATATGTAGATGTTATGCCAACGATGTGTTCTGCACACTTTATTCGTTTTTATTGATTCTAGCAAGATCAGCTTAGATCGACCATACAGTCGACTCCTGATAATTCGAACCTTCAAGGGAAATAGAAAAAAGTTCGATTTATCGGGAGTTCGAGTTATCGAGGGTAAAATTACAGTCGAATCCCGGTAACTCGAACTCTCTATAACTCGAACCTCCAGTTAACTCGAAGCAATTTACATTTCCCTTAAGATCGCTTTCTATTAATTTTACCCTCGATAACTCGAACTCCCGATAAATCGAACTTTTTTCAATTTCCCTTGAAGGTTCGAATTATCGGGAGTCGACTGTATATAGAAAGCGATCTGAAGGGACCTGCCGTTAATTACATGTACTTTACCAAGAGACTAAGCCAAGTAAAAAAGATACGCTCTTGCATATTGAGGGAAAATGAGGTAGTAACGAATTGTAAAGTGGGAGGATAAGCAATAACACTGATAAAGACAGCTGCTGATATCCATATTGACTAGTTATAGTTGACACTACAACTACCCCCGTTCTGTATATAGTATTTTCCTGCTCCTTCTGTAGCTCTTTGAAATATACCGATTCATAATGAAGATGTTCACACATATTCCATACAATAGATGAGATAAATACAGGAAATAAACGCAAGGTTCCATGCACAGTTTCGGTTCGATTTGCACAGGTTTGATCAAAACATAATTATTCTCAGTTTCAAGAATAGTTTATTCTAAACCATAAGAAAAGATTTAATTAGAAGTTTAATTTCTCGCTATTTCTATTTCACTTTTTACATTTAGTTCATTTCATTTGCCGGAAAGTAAGCCTTAGAAATTAAAAGGACGTTTGATCAATTCACGCTCGCGCATTCTAGTCTTTTTTTTTAAATTTATAGCGGAAGGACATCTGTGAGCAGGGAATAAGTCAGCACAGAATATGATGGTCGGCAAATTTCTGTAATCGTCCATCGTTCCGCTAGTGATAAGCTAGCCTTTGAATCATTCGCTCGTCTTGCTTGTTTTGGGCCGAGTCTTATGAGAAAGAGTGTCTGGCAAGGTTCAGCTTAAGGTTTCCAATCAAAGATTTGTGAACTCGTGTCTGGCAAACTCACTTCGTGTTAAAATATACACTGTTCTACGCACCTTATAACTTCATCTGCGCTTAACGAGTGTCTTTTGGTCCATAACTTACATAACAACTGCTCCACAGAATGTCACTGATAACACGTAACGCAAAAGAGTATCGAAGTGTGACTGCACAATTAATGTCACGAAATCTACCTATTGTAAGCTGTTCCTTCGGGAATTTTTTGTGTTTTAGGTCATCCTAACCATTTCGTACTTGCGGACGCAAACAATAGAAACTTCATCATTACCTACCGATTCCTCGCGGCCCCTGTTTAAGCAAATCGAGATGTTTTTCTATATTGACTGTATGACTGTATATTTCAACTGTAAGTACTTTCCTTAATATACGCGCGAGTTACTAGAGTGCCTCCTTGGGATTTCGCCTTCTGGGCGAAATCCCTGCAGGGGCAATAAAAGTGTTCGATTGTGATTTCTCAATCTTACAGGCTAATCACGTTTTGCCCCCCACTAATCTAATCACGCTATCATCTTATCATCATCTAATCAGGCTAATCACGTTTTGCCAATCAAGTTGTGGGTGGTCCACAACTCAGTTGATAAAACTGAACTTTTGTGTCTCAGTTCCCTGAGTGCTGGACTCCCCTTATCAGTTACTAGGCTACAGGGCAAGTAGCCATCTATTCTGGCAAGGGCAGGGGTGGACACATTCCTGCACAGCCCTCCTTACGAGCTGTGTAGTAGCAGTAGTAGCAGTAGTGGCAGTAGTGGCAGTAGTAGCAGTAGTGGCAGTAGTGGTAGTAGTGGCAGTAGTGGCGGTAGTGGTAGTAGTGGTAGTAGTAACTGCAAATTAGGGGAGTGCATTCGATAGGGAGGAGAGCCATTCGAGAAGTGACTTAACCTGTATTTTTCAGTCTACAGCAGAGAGTAACTAGTAAGATGACTGGATCACGAGCAATTTCAAAGAATTCGAATAGAATTCCTGTACTACCTGCAACTCCACTCGTAGTGCTCGTGTTCGGATACCGTTTAGTGTTATAAATCGGCAAGACTCCACAGAAATCTAAAATCTCCTTCGTTAGCAAGGTCCTGTTGGCTGTGCCAGTAACCATCACCACGTAAGATTGTTCCTCTACAGGAAGCTTTTTTGGCTGGGATCCTGAAGATGTTGCCTGTGGGATAAAAACACAAAACAGCGAAAGATTAAAATCGAGTTTTACGGGTTGCCATCTAGCATGTGTGCCCCTGAGTAATTAAATTTAAAACCAACATTGGCCAAAGCTTCATCAATGATATTCTACTTCGCATTCGGTGAATTTAGCTACGCATCCACTTAAATAGATTCTTTCCACTGAAGAATCAAATTAAAGTGGCTTCATCATATTGGATTGCAGCTTCGTTTGTGAAGAAACATTATCATAAAATAAGAAGACTTTTTCTCCGTATCAGCTGTTTGTACATTTATTAGCCGCATATTGGTTGCCCGAAACTATATCTTTTTAATTGCCTACCCGTGTAAGATCTGCTTTCAGTTTTCCTGGTGCCGTCAGCGTCGAGTCCATTTCAGAAATATAACAGACTTTTCGAGAGAGAATCCTGGCAACGGTTATACGCTATGAAAAATTAAAAATAAAAACCAAAAAAGCAAAACAAAACAAAACAAAAAGGAAAAAGAAAACGAAAAAAAAAAAAAAAGAAGTCAAGGTCATAATAAATTAGAATTGTTAATGTAAAGGGGTTTCTTATAGTCTGCTCCACAGGCGTTCTTTGTGTCGTCACGCAATGCTCCTCCCCACAAGGATCGTTGCGTGACGACACAAAGAACGACTGTGGAGCATACTATAGGGAACCCCCTACTTTAACAAAACAGAGTTTTATTTCAATTCAGAAATGGTGATTTGTTATAGCTAGTCTTGGAGTTTGCGGCCCTCTTAGTACGATACGATAATCTTCAAGCTTATTGTGTTCGAGGTACGAGAAAGCAACCCCTAATTTGTGTTGGGTGTTCTGTGCATTATTTGGTGTCCTGTGCAATTAATAAGGGAGGTTTTTTTGAGATTGTATTTTCGTCGTCGACACACATTTGCCTCGCTTTGAGGCGCTTGCTTACGTTTTGCCTCACTTTGACGCGCTAACTCGACATGTGGTGATTCTTGTGTCCTCGGCGTTCATCTTTCAAAGGTTTGCTGAGGTCTGCTATTCTGTCTTCGTAAAGCGTTCATCTTTTGAAAAGTTTGTTGAATCTTCGTAAAGCGTACATTGATCTGTGTTTGTTGAATCGTCCAAAGCATTCATCTTCAGAAGTTTGCTGTTAAATTTTACTATGGATTAATTAAGCCTTCATATTTTTCAGCTTGGATCGTCACTGTCTTTGGAAAATGTATGCAACTACTGATGCATGCATCAAACCGAAATTAGATCGGCGGCCGTTGTGCCACAAAGTAAATTTACCGAGTTGTGTAGCTCGGCAGCCGTTGTGTCACAAAGTAAATCTACCGAGATGTGAAGCTCGGCGGCGCCATTTGATCATGACTTAAGATATTTTCGGCACCAGACAAACGAACACTTTAACTCTGTGTTATTTATTAGGAAAAACTCACCCACAGTAGCGCCACTCTCGAGTCACTGAAATCAACACGCTTGACCAAATTACTGGAAAAGTTATTGACGTGAGCCGCATACACGTTCCATTGAAGGTTTTGACAGGGTTAGCGCGAAGTTTGAATTCAGATGTGAAAGCTTTTAAAACAGTAAATTCAATGGTAATTCATTTTGTCAAAGTAGCTGATTAGAGAAAATTATCCCAGGAAATGGTTTGAAAAAAGAAAAGCAATCCCGGGTCAAGCACTAATCGGCCTTTGAGCAACTGCGCCTTGTAACTCGCACCAGTAAAACAAAATGTTCCGTTTACACGCCCAACGCTCTCTGGCCAATGTCTCCTTCAATTACAAGCACTTGACACCGAACCATACGATATCTTTTGAAAACTTTCTTATAATGATACATAGTTTAAATAAAGGTTTCGCTGTACGCAACCCTCTCGTTCACAATATGCCATAATCATATTTATCTATATCGCAACCACCCTTCCGCCTCAACTGCTACCTGTAGGCCTAACAAAGATATCGAACGCACTCTCCTAAGCTCCGATTACTCCTAGTTTACATGCTAAATTGTTAAAAATGCAGCCAATCTATCTTCTAGATCTCGACGAAATTTACCTCGGGGGAGGGGCAGGAAAGTGTAAAATTATCGTGGTGGGATATACGCAAAATGCATACGCAAAAGGCTTTTTAAAAATTAAAGTATCATCGGTCCTGTTATATTACTCAACTCAACTAAACAGGGATTGGTCAAGTGTCCTTGACTTATTTTAACACACAATAAAATAGGCCACTTCCGAGTTCCAAAAACCCTCACTTTCAAAATGAGGCCATAGTCCAGTCAAATTGTGGTTTAGCATCAAACTAATTGCAACATAACTTTTTTCAACGCCATTTAATTTTTGGATGGCTATTTAACAACATACTAAAAATCCGCCAAAATCGGTTCGGTGAAAGATGAGAAAAATTGGAAATAAAGATTTTCAACTTTCACCACAGGAGAACCAATGGGAAGATCACTGGAAGATCAGGAAGATCACAAATTCAGACAAAACATCTGATAATTGTGGTTTTTTTCCTCAAAAAGTCTCGATACAACATCGCTAATGTAGTTTGGGTAGTTTTGTTGTAAAAAACGCCGACTAAATGTGTGAGGATCACCTGGGTCAGTGTTTCGTCTTAAGGGCTTTGCACAGGTTACCCAGCCACTCGTCTGTCTTCACATTCTGTTTTCCATGCTTTATCTTTTTTTTTCTGTGACGGTATTTAAAAGGAAAATTATTAGTCAGTCTGTGTTAACATGGTTAAAAATATTAGTGTCAGAAATGCAGTACGTATTTTGACAGTATCACACGCTGCTAATTTTTTATATCCTGCAGCACGGATGCAAATTTAGTAGCTGACTGATGGTGAACAGTTATTTTGATCACCTTCCGTTAGCTACTAAATTTGCATCCATGCTGCAAGATACATGCGATTAAATTTGTGCAACGGACGATATCTTTGTATCAGTACCAACTGTTTAACCTATTCCAGGAGCCCATGATGGGCTCTTGCCTATTCCTATTTTCTGTAATCGAGTTTTGTGAGGTAGTTATGTTCAAACCTTGGGCACAATATGTGTCATCAGGGTCGCGACATGCGCAACCTCCTTTAGGATTATGACTCCGTGCTTTACAATGTGAGTGAATAAGTATTCTGCTAAGAACTCCGTCGATTTGGTTTTTGCCAGATCGTAACGCTCTGCGCTTTTAATTTCATTCTGTTGTAAGGGAAATCCAGAAAACCAAGCGCAGTGTGAGTATTCTTTTGTTATCTTCTTCTTGTAGCGAGTCTCAGATTTAGTTTAGTGTATCTGTGTATTCAGTTTGTATTTTCTGTGACAGCCCTTCTTTTTTTGGTAAGATGAATAAGAATAAGTAGATTAATCGCTCTGTGGTCTAAAGGCGTTTATATTCCCTCCTTCCATTTCCTTTGTGAGAAAAACCCTGAACCTTGACCAGTTTTTTTTCGTCAATTGGCAAATGAAGACCTCTTTTTTCTATAAAGATCATGGGATCCTATACACTGCCTATACGTCTGAAAATAATTGCAGTTGTCAATGGAGGCGAGAAATTAAAGTACTGGACATATGTACGACATTAATGGGCTTGCCTGACTTAGGTTCTGATGGGTCACCTCTTTTTGCGGAACTAATGTTTCTCTTCGGATGAGCGTTGTGTAACACTTCAACTTAGTGCATGTTAACCTTCTGACTGAGTTGCGTGAATTATGCTCTGGGTCAGGGAATTTCCATTACTCCATAGACTCTTACGAGATATTTTTACATACGCATTGTTTTGGCTACCCAGAAGTAATCTTTCCCTTAAGGCAAGCTTCCCTATTATACTATTTCGTTATCTTGAAACAAACCTCTGCTGGAACCAGAGTTCTTATTCGATGAATGTTCCGTTAACCCTTATAATCTTCTTTTTTGCGAAGGTAACAACACTCTTCCTCAAATGAAAACGCATTTCCCTCTCATCAATTTATAGGCATTGGAGCTTAACCTGTTCAAAAACTTTGCATAGTTGTGCATCGTAAAGAATTAGTAAAACTACCCTCCCCACCTTTCCAATTCTCTTTTAACAAGAAGGAAACAAAAAGCTTCAAAAAAGTGAAACTTGTATATTTGATGAGGCCGGTACGTTAACGAAAATTAATGTGTAGGTAACGGTAAAAGCCAAAGCATTACCTTGCTGGATATTTGAAAACGTACCGAACGAAAATTGCAGTCTTTTGACTGAGAAAAAGAACAAAAGCCTAAGGTAAAAATAAGCCCGAAAATTCTGCTAGAAAAGAACAAAGGAAAGGGAAAATAGAAAGAGCGAGGAGAAAGAAAGGAGGAGAAGAAAAAAAAGCAGTGGCTGCACTCCTAGTTTTTATGTTGACTTCTTTAGAGATAGTTTTTGAAAGAAAAAGATTGTTTGATGGGAGAAGTCTATTTTTCTTACCCTTGCGGCTAACAGAAATATGATAAAAAGGATATTTTTTAAAAGCTCATGATGAAGTAACGGCTTTCATTTTTTAGGTTTAAAGCCTTACGACTAAATTTGTTGTAGTTTTACAGCCAAGTCAGTTCACTTTATTACTCTCTAAGCCTCCTGTTATTTTGGGGTTCCTTGAGTGGAGCATGGGCTTCCTGTGCAAAAGCCAACCGTGTTTAATATTTATTTTGTTTGAAAAAAAGAAACTCTTTGTTTCAATGTTTTTATCACCGAAAACGAGATAGCAGTTATTCTTTCTTCTTTCACTTTTCCATAAAAGTAACAAACAAATTTTGTGCATTTTTTGTTGGAACGTATAATTTAACTAACGTAGGTGCCCTGTGTTAAAAGCTCAAAATGTTTAACACTTAATTTTGACATCTTGCACCGAACGGATTTCGGCGGATTTTTAGTATGTTGCTAGATAGGCCACCCTTGCTTAAATGGCGTTGAAAACAATTCTGTTGCAATTAGTTTGATGTTGAGCCTCAAAAATGCCTAGATTGACTGGACTAAAGTGCACAACCTTTCTTGTGGAACAGAGTTTTATTTGCATAAGAATGAAAAATCATTTCCATTTCAAAGGGTGAGAACTTAACCTCGTTTTGATACAGAGGCCCGAGGGAACTCGGAAATGGCCTGTTGCGGGAGGGGGGATTCCTATACGGACTAGATAGGCACGGGCTGCCTTTTATGAGGGTCTCGATCGTCAGTGTCAGTGATAGAAGGTGGGAAAACACACTCTCTTGAATGAACACAACAACACAAACATGGAGCCTCAACCTAAAAGCAACAGTTTTAGAGCTTTTCCTGGAGGATACAGCAGCAAGTGGATAAAAAAAATGCAGATAAATACATGGAATACTTTCGTTTCTTTAGTACCGACATAAATTGTTTTGATTCACCCCTTTATTCTTTGTCGCTGTTAAGGCGACAGTCTAGGAATATATCATGAACAAACTTTAATTCTTTTACCCTGCAACTCCAGCAGACAGACAGCATACGGAGTCTCAAATCCTCATGTCCCTCGGGGAAAAAGTTAGTTTGGTTTTCTCTCGAGTCCTGATGTTTCCTTCCTTCTGTCTTATGTTGGAGCACAGTGGTAAATATGACTTATTTCTAACTCAAACACGAGGGACAAGAAATTCAGTTTGCTTCCCTAAGTTCCAGGTTAAGAAAGTCATCGTTTTCTCAGCGGTGTCAAGTTCAGGGTTAGCACACTAACACAATGTTTACTGGTCAGGTTTTCGTTCGCCCAACGTGTTTTGTTTTGCCGTCGCGGTGCCGCGACTCGGTAACAGAATGTCAATGAAATATTTCAGACACTTACCATCTGAAAATTGTTGTAGAAATCAGCTCCCAGGACGTCATTGTGAGCAGGGACTCGGAAGACAACGACATTTCTCTGTTCATCAATTTCTATTCCCTCTGCAAACTTAGTTCCCTTCTCCTCTATTTCAAGCATGTGCTAACAAAAAAATAAACCGATCAGGGGATGAGTGACAGCTTCCAAATTAAAAGTGGTTAGGGACCGTTCATAATTTTTGGGTTGGGGGCTCTATAGGGATCTTAATGTTTTTTTCTTAAATATTTTTCCTAGCCCCCCACCCCTCCCCCACCCCCACCTGATAATGTAAGATATTTTTATATGCTACACCCACTTCTCATTAGCCTGAAATTCATCCGATTACTTCGAGTCGTTTTCTCCTTTCAACAACGTCTGAATCGACCGGCCGTTAATGCCGTCCAGTGACGTCACTCACTACCCGAAAACCGGGTAGTGATTTTGATTGGTTGATTGTCTAAATAAATAATTATGAAAAATTTTTGCGAGATTGTCACTTGATATTCAGCGGATCGCATCCCTGGCATTCTTTCGTTTAGTTCAAACATTTCGATACGCTTAATCTTTATCTTAAACAGCAAAATTGCCCTTGTCTTCGAAACTGAAATGCTAAATTGAACTGCGAATGAAGAATCATTGCGGAGAGTCGGTAGGTTTTTCATTTAGAGCCGCTTTGTGGTTTCGGCGGCCGGTGATTTTGTTTACGCGAAGTTTTCTGAAATCAATGTTATAATCATATCTTGCTATTTTCACCGTCAAGTATAATGATTCTGTTAGCTTTTCTTTCTTGTCTCCTTGTTTTTTTCTTCGTTAAGGACCAAATAGCTCCTTTTCAATTAAAGCAAATCATTGTGTTTTTGAACTAAGTGTTCCGTGTGTGTGTTTATTTCATTGCGTCATTGCGACCGAGTTTGATCATAGAATTTAGTACAACCAGTTCCAGAGTTGTACTGCATGCAGTTGATAGTTGGAACATTAAACATGAATTACGATCGAAAAAAAATAAAGCAGTTCTGTATCATGCAGACATTTCCAGACGATATTTCTCGGTTTGCCACTTCAAAATAGTGTTTTACTTTTTGCATGAATTAAAGCAAAAGGTCAACGAGTAGTGACGTCACTGGACTGCATTAACGGCCGGTCGATTCAGACGTTACTGAGGGAGTAATAACGACTCAAAGTAATCGGATGAAATTCAGGCTAACCTCTCATGAGAGCTATGCTTCCTCTCTACCACAACTACTATTACCAGGAATCTACCTTTGAATTGCTGATACAAACAACATTTAGGCCTCAACAATGAAGTTTTTTTTATAACTTTAGCTTAATATTGCATAAAATAGATTATTTATTGTGACTTTATTATATAACATCTGAATGGAAAAAAGATAGTGGACAGTACACGTTTTAAAGCTTTGCAAATGTATGGCGTTTCGTTGCGGACAAAAATAAACCTAAAAAAAAAGAAGTGACTTACCTGGAGAAATAAATAGTGATATTAAAAACATGTGCTCGAATAAGCAAAATGCTACTTTAAAACAAAAAATAATGGTCCAGGATAATAAAAAAATGTGGTTTTAGATTTAAAAATAAAAAAATAATGAATTATAGTACATCATTTGCATGACACAATCCATTATAACTACTTTGTTATTCTAAACCTAAAAATTCTGAATGGCAAAGGTAACAAATACTAAAAAAAAAAAAATTTCAACTAATACAGTACATGTACTAGAAGTGGTCGAAGGACAACGAGCTTCATCCTATGACCACAGGTGTCAGAGTCATTTGGGTTGACTAGAAGGTGTTTTCACGTTTAATGCAAGACTTTGTGATGATATGTAAAATAAAACTTGTTATTTTCACATGTGAAAATACATGTATCACTTGTTCGTGCGGGAGATCACCTGATATTTCATTGGACTTTAATAAACACCGATCTCCTATTTCAGTCTTGTACTTTTTCTCTGTTAAATGTTGAAAAGTGCTCGAATTTCACTTGGAATTTATCGATATGTTCCTTAAGTGAACCCAAAGTTTATTCGTTAAAATATTTCTCTAAACCGGACCGATTATTAAAGTAAGTTGTAAGTGCCCCCCTCCCCCTTTACAGAGTACCCCAATTTAATCTCGAAGGCCCCCGTAAATGTTTTGGATGAAAATTAATAGCCCCATAGAACCCATTCCATAAATTGAGAATGGCCCTTAGTGAGTACCGTAAATAATCGATTAAGCGCCGCGGCGCTTATACGAGAGCGGCGCTTATTTGATGTTATTTCGACAAAACACTGAGGGAAATATAGACAGAATTAAGTGAGGCGCGTACTAGCTACAATAACAGCGAAACAGCTGTCTATGGCTACAATCCCGCTCCTGAGTTCTTTCGGTGTCATAGTAAATTTCTTGCAAGTTAATTTTCTGACGTGGTACTGACGAGCCGCATTGCAGTATTCTGTTTGCAGAATTTAATATGTCCCTTTTTATTTTTGCTGATCAGGTCTATATGGATCCTACGTTCTTCGGCATATTCGTTTGCGGTCCTTTGCAGTGCTTTGTGGTTAATGTTCGTAAGTTTAGTATGAAATATGTGCACCTCGAACTGTTATATGAACCCGGTTTAAAGAGTTTCACTAAAACTTTAGAACTTACGAATTGGTTGGGGTGTTATTTCTCAAGCGATATGGTTTTGATATCTCTTTATATCAAGCGCCGTAACAAAGGTGGGACGTCAATTTGTAAATACCCAAATTAGCGTCGCGGGGCTTATTCGAGAGCGGCGCTTATTAAATTATTTTCGATACAGGTGGGGCGCTTAATCGATCATTTACCTAAATTTCGACGAGCTTAGCCTCCTGTATTCTATCAGTTTTTTTTTTTCATAAGAACCTTTTTTTCTTCGCCAGGCTGAACTGTATATTTTGGGTATTTACGGTTACCTAGGGATTGTGGTAAAAGGTTTTGTTTTGCCACTAACACGCGTCCTCGAAGGGTTTTTTCTGTCTGTTGAAACCTGAGTTTTCGCGGACGTCAATCAACTGTTTCCATGGTTTTCTCACGTGCTCTGACAGAGAAGGTTCCCTCGTCGCTGAAGGAAGGGCGAAGACTTTAATTAAAGAATAATTTCGAATGACCACAGAGTTTTCAATCATTTCATTAACATGAAGGATTACATTCATTTTTAAAACAACGAGGTCTCTACAAGCTGAGTGAAATAGCCGAAACACTCTAGTTTAATACGTAAAGGTTTTCAGGTTGTTTATTCATTTGATTGTATGCAAACACGCGGGAGCCGTGGACGATTTGCAAAGGAGTAAAAATCAAAGAAACGAAAGATATCACACCGACAAGGAAAAAAAGTTTTTCTCTGAATGGAGGCTGTTTTCGGAAATGAATTTCTACTTACCATTCTTGATGTTATCGAATAGAATCCAGAACTACCTGCAGTACCAAGAACTCAGACGAGTTGCGAGCGTGTATTGAGAAAGCTTATGTCAATACAGTGTAAATAAGTCGATAATTTGAGTTTCCTCCGACAAACACTCAACAAATTCGTACTTCTCGTGATCTTGAAATGAAGCGGTGTCAGTCATTCTTTACCAAAATATTGCAAACACGGCTTAAACGCCGGCATGTTCCTCCTAGTGCTCACGGGGAAAGATTCTTCTCTTGGCCAAGGCCAGAAAACCATGGTAACGGATGATTGACGTCCACCAAACCGCAGGTTTGAACGGAAGGGCGCGGAGGGCGCGTGCTAGTGGTAACCCCCGGGGGAGGGGTACTTTAGGAATTTCTGGGCGGGCATGTGCCGCTGAGACCCTGGAACCCCTAACCTATACCAGAGCTAGTTCAGCTGAATTTTGCTACCCTATACTAGAGTAAACTCCCCAAATCCCCCCTATCCTAGAGTAGCTGTTTTCAAGAAACTACTGAGGTCACTAGCACAGTAGTTTAGTCTAGATAAACTCTTCAACAAACTGATCAGTTTCCTGAAAAATGATACCCTATTCTAGACCCAAACTCTCTGATTTATATACCCTATCCTAGAGTAAACTGCTTGAAAACCATACCCTTCAGAGCGGCACATACCTAAATAGCCCATATATGGCAGTAACCGCCCCCCCTCCGGATGGTAATCGCTGTAAATGACAAATTTTAGCCTGTTAAAGTTCTTAAATCAATGGGTTCTTATATATAATATGTGTGTTTTTGGATGGTCAAATTGACAACTGTCAAAACAAGGTATCCGGCCGGGCAGATTTCTTTGCAACGGCTTTTTACTTGTTCTTAGTGAATTATAAGTCATATTAACGGGAAGCTTCGCTTATAGTCTTGACCAAATATCGTTCTCTCTTGCTAAATATCAAATATTGAGAGGAAAAATTCCATGGAAGGGACTTGAAAAGAAGAGAAATTTTATTCTGTACTGGTGCCTATCCTTAGAAATCTAATCGTCAACTTTTATAGATAAACAAAGAAACAAAGAGGATAGCCAAGGATAGTTAGAAAAGTAATTCCTTCTTCACATACCTGAGACGAGATAGTGGAATGGATGTAGCAGATAAGAAATAAAAACCCCAAAGACGATATTTTATACGAAGTTTTTGAGACCATATCGTACTTGTCAAAATGGTCACGCTACGCACATTAAGTTGGGTCATTCAAAAATAAAACAAAGAAAACAAAACCAATAAGACTGAGAGAGAAAACCAAATATTGAGACAGAGTTGTATTGAACCGTACCCTGGTCACCAGAGGATTTTTCTCGCGAGCAGCGGGATGTTTCGGTGTCGGCTGCAGGCCTACAGATCTTTGAGCGAAGATCACTAGATCACTAGAGGCGAAGCCGCAAGAAAAAACACGCTAAAAAAAGCTTTTCGCGTGGGTCATTATAAAGACTTTACCGAACAAGATCGAAACCGCGCATAAAAAGTCTCTGGGTACCCAGGGTAATTGAACCGCTGTTTTGGAAAAGATATATTGACGATGTGTTTTCCCTATGGAACATAAGTCTAGACAAAATAAAGAGCTAAAATCGTGCAAAAGGCAAATAACTTTCATATCAAATTCATAGCAGAGAAGTCAGAAACAGAGATCACTTTCTCGGACACAAAACTGTACAAAGGGCCGGAGTTAGATTCAACAAGGAACCAATCCTAGACGTGCAACACATTATAAACCAACTAGGAGTACATGAGCCAACAGAAGATTTTCACGTGCTCATGTCAACCACAAGGCATGAAGAAATGCTTCATTAAAGAAGAAGCGCTCAGGCGTCTAAGGACTGAATCCCTAGCTCTCAAACCACTTTTGAGGAAATGTCAAAAATTTCGAAAATCGCCTGATAGAAAGAGGCTACCCTGTCCCTATTGTGAGAAAGTACCTCTCTGAGTTCAAATTCGCCGACAGGAAAAGAGCCCTTCTACAGAGAAACAAATGCCCACGTAAAATACTACTACCTCAGTTTTGTTACACAATATCAACCGGCTTTTAATTACTTAGACTGAAGAAAATACTATAGGAAAATGGCACCTTATACAAAACCAACAACGGCTAAGAGAAAACTTTAAGGAGCCTCCTTTCTCCTTCCTCCCTACATTTTCGCCCCGATTTCTCCCTCCTCCCTATTTTGTACCTCTCCCCTCTAGCAAGATGTCCAAGCTAGCAAGATGTCCAAGAGTTTGATGGGCAGCTACTGTTTCGGTTCCTTGCCAAAACTCTTCCCTTAATTGAGGAGGTTCGTGATCGTGAAGATTGTCAGGATTTACGGATCTTACAATCTATTAATACGACACTATAACTTCCTTCTTTTCAGTACCAAAATATGAAAATTGCTTCTCTTGCTGTACAGATTACTGTTTTTTCTGATTATTCTTGTTTTTATAGTGCTACTTCCGCCATAATCTTATGGCTCTTGTTCCTATGTATCCCTTGTACAGACTGGCGTGGATAGATCTTCGTCATTGAGATATTCCCAGTATTGATGATAAATATTGAATAGACGACACTGCTAGATGCAGGGATTAACCATAAAAAAAAGAGGAGTATTAATGGGTTTGAAAAATATTGCGTGGTGAAACTGTCAAAACATACTGACCTGGCTTTTAGCCAACCTTTTGCCGTACAAGTCTGGATCAGGGGCGTTGAAGGCTCAACGCTTTGACGCAGATTTATATTTCAAAACTAGAATAATGCGTACTGTGAATATGTGATGTGAAAAGGCTGATGAGACAAAAATTAATGCAATTATAACAGCCTTTACTTCCTCATTTCTTATGACAGACACATACATTTTAATTAAGTCACAAAAAAATGGCCCGCCATTGTGGCAGAGGCATTATGGGATATTAATTTTAAAAAAGTCGTGGCTCTGATGCGCACTATTGTGAGCAATATTATTTTAAAACAGATAAAGATAAACAGGAAAGTGATGCTTTGCATGACCTTTGAGGACCAAAGAGGAAGTAGGAAGTATCTTTTCACCCTTTTCTAAATTTCACCGCCGGCCATAGTCTGCTCAGTCTGCTACACAGCCGTTTTTAGTGTCGTCACGCAACGCCCCGTGATGGCACTAAAAACTGCTGTGTAGCAGACTACGCAGTTCAGGGACTTGAAACACATTTTGATGCTTTCCAAATACGATCAAAAACACGTATGAATATTTTCTCGGTCTTCAACAAGTCAATTTTACATTGGTGGTTCACTGTTACCCAATAATTTAATGTTTCCTTACAGCTAAGTGGCTCAAAAGGAACAAAAAAAGGGGAACACACAAACAGAAAAAATTTTTTATAATTTTCCGTCCCATTTGTACTGGTAGATATATTTTGGCGCCAATTAAAATCACCACTCCGCCTCCCTTTTCCTGCCACAAAAGTGTGCAAAGATCGGTTTTAGGAAGCTATCCAAGAGTTTGATGGGCCGCTTACTGACTTTCAGTTCCTTGCCAACCTCCTCCGATCAGCTCCCTGAATTGAGGAGGTTCATGATCGCGAATAAAGCACGTTGCAAGATTGTCAGGATTCACAGATTTTACAATATATTCAGTACAACAATATAAGTTCCTTCTTTTCAGTACCAGAATATGAAAATTGTCTTTCTTGCTGTACAGATTACTACCTATCCCAACGTATTCTTGTTTTAGGGCCACTTGCGCACGATCTTTCATTCCCATGTATCCCTTGTACAGACTGTCATAGATAGACCTTCGCCATTGAGATAGCAGAAGTTTTTAAGGCTATCTATCTTGAAAGACACATACATTTTAATCAAGTCACAAAAAGGTCGACCGCCATTGTGGCAGAGGCATTAAGGGATTTTAATTTGAAAAAGTCGTGGTTCTGTTGCGTACCATTGTGGGCAATCATACTTTTCAACAGATACAGCTAGATAAACAGGAAAGTGATTTTTTGCATGACCTTTGAGGACCAAAAAAAGTGTATACAGCATGAGCAGCTTTTTATACGTGATTTGTTATTATTTCACCTAGTTATTTGATCGGCGACTTCATATTACCGCTGATTCGCGTAATTAAGGACAGTTTTTGCGATTTCCACTGAACACAAGAAAATCTTGATAATTTACTTTTGACTTGTGTTAATTTCAAGACCCAAGTATGGTATTTATTGAGTTTGTTAAAGTTTACACAGCTTAAAAAAACGTAAGCGGCCTTAAATCCTACGAGAATCTTTAACTGAAGAAGACAGTCGCACTAAGAACATATCCGGCAAGTCACACGTTTAAAGAAAAGGAGGTACGAATACTGAATTATTTGGATTTTATATTTGAAGACCCTGCACGTTGTTGTCGGGGCAATTTATTTTAACCTTAGCGCGGGTTTCATTGACCTCCTACGTGAGTGGGAGGCTCAAAAAACCGAAGAATTTTAAAGATTTCTTTAGTTTTGCCGACTTCCTGTTTTCTTTAATTTTCATCTCTTTTTTCTTTTCTTTGAGACAGGGCGGCAGTTCAGATTTTTTGCTGACACGTCTTATGTTTCATTTTCAGAAAAACAGGAAATAAAATAAACGAAATGGTTCACGCTGATGTGGGCCGCAAATGTTCGTAATTCCCTCATTTCGCGTTCAAGGTAAGATGGTTTCAAAAACTCTGATTTGGACAATTGTAACAGCACAATTCGCTCTTACAGTTTGTCACGACAAAAGCCAAATCTACACGAATAAATGGCTAGTTCAAATAAAAGGAGATACCGCAGAGGCTGACAAACTGGCACAGAAGCATGGCTTTGTAAACGAAGGCCGGGTAGGTCAAAACTTTTAGTGAAGTTTTAAAACTATCGCAGGCTCACTAACTACTTGCACCTAGCGTTTAATCATTTGCGTCATATTTATCATGGAATGAATACACGACACTGATTTAATTTAAGCGCTGAAATTGAGGGGGGGTGGGGAGGGGTCTTGAATTTAAATAAAAAAGGGGGTAAACAAAATGGAGGGCTGATTTGGAAAAGATCTTCCCCGAGTGGGCCATTCATGGAACCTCTCCACAAACCCCTCCCCAAAAGTTAACCTACCTTAGACATCTCAAAATAGTAAATCCGGTTGTCTAAAAGCGCAATTTTTTATACTCCCTGTCAAATCATTAAAGCAAAGATACGAGGGTGTTTACTAAAACAGGTTTTAAAAGTGGCTGGCAAAAGTGCATTCTAAACACTTTAAAATTAGTGTAGGTAATAGCATGATTTGTAGTGATATTTGGTATAAATACCACGAGTGATAATTCAAAATTGCAATATGTAATTTCACGAGCCGTTTGGCGAATGAAATTTGAGACAATTTTGAAATATGACAAGTGGTTTTTATGCCAAATAGTACATACAAATCATGCTATTAAATGTTTATACTACTAGACACAAAGGTTTTGTAATTTTCACATGTAGGTATTTCAAATTAAGCTGAAATACCACTGCTCTGAAGAAATTTCTTCTTTAGTAGTATAAACAAGGAAATCCCCAACTTCTACATGTAAAAGCCCAGACTAGAATACAATACAGGCAGAGCTGGATGTGCGCTGACTCTCTTAAGCCACATGCACTCAGTTTCTTGGAACATGAATAATATGTTACCATTGCAAATGTACATGTAAAAAAAAAAAAGGAACACACATTATTAATTCAGCAAAATTGTCCTTCTTTTTCTCTTATTTTGTCTTTGACCCATTTTATTCTCATTTAAATAATACTTAAGTAATCCTTCCTGGCCCCAGAAGAAAGTGATAATTAGAGTATAGGTATCCAGTAGAAAAACTTACGAAGAATATTTCACAAAGACAAAACCTGCACACTGAATTTCAGTTCTTTAGGAAAATAGAAGAGTTAATTTACACAATGTAGAAACCACAACAAAGTTTTATGCCTAAAAGAAAACAGTACACAATAAATGTAACACAATAGCTCTCTTACTATAATTACTATAATTTAGTCCCATAACTTCGGGCAATTAAAGGCCTGGACAAGTTCTAGTGCTAAATTTGAGAAAAGATGCAAGTGCTTATCATAGTTTTGGTCACTCTTTTTGCTGTATCACTGCAGTTAAATGGGATGCTTATGAGGTGAAAATTACATCAGGCAAAGCAAGATTATGCCAACTGAAGGGCCCTTTTGTGAAGAATTCATTATGCTTTCATCCTGGTAACTGGGCTGACCTATTCATATGGCAAAATTTTCCAGCCCACTTACCAAGGTCTCGGTTGGCAAAACCGAGATCTTAAAACCGAGCCAGCCTGCCCTCTCATACACATTCAAAATTTTATGAAGGATTTAGAGGTCAGAGGGGACCTTGGAAACCAGGCCAGCCTGGTTAACTGGGCTCATGTGAAGAGGCCCTGATGCAATTAAAAGTGACTTTAGGAAATCAAGCAGCCATACTTTGGCGATTTAAGTCAATTAAGTGCAACTTAAGGTGATTTCAGCCAACTCTCGGTTTAAGGAGATTCTAGGTGATTTAATGGAACTACAGTGTATGGGCAATTTAAGATCAATTACATATTTTAAGGCCAATTTCTATACAGCATGCATGCTTTTAGACAATGACCTGGCTATACCAGGAAGCAAGCAGGCTACTGACTTAGAATAAATCAGACAGAGGAAGAGGGCTTACCTTGAGAGGCTAAAGGCACAGCATGGGGAAACAGATAGTAGATACCTTGACAAAATTATTTGGGGGCCATAACTGGGATTGGAAACTAATACTTACATGTAAGAGTAGTAGCTTTGGAAGGCAAAATATTTATCTTACAGAACCTGTAGTTTAATAACTATAACACAGCACTGCATTTTAATATATACATCTAGTCTACTACATTCCATTAGATATAGAGAGCTGACCTCACCTGATTTTAAATAGTAGACCTGCAAATAAATAAACTTAAATATTGTTAACAAGACAGGAGGAGCCATACCTTATAAATGGTGCTTTATACTATCCAGTCTATAAACTTTATTTCCTCAAAAACATTTCAAGGATTTCCATGGCGGTCAGTGTAAAACGAAGACTGCGGACTGCGGACTGCAGACTGCGGACCAGAGGTAAAATGCAGACTGAGTGTAAAATGCAGACTGCAGACTAAGAGTAAAACGCAGACTGGGGTAAAATGCAGACCGAGCATAAACTGTAGTCGTTGAAGGGTTTAAGGGCAAAAAATGTCCCCCAATACATGTAAACAAACACTTACTTGACGACATCTGCTTGCACAAATACATTCCTTTCTTCTCTGGAACGTCGTCGGTGACCCGAAAACATAATCGTAATCTTGAACCTTTTTTCCGTCTGAGAGACTTCACGCTTCAACTTTAGATGCGAAGTTTACGATATACGTGACCAGGGACCGTGAACTGGTACAACACCACGAAGTTTACGCTTAAATGAAAGCTGCTGACCCAAAATACTGTACAGGAAGAATTATGGCGATAAAAAAGGAGTAAATCATTCCAACAACAAAGAAAGATATTCTGCAGGAAATTTGGATGACCTTCTTTGAAAGTATTGCAAATCAAGGTACGCAGACTTAAGCTGTTTGGATTTTCATTGAAACTTCTGGCGAATGTGCAATTCACTTCGATAAGGAAGCGAAGTGTGTAACTGATACCGGCTAGCTATTTCACCGATTTGGAGAAGAAGGAGCACAAATGTTTAAAAATGTCTACAGTTTTTATCCTGCATTTTGCACCCAGCCTGCGTTTTACTCTCAGTCTGCAGTCTGCATTTTACACTCAGTCTGCACTTTACCCCTGGTCCGCAGTCTGCAGTCCGCAGTCCGCAGTCCGCAGTCTTAATTTTACACTGACCGATTTCCATGGTTGGGCTATCTCAATGCTCTGTATAAGGTGCCCTGGATAATTAACTCAACTGTACGTGAGTGCTTCCATCTTGAGCCAAAGAAAATTACACTCTCGGAGAATTTGACGAAGAACCACCCTTGTGCCATAAAAAGCAATAAAAGCATGTGTTACATGTTCAGAGACAGTCAGCATCAAAACGCCCAGCCAACACTCATCCAAATGCAATAATGAATACTGTCGAATAGAACGCCCTGGAGTAAACCGACATCGAAAATCCAGCAACAGAACAAACCATTTTGCTCCTCTCTGGTTTGCAACAAGCAAAGTACTCCTATCCTATCGCATATCTTGTTCTGTTAAATTAGCTGCCTCGTCAGTGTATAAATTTAAATCCCCGAGTCTGTCTATAGCAAGTTAAAACGCCCGCCATTTTTGTTTGACCCATAATCCCGTTCGTTTCTTTAGCTGTGGGTACCAATCCCCACGTTCATGTACGACTCACGCAAGCTTTCCTGCAAACCGACTCAGTAGTGATTCTGTACCTTGCAGTGTGCTTCTTCTTGATCAAAATATCGAGTAGTAGGCTGTCTGTACTCCTCTGTTTTTCCAATTAGACATGATTAGATGGTCGAGAGCGAGCGTTTAGTCTTAAATCGAGAATCTATTACCTTGATCATTAGACGGATAGCCATCTTTAATTTTTGTTCAAATCTACCGAGGGATTCCCGCCTCCCGCCTTATCAGTGGATTTGAGACTCTCTCCTTGGCTACAATTACACTTGAAAGCAAGATGGCCTTTCATGACAGTAAGTGCTCGATCTCAATGATCATACAGAAAAACATAAAACTGTGAACGTCGTTTCAACAGTGTATGATTTTAGTCACACAATGCGAGTGGTCACGCACACGTGTAATAAATTTGGCGGCCAAATTTTCCATCAATGGAAGTCTATTCTCGTTTTCAACAACGTACATGGTGATAAGGCGTTTTCGAAGTAGGGAAATATGCTTTACATGAAGAAATTGGCAACTTACTTGTACACCTACTCAGAGTGACAACAGTCTGCATATTGCGTGTACTATTGCGGGATGAATACATGACTTGTATGTAAGGTTGCCTCTGTGACACCTTGATAGTATATTGGTTTTATATTTGTGCTTTCGACGTAAACTTGCCTTTTTCCAAGTCAGTTTAGTAAATTGTAATGCATGATAGCAATTCACTTTAGTTATGAGTTAACAAAAAAACAAACAGACAAACAAAAATAACTTTAATTTAATGCATATGTGAGTATGCAAAATTTTTTTCCCCTTTTCACCATAAATTTTGTTGAATTCCTTACATCCACAGAAAAAGTTCAAAATAAGCGTTATTAATTCATGTTCTTTTGTATGTCTCTTGTTTTGAGGTTTTTTATTAATGATATAGATAAACAGACAGTCTAAAGCAGAGAAAACATGCCAAAAATGGCTATTATGGAAATGATAACCACCTCAGATAATTGATTGCCACTGGCCCGGTAACCAAAAATGCAAAGGTGACTGAACCATCTTTGCCTCTCATGATCTTTCAAAATTTAGTTAGAACCAACACTACCTTAAAATCCAGTCATTAACAGAACCTTACACATTTTAATCAATTACCTTAATTTCTGTGTCTTTACATTCAGGTTGTCTCTACATATTTCAGTTTCCGCTGTGATGTGGTACATGAGCATTCATCAACACCAAGCAGTCCTTTGAGTGAAAACTTGTTGAGTGAAGACCAGGTTAGAATTAAATGAGTTTGTATAACTTAAACAATGGGTTTGTTGTTACCATTATTAATATTGTCACTAATAAACTAATCTCATGCAACATTGTTTGCCAACAGCTCCCAACATTGTTGGATGTTACATGTTGCGTCCATTTGCACACCCTGTTGCATGTTGTTGGGAGTTGTTGTTCAAAGTTTGAAACCAGTCAAACTTTCAGCTACCTGCAAATGGATGCAACAACTGTTGGGAGTTGTTGGCCAACAATGTTGCACCCAGTTTGCCAGGGCTTGAAAGTTGTAATACTTTGTACAGACACATAGTCCACATACTTGTAGTTATTTTAAGCTACACTTACTCATTTGATCACATTTCTTTGTTCTTTCTTTCCTACCTTTCTTCCTTCCTTCTTTTTTCTCTTATTCATTCATTCATTCATTCATTGTTTAGTTCATCTGTTCGCCTGTTTGTTCGTTCGTTCGTTCGTTCGTTCGTTCGTTCGTTCGTTCGTTCGTTCGTTCGTTCGTTCGTTCATTCATTCTTTTATTCATTGTCATTGTTTCTCCTCAGACTCTTTCTGAATGTCTATATTCTTTTTTCTTTCCTTTTTTACTTTTTCTTTCTTTCTTTTCCCTTTGGCACTTTTTTATTTTTGTGTCTGTTTTTTTCTTTCTTTCTTTTTTTCTTTCCTTTTCTTTTTGTTTGTTTGTTTCTCAATTATTTCTTTGTTTTCAATCTTTTCTCAGGTACTCTGGTTGAAGCAACAGACTTTAAAATCTTATCAGTTATATTCTAACCTCAATGTGCAGTTTAATGATCCAAGCATTGGTTTGCAGTGGTACATAGTAAGTTATAGAAGTTATCAGTCATTACAGCAATGCCTTATGATCTCTTTTCAGCGAGGGTTTTTTAAAACAATAATATTTAAGGTAAAAATAAATGGTAAAAATTTACAATGACGTTTGGACCATGCTTTGGTCATTAGCAAGTTGAGTATGAGAATAAAAATTAGCATGCAACAAACCTCTGTATAATGAGGTCCTCGGTACATGTATAATGAATGATTTCCCTTACCCCAGTAATAGCGGAGCACCATGGGTAAGAAAATTTGGTAAACTATCCATCCGAGAAAATTTGGTTATGACGTAGCGTACGCCCGCCCGTCCGTACACACACTTCATGTAAGCCGATGTCAAATATCACAATATAGCTTGCACAACTTGACTAGCCTCTTAGTTATGTAAGCCATCCGCATGAGTACGATTAGATTGACAGCTGTCAAAATCAGACATTCGCTGACAATTGTCACATGACCGTCTCGCGGGCTCAGATAAAAGACCAGTCGTTTTGCCCCTATATATAAGCTGATATAATATGTCACACTTACCAATTCAACATAAAAACGAAACTACGCCGGGCAAGGCTGTCAGTTGGCTGACAGTCGTTTAAAGTTACATTGGCAAGCCAAATTAAGGTCAATTGAAAGCTGTCAAAATGGGACATGTGCAGACCACTATCAGAATACTAATAACGAGGGCTCAGGTTCGCTCAGGTACACGATCTGGCATTTTCCACTACATGCCGGACGGAAATGTCCTACCCACACTCGTAGTCTGTTAATTCGAATACTCGCCATTCTAATGAAGGTTAATTGACAGCTGTCAAACTAGAGTATACGCTGACCATCATCACCTGAGTGGATCGCGGGCTCATTTTTCTATCTATTGAGGTCACGTAGTGTTTAAAGTTTTGCGCTGATATTTTATTTGATCATGGGCTCAATTCGAAGCCCCATAGCTTTATAGAAAATCTATCCATCCTAGAAAATTCGGCAATCACGTGACCGTACACCGACCACCCAACCTTCCGTCTGTTCACACCACAGGCATACCAATGTTTAATCTCACTCTTTCTAGCTAGTTTTGGAGCCTGCAACCTGATATTTTGATTAATTGACAGCTGTCAAAGCAGTGTTTCTGCTGACCAGTATCGCCTGACTGTATCGCGGGCTCAGGTATAGACCCTCTGAGTTCGAGTAATATTTTGAAGGTATCCGCTGACAAGTTGCTACTTTTCAAATGATCGCAGGCTCAAGTTTTATTTTTTTAAAAATGCATATGAAATAAGTCGTGTTTCATGAGCCGCACTTTTAAGATGTTGATTTCGAACTGATTTCGGACACGAAAATTCAACCGGTTTTTACATTGACATGCAGGGAAGGCAATCGCTTTTGACTTTTCTCACTGTCACGCGTTGATCACGCTCTACGTCCAATTTTTGTGTTCTGATTGGTCAAAATTTGACAGGTGAGTTTATGCGGAAAATTTATGCAGCGTTTGGAAACTTGCTTACTGATAGCTGGAGCTGAGAGAGTTTTGTGTCATCTTGTGATGTTTTAAACTGTCTTTTTCTACTTGGTGTACAAAATGAAATACAGCTGCTATCAAGATTGTTCTGTAATTCGTGGCTGGTTTGTTTATTGCGCTTTTTGTTGACAAATGCACCGCTTGTCAAAGTCATTGGAAATCCGATTTCGTAGTATCGTTTTCAAAAATGAGCTTACTCACTTGCCCTTGCTTGAGGCGTAAGAGGGTTGAAAAGTCTCAAGCGATTCTGGAACACTTGATGACCTTCAGAAGCAGCATCTCGACTGGTAAGCCTGAGCCATTATTGTTTTTGATGTGTTGTTTTTTCGGTTTCCTGAAGTCGAGCGTATGGTTTATGCTGCTTAAGTTAAAACACGAGCAATGATCTAACCTACAATAGTATCAGGTTTAAAAAGCCTTTAGACATTTTTTGACCCGCAAATTCAAAGAAAAGGTTCCGAAGATTATTTAGTTATGATTTTGGCTGTAAACAGAAAGCTCTGAGCGATTTTCTTGCCTCGAGTTTATCTTGAAAAAGAGCGAACACCGGGAAGCCGGCTTAAAACATAAATAAGCTTATGCTTGCCTGACTCATGATTTTCTGAGACACTTTACCCTCAATACTTCTCTTCGTGAATGAAAATTATTGTCTCTGTACATGTTTCACCGAATTAAACTTATTTTATTGATTGTTAGTAGTCCCTCTCGCAATTTTCATCGCTGCACCGGTTGTTTCCAGTCGAACATAAACATCGCATGCAGGAATACTCAAAACGCCGCGCGTAAATATCACTCGCTTTTAAAGATTACACATAACAAAATCATACACAGTTTAATTAATAAAGGGAAATAAAACCTAAACATAATAATTTCTCTATCATGTTGAAGCGTAAATGGTAACTCTATTAATCGCACTGCAAACTTGAGAACCCGTCCGGCTGGCCGAAAAGTGATTTTGGGAATTTTTTTTTATCGTTTTCATTAAAAGCCCATAATTATTACCCTGCATATCACATAAGACCAGATTTTTCTAACAGAAAACGTTTTATAATTCAACGCTATAATTTGTTGTGCAAAGGAAGCGCGTGCTTTGATCGTCGTGGATATTGAATGAGTGCAAATTCTCTTGCAAAATTGTGAAAAACTGCAGAATTATAGGTTTAAACATGGATAATTATCCATGGTTTAAAGAGGGCAAAAAAGAACAAATTCTGTCCGAGGTCTGTGTACTGTTTACCTGAGACGTGATGAGAAAAAGTATGTTTAAAAGGCTGGTTTACACGCCACAAGATTCGTCGCCAAGATTTACTATTAAACTAAACTTGTCGAACACAAAAAATCCGGCCTGATTTTTATTTTGGCCTCTCTTTTAGACAGAGGAATGCAACGTGTAAATTGGCTGCCACCAAGGACTATCGTGGCGCATGTGTTTCTTGAAATTATATTTCGGGGTTGTCCAATTATCCATAGTCTCTCTAACGGAGCATTGTTGGAGAGACTGGTGAATGCCACATTATGATGCTACAGCTAATGCAAATACAATACACCAATAGGTCTATTTGTTTTCCAGGCCTAATCCACTGTGATCGAACATGATTGCTATTTTTCGGTGTACAAATAAGACTATTTAATAACTCGATGTAAAATTTGTTTCACTCTTGGACGGTCAAATTCTGATTTTTCTCTAAAATCACTCAGCCTTTGCCTCAAAAGTCAAATGAATGTGCCCTGATCTGTGGATTACAAGTTTATTGTTTGATTTAAACTATGAATTTATTGACGGGAGCTTCGCTTTTAGCCCTGGCTAAATCTATATATTAGTAAAATATATGACAAAGAACCTCTCTATAATGAAACCTTGTTATATTTACCAGTCCCTTAGCCCCTCACTCGAGAAAATTGATGTTAGTCACTCTTGAGACTTAAGCCGTTTAAGAACTGGATAAGTGTATCCACCAGGACAATAAGGTGACCATTTTTAAGATCTTGTCCCTTAATGTTCGATTTTGTATAGCTCAATCCACATCTCTGCCCGGATAGCTCAGTTTGTAGAGTGCCAGTTAGCCAATCGGGAGGACATGGTGTCAAACCCCGCCCGGACCAACAACCAGGGTCTTTACTGGTTGACTGTGATTCAAGATCTTGTCTCAGTTCAGATGATCTCGTCATTGAGAGGTGACGTTAAGCCTTGTCTCCTTCATCCTTCCTTATCAATTGTAAGGGGACGTAAAGAACTCACACTGTTGTTCGAGAAGAGGAGTTCGCGTAAACCCCGTTAGTGTGGTCTATCTATAATGGGCGAAGATACTGTTTCCGGCCCGCAGTAATTGAGGTCGTGCACTGTTGCAGTGAATCTGCCAAAATTTGCAAACCTGGTGAATAAATAAATAAATAGATAAATAAATAAATAAATAAATAAATAAATAAAGTTGACCAAAAGGTTCTAGAAAAGAGGTTGACTCAAACCAGTGAATTGTGGTCTAATGAATTAATAGAGCCATGCATTTTTTGTATGAACTTGTCAGAATGCAACTACAGAGAATAACTACAATATTAAAGAGGTCTGGGCAATGAATTATACCGGAGCTGGAATAGTTGTGGCCGTGGTCGACGAAGGGCTAAACACGAACCACCCAGAGCTGCGCGAGAATTACGTGAGTGTCAGTAAAAACCTGCGCTGTAGCTTGCAGTTGCTTTTGCATGTATGTGTGCGAAAGACTAACCAAGCTCTGTTTGTGTATTCAATATGTGTTTGTGTGTATTACAGAAAAGAAAAGAAAAGAAAAAAAATCTTTAGTTATACACTCCTTAGCTAGTTCACTAATACCTTCTGCTTTTCATAGGATAAAAAAGCCAGTAAGGATTTCGTTGATGGCGATTCGCATCCTGAACCGAGTAGTAGTTACGTTATGTCTGGGTAAGTTAGTAGTTCTAGGTTCCCGGATGAACTACTCGCCTTGCAAGGGAATAAGGACTGTGGATGTGGCTAGACTACCTCTACCAATATATTTTCCAGCGTTTTTTAAAAGCCATATTTTGCCAGTCCCTACTTTTTTCATTAGCATAATTCAAGCGGAGGTTATAACCATCACATTGTACCTCTGTGGACTCGCGGTATGAGTTTACCGCTAATACTGACATCCTCTGGGGTTAGTTTATAACACTCTCTTGAACAATTGTCTTGAGAAACCAAAGTGTACCTCTTTTCGTGTGGGCTTAAACTCAATCTGCACATGACTTGGGACATGTTTAACCCTACTGATTTGTTTTAACCGTTAGGCATGGCTCAAAGTGTGCCGGGATAATTGCTGCGAAAGGAGATAATGGATTTTGCGGCGTTGGCTTGGCTTACAACGCAAGGATAGGAGGTAAGACATAAAATTTCGTTCTCTTACTTTTCCATGGCCTCTGTCACAGTAATAAAACACGTTTATGCTGGTCTATCGTATTGAGAGCAGCCACCGTGGTGAAAAGATAGAACATGGCCTATCTGACCAAACACACTCCTTTAGTCTGCTTGTGATTTCCAACGACGTTCTGCATAACTCGATCTACACCCGCTGAAAAGAGCACTAAAAAGTATTAGACTGCAAAACAGTCCACATTTTTGCTTATTCAAGTGCGTGCGAGCAGTTGATATAATTTTTTTTCTTCTATCGTGCCCCCCTCTGTCTGAAAACAGGGACTTTAAGGTTCAAGGACGCGACGGCAAAGAGAACGTCTAAAAAAACAATAGGTTTAAAAAGGATAAAAAATCCGGATCATTAGGATTTTTCGTCAACAAAAGAAACGATGTATCCAAAAAAGGATTATTTTTTATTCATTTCCATAGAAACGACCCACAGTATCTACGGTTGCTAACGATGTGGCAAGCTTGCTGATCTTTCATTGTATTCTGACGATTAGCTCAAGGATGCTGGTTTAGACGGGGCAAATGAAGTTGAATCTTGCAATAAGATATGTACTGGAAAAGTCCAGTCTTACAAGACACACCGCCGAAGTTGTGTAGTAGTTTTGTCCTTGTGAACTAGAACAATGCAGTTTCTGTTTGAATTGCGATTTTACCACTCCGATAAAACGGATAAAATGGATCGTTTAATTCATGCGTCGGGTTAAAAAATGGTCGTAAAGATGAGCAGTGTTGTCAAACAGCTGATGTATGTTCTAAAATTGTTTCGAGTTACCTCTGGCATTATTCACTCTTTTCGGATCCGTAGTAGATAAACGCTTCGGATCATGTATCCAAGGTATCCGGTTTTGGATATGATCCAAAGAATCCACCTCCGTTGAGGATCATTTGGATCAATAACCCGTTTTTGGATTTTAGTCAAGAAACGAAAGATCCGTTTTCGGATAGCAAAGAAACGCACCCTTAATAAGCAAAACAACAACTTTGCACGTGCATCACGCTTTTTTGTACATTTCTTTGCCGTTTTTGCACGACTAGGACGTGAAAATGCCAAATTTCGCGTTTTTTTTGAGAACGTAATGGTGATCTTACACGGGACGATTAACAACGACGATTTTTAGCGCAACAGAGCGTTGCAATGTTGGGACAATGACTTGTTGTAACTATTCGAATCAATGTTGCAACAATGTTGCTCAACGCTGTGTTGCGCTAAAGAATCGTCGTTGCGAATCGTCTCGTGTAATATCACCTTAAAAAAGCAACGACGAAATTTTATTTCGCTCTCTGAACTTGAATATAGTCCCTTGGAATTTAAAGTCAGGAGAGTTCGCGTACATTTGACAAAGTAAGTAAGAAGGTATAATCGCGATACTGAGACTGAAAAAACGCAAATTCACTTTTAAGCGGCGTTCTCGTTGCTGTCGCGTCGTTGGATTCTAAATCAACAGAACACGGCTTGATCTATGGGTAAATGTGAATTACCTCTGATTGTGTTATAGATGCTGGAAAGACCTAAATTATTACGGTTTTGCCCGAGTTCGCCTAGATTTTATAATATTGTCTTCGAACGTTCTATAATGATTTCGGTCAAAAGGTCGGTTGGATTAGTTTCAGTATAGAAACATGAATTGTTGGTATGCAGCCGACGCTACGGAAATCGTAATGATAGTTGACAAGAAAATTATGACAACAAAACCGTTTCCATCCGTTAGAAACTAAATTGTTTTCAATTCAATACTGCAATAAAAAGGTTGATTTCAGAGTTCCGAACAAAGCTTTCCCGTGAAACTGAGTTTGATTTTTATGAGAAATATGCTAAAAAATTATATATTTTCCTTCATATCTAATGAGGTTTCGCAATTAGCCTAGTTGTAAAACAGCGACTTAAGATTTTCTTGTTTTAAGTTGACAACTACTCTGCATTGTTGGTTAATATTTGATTTATTTCAATAAGTTTGCGCCATAATGACAGTCTTAATTCCAATGAAGAAGTTCCTTTTAGCTCTTAACGTGAACGACCACATCTCTCATACAAAGTTTCCCCGATCAATCTAGTCCTAAAACAAACTTGGAACTTTATTTAAATGCTTCCAGGAATTCGCTTATTCAAAGACCAAATGGCAACTGATATGACGGAAGCAAAGGCTCTAATGTTTAACCGCGACTACATTGATATATACTCCAACAGCTGGGGGCCTGATGATAGAGGTTTTCTAGTAAAAGGACCAGGCAGGGCAACTCAAGCCACACTTGAGGAAGGAGCGAAAGAGGCAAGATGACACTATGCTTTGTTCGTCTTATGATAGAGAGCTTTTAAGCTCCACGTTTACGGCAAACGGCAAGCGGTTGCTTTCCGTTTGCCATCGAGAATCACTGCGTCTCGTCCTAAAGCTCGACGTATTAATATATCTCAGTTTACAGTATTCATAGAAAGTCGGTTTTCTTTTCTTAACAGTCCTTTTATGGGAAACGTTGTATTGAAGCACACAGTTGTACGATCCCTTATGAATGCGACAGCTAACAATAAATAAATAAATAAATAAATAAGATTTTACTGACGTTTTAAGTCAACTCTTCATGGCAAACGACAAACGGCGAAGGTGAAAAATTAACAAAGAAAATTCAGTTTATCACGTATCTATCTCCGCCATTTGTCGTCGTTGCCTCAAACCTGGTGCTTAACCTCTACAAATTATACTGAACTTAAGTTACTTTAAACTTTAACACAATCTTTTCACTTCTTTACGTGCATGTTTTGAGTAATACGCTTGTGTTGCGGTCGAGCGTTTTACAATAAAGTGACATCACTATGGTATTTACCGCCGATAAATGTGCATTATTCTCTAGGGACGTAAAAAAAGAGGATCTATATTTGTGTTTGCGGCTGGTAACGGTGGAATATTAGCAAAAGACAGCTGTGCATACAATGGTTATGTCAACAGTATTTATACTATTGCTATATCGAGTGTTAATAGAGATGGATCAGTGCCTTATTATGGAGAACGCTGCCCTGGCATAATGGCGGTTGCTTATAGCAGAGACTCATTTGGAGATAAAAACCCCGTGGTAAGTCAGGATTTCAATCTTGAAAATACTCCAAGTTCCTTAAGGATTAAGGGACAAACACAACTCTTTGACGTATGGCAGAACTACTGTCTGTAGAATGTCAAAAGCTAATACTTATTTTGCAGTTCGAAATCTGTTTATCTCGAAAATAAGATGGAAAGTAATAACGTCTGTAAACCCTATGGTCTAGGGTGTTAACTTCGGTTATCCAAATGCTAATACGCGTTTATTTGAGAGCGAAGCGGACGAAGAAACTGAATCGTAATTTTACCAAAGAAGAGAATTCCAGTCTGGTCAAAAATCGCAAGACACAGTTAGAGGACGACACTGGACTGGCAGAGATCCGAGATGTTTTGCTAGAGAAAAACGGGCGGTTCCTTCGACTAGCAAACGTGCCTGCACCTGATCTTGACAACATGCAGGATAGAGGTTTCACTAGTTTTGCATCTAACATGATAAAACCATCAGTTAATAAAACAAAATGGAGTAGTTTGTTAGCCAGGATCCGCGCCCTTATACTTTATATTTCGTTACCGGGACTTTCGAGAAACGGGCCCCTGTAGCTTTTTTTTTTCTCAAAGACCAACGAAGGAAAGATGGAAGCAATTTCGAGCCAGACACAGTGTTTAGTTTTCAAAAGACTCCAACGTCACATAAGGTAGCTAAAACTTACGGTGTTCTTAGTTTTGACTGACTAAATTTTTTCAACCTGACGCTTTTGCATTTTGATTTACTTTCAAAGCTTTCAGCTCAGTGTGATTTTGTTTTCTTGAGCCAATGAAAACTTTCACTTTCTGATGCCTGTCAAATGACTGCCAAATCGCTTGACCTGCACTTTCTATCCAGTACCCGGAACAGGTCGCGATAAAATAGATATCTTATTACTAAGCGTTAGTAATAAGATATTTATTATATCTCGTGTTGTAAGGCTTGTTTTTTTGGCCCCTACTGTAAATTACGGACCGTCTTTTTTTTTTTTTTTCTATCGATTTATGGCCTGCGTGCTTCCCGCTTGGGCCATAAATCGATAAAAAAAAGAAAAAAAGAAAACTCGGTCCTTGAGTCACTGTACGGATCTCAAAGTCTTTTTTTTTTCTATCGATAAAAAAAAAAAGAAAAAAAAGAAAACTCGGTCCTTGAGTCACTGTACGGATCTCAAAGTCGGCTAACAAGAGGTATTAATCGCATTTCGTTGTTATTAACAATTCTTTGCAGGTTACCGCTGGTCAGGATGGGAAATGTGAATACTATTTTGGTGGAAGCTCTGCCGCGAATGCAATGGCGTCAGGATTGATCGCACTCGCCCTTGAGGCCAAGTACGACTAAGTGTATAAACGGATTACTTCAAAAGTAGCAAAGATAACAACCGGTAATAGGAAGCTTAAGCAACCATGAGGACAACGGCATTTAAAACGTCACTAAAAAAATAATTGTGTTCTTTTTATAAAATTTCATCGCGGTTATTTAGCCTCTCTCAATTTGTCAAATGTATGGGAACTTTCTTGGAGCTGAACTCTAAAACGCTATATTCAACTTCAAAATAGGAATGAAAGTTCCAAAGTATTCATGTCTTCCATAAAACCGTCACCTAAAGTAGGAAGTCACTCAGTGGACATGCTGTGGAAGTGAAAAAAATGTAACAAAAAGCTAAGCGTGATGCACGAGCAGAGTTGTCTTGCTCATAATAAGCCATTTCCGCGTTCCCCCGGGTTTCTGTTTCTAAACGAGGGTAGGTGCTCAGCCTTTGATATGGAAATCGTTGAAAATCAGAAAGGTTGTGCACCTAGCCTCATTTTGAAAGTGAGGGTTCTTGGAACTCGGAAGTGGCCTATCTTTTTGACGTCCTTACTGCCATCTTCGTCGTGGCTGCTCAAGCTCCCTAATTAGACCCGATTCAGACGCCCCACTTCACATGAGCCGAACTGAATTGAATGTTACTAATATGGGGAACGGGGAGTGGGGAACGAGTATGGGGAAGGAACGGGGAAATTAAAAATTGGAACAAATCCTAATGTGAACCCTAGCCCTATCAGTAACTTCATTTACAATTCCCGCAATTTATTCCCACTTTTCATTTTCCCGTTCCCTGTGTTTGTTCCCTGCTTCTTTTTCCCCGTTTTAGTGAACAGGGAACTGAATTCAGTGAATGAAGTTCATGTGAACTACGGCGTCTGAATCAATTCAGCCGGCCTAAATTAATTTGACTCTGACTAAATTCAAATTCCATTCGGGTCATATGAGGTATGGCATCTGAACCAGGGCCCAACAATCCAGTGTCGAATAAAACATTGACCCTGAATAAAAGCAGCAAAGACGCATGTTTACATGTTTATATGGCGAAAACCAGCCCAAGTAGAAGGGTCACCCTCCAAGCCGAGTCAACGTTAGCGAACCTTTATACGAGAAAAAAGGTTGATTCCCTTGCTCGAACGAACAGCGCTCGCGCATGCTCTGACTGTCTCACCTTGATTGAGTTGACCCGGCTTGGTGAGCCAAGGTTTTTATATGGAGAATAGTTGGCGCGGCTGCGAGGGTGATGACCCTAATATCACAAAAGAGTGACCCGCCTGGGCGGGCTCGCCCAGGGTAGCTTGGCCAGGCAGGTGATCCTTGACAATAAACTGGGCCTTAGCCTCAATTTCGAGTAAATATATTTACAAATTCCAGCGAGAGGACCTGTTCACAACGTTGTCTATTGTTTATTTTAATCCTGTTGGTATTTATGATGATATCACTGACCCTGTATCCGCAATGTATCATTTGGATGTAGATTGTAGCTCCAAAAAGGACTACTATACTAGTCACACAAATAGGGACACCGCTTATTTACAAGCGGAAATGCGTTAAGTAGGCTAACTATAGATGAAGTCATATCTTTATGGAGCAGTGTGGGTGGGTCTTGATATTTCCAGCTTAAGATACACTGCATGCAGTGATTGATGAGAAAACCAGAGCATTTAGGGTCGGTTATTTAAACGAAGCCTAACGTAGGCCGCGGTTTAAGACATCATTGGACCTCCAGATCTCTTCCTTAACTCCGTTTAAATAAGTAGCCCTTGGTTTTCATGCGTGTGAGTTGAACTAAAGCTCGGCGAGACACATCCGCACCGGACGCCCTTATAATGAAGTGGATTCTGTCTTTCACAGGATTCTTTCAAGGTAAAATTATTAGGATCATAATGCTATTAGATACGGAGCAACAATGGAAAATGTACTAAGAAAAATAACGCAAGTATGTATGCGCCCTTAGTAAAAGCAGTGATTTTTTTTTTTAGTAAAAATTTGTCGTGGCGGGACGTTCAACACATCATTGTTAGAAGTTCAAGGTTCGCTGGAAGGAATCCGCCTGATATGGTTGAAAATGGCGCTGGGCTGAAAGGTTAGAGGAAACAAAAAGCGTTAACAAATTTATTATTGAATGTGGCTGACTGTTTGCCGCGTTTCTTAATAACACAACATCCTTTTGTTCTTTTTTATGTCCTTAAGAATCCGTAAAGAAACTATTTTCTTCTAGTTGGCCTTAACAACAAAGAAAAGCTAACGGTTCAAATGTAATTTTTACCTTTTGGTGGATCTAAGGATTTTCTCGTTTCATGGTAGATTGAATTGAACGAAGGAGGGATTTTTTTTTATTCATCAAGACAAAGTTATAGAATACCATTTTTCAGTCCTTTTTTGATTCCGTCTGTTTGTAAGATGTTCCCGATCTAGTAAAGTTGTTAAGTGATCAATATCATATGGCCTTATTTTTAGAGGAAACGAAACGCTTTCGGGACTTTCCCACGTTTGATAAAGCGTTGGATTTTGACAGCAACAAAGCACTTTTAACATTTAAGGAATTCTATTAATTTTAATTAAAAAATCATACAAGAAATCAGAAGCTTCAAACTGCAAACTAGTCAGAAACAATCCTCCAGCAATCTTGTTTATTTTTTTGAAGCTCTTAGGTGTACCTGGCGAAGCTTTCGTCTCTTGCCCGCAAAATTTAAGACAAGAATTAAGGACTTTAAGAATACCGAACTAGCTATTGCCTGAAGTAAGGGTGAATTCTTCTCGCCCAATAACTTCGCTATATAAAAGAAAATTAAGAGGCTAGCTCTTTCTCTCTATATACTTTACTCCGCTTTTTTCATGCAAAAACTTTGATAACAGGTGACCAATACACTTTTTAATTATAGGTTGTATGTTCACGCGAACAGCAGTAACTAACAATGCATTTAAAATATACAGAAATGTTAGGTATTGTTGTCCACGAAAATATGAAACTTGGAGACAATATAGCCTGCGAAAACAGCTGTTTCTCCTCGCTCATCGCCGCTGGGGGACGTTTCGCGAGGAGGAACGTCTGCGACTCAGCCACAGAAATTCCATACTGTTGACGTAAAATCAGGAATCCTGTCATAAGCGCTGATTGGACGTCGGAGTAGTTATGTTGTTCTAGCCATTGTTTAGGAATGACAGACGTCGCGTTTTTAAAAAGATTGAAACTACTATCAGATGAGATTGCATTTCAAAAGCGCTTCCGTCGTTTTTTACCGATAACGGTCGACCTCAAGATTGTCCAAGTTTTAACTTATTTGTGTTCATAAAAACTTCATCCCACAATATCTTGATAACGCTCTGATAAATTTCGAACATCGAGGCGGCCATTGGAGGAAAAAGCTCCCTTGAACAATTTTGGAAGAAAAGTTCCCAGTGCCAAGAAATACGGCTGCAAGTAAAATAGGTAATTTCGTTGCTATGACATCTCCGATGTCATTGTAACCTTGATCATGATAAATTATCATCTCTATGTAATACAGCTGTGTTTGTAAGTTTTTCAAATCATTGTTAATGGCGACGTAGTTTATAATTATGCTCAAGGTATTGACACTGAAAAACCCCATCGAGCCAACTTAAAAGTGAAATGTTTCACGGGAAGACTGTTTCTGTGAGAACATGTACAGTCCTTAATGATAATCCTGACGTTAGATGCAGCAAAACCGGAGTGACCCATTCAGCCTTGAGGATTGCTTGTCATATGAAAAGCTTTCCTTTTTCGTTTTACGTTCATTTTAGTTATTTAAGATGTATCTCTTTTATTTTCTATTACTTTGTAGTTAGCAATTATTTGGGATTTGGGCTAATGGACGCACTTCAAATGGTCAATTTTGCAAGGAAGTGGAAGAATGTACCGAAACAAAAGCATTGTGAAGTGCAAAAATACCTAGGCATCTACGACAAG
>NC_133203.1:13315414-13340414 GCF_958299795.1 Porites lutea | reverse complement strand
CCGCCTTCCTTTGCGCGCAAATTTTCATCGGGGGAGAGACGTCTGGGTACGAAGCAGGGGACACACTGTTTTTCTCTGAAGGAAAAAAAAACGGAAGTTACGCCGAAGTGAGGCTTCTCCCTCGCCGCCAATTTAAAATAACTAACATGGAGAAAAAAAAGGGGGAAACCGCGAGAGATGCAGCAAACTGCTTCAAGAACTTTCCCACCGTTGATTCAGTATTTGGTGACGATTTTACCGTCCTTTCCACGTTCGTTCCGACTGATACATTAGAACACCTAAAGAAGTGTAGAAAGAATGTCAGAAAATCTGCTGATGCCGTTTCCGACTTTGCAAGTTCTAAGGGGCACAGAATGCTCTCATTTTTGTTCACGACCTCCAATTGTATGCGAGTCCAAATTCCGAGGATGATGTTATTTACCTTAGAGAGCTTTGGGTATATCATATATGAGTTAGCTAAACCCAGTGTACCACAAACATTCAGATTTGTATCACAAACATACGCAACTTCTCCAATTATTGTGTGAAGTAACTTTACACTATCCGCATCAGGGATCATTTTCGGAAGTAGAACAGCAGGGCTTAATTTTTGTATATTTTGTTTCAATCTTTCAACTGATTCTAGGTTTAACTTACGCGACGTTGATGGTCGAACAGCCTGGGATAGATACCTCGACGCTTTCTTCCCTGGATGTCTGAGGAATGGCGGGGTTTAAAAAGTTTCTTTGTCATGATTAGTTTATGTTGTACAGTCCTATTTCCTGATATTCCCAAGTTTCTAGGTTTGGAGGTACAGCTACGGTTATCAGTAGCTTGAGCTTTTTTGTTTCTGGATATTTCATTCAGTTTCCAGATTACCACCATCACGCGGCAGCAACCACCACTTTTTCCGGCGGGGCATGTTTTTTCACACTCGGCAGCTAGAATTGTGGGGTTACCTTTCCTCTGAACTACCATTTTGAGTTTGTATTTCACAGATTTCCTATAGGAGGCCCTGCACAGCGCTCTAAGTTGATTAAATAACATCGTTCTCGGAATTTGGACTCGCACACACTTGGAGGTCGTGAACAAATGAGAGCATTCTGAGCCCCTTAGAACTTGCAAATTCGGCAACGGCATCAGGAGATTTCCTGGTGTTCTTTCCAGAGTTCTCATGTAATAGTCGGACCAAACGTTGGAAGGACGGTAAAGTCATTACCAAATGCTGAATCAATAGTCGGCAAAGTTCTTAAAGTGGTTTGCTGCACCTCTCTTGGTTTCCCAATTTTCCCTAAGTGGCTGTCTCGCTAGCTTTGCTTTATATAGTGATTATCCTCTCTGGGCCAAGATCATATATTTTTAGATTTTCATTGCTTGCAGGTTCTTGACCCTGAGAAAGCAAATTTTGTATGAAAACGTGTGTCTTTAGCGCTATGTAAACTTGAAGTTGAAAATAAACAGCATAAACGGTTGATCGATCGTGCGAAGCCGGATGATGTACACCTACCTTTCCAACAGTTCCTTCTTATCACCATTTTCATTTATACGGCGGCATTTTAACCGAAACTTTAGTTGAGCAACGGTCAATTTTTCTATCTCTTCTTCACTAAGCTAGCGCCAGGAATGTCCTCTGGAAGATAGACTTGATCTTCCGCCATATTAGTTGTTTAAATTTGCCTGGAGGGCTATTAAGGCTCACTTCCATGCAACGTCCGGTTTTTTTCTGGAATCGGAGTGTTCAGCTTTAGCCTTCTGTTCGATAAAGGGTTCATCAATATCATTTGATTTTTTTTCGTGATTGGTGTAAGTTCTGCTTCAACGTTGCTTTCTCAACCAAAGAATGAATTAATATTCTTCTCTGCTTTGACATGCCAATAATTAAACGGAACCGGAAAAAGTAAGCACCAAACAAGACAGATAACGTTTCATCAATCAAGTGTGGAAAGTCGAAAAGTAACTGAAAACACTTTGCGTTTCATTCAAGGGGTATGCAATTGACCACTACAGAAAATACCATAACAGACCATAATACTCTTTGATTGTCACTCCAAAATTTTGCATAAACATTGTCTTCAGTTTCCCTCGGGAGTTAAAGTGGCCTCAAGAGAAACTGAAGACAATGAAGTGTGACGTCACGTTACCATGGTAGCAAAATGTTTGGATCACAACAATGCGGAAATTAAGCAACGACGACAGCGACGGTAACGAGAACGCAAAAAATTCGTAGGTTTATATTAGCAAAACGACAACTTTGCACGTGCATCACGCTCTTTAGCCATCGTTGCATGACTGCCACGTGAAACTTCCTAGTTTCACGCCCCCACTTCATGGAGTTGGTAAACACAACACAAAAATTTTCGTTTTCATTTTTTCTAAACTTAGATTCGGTCCTTTCGGATTTAACCCAGAAAATTTCGCCAACTTTTGACAAATTAAATGAAATTGAATAAGATCGATGAAGTTTGAAACGGTGCGAAATCTCTTTTCAAGTGAATTTTTGGTTTTTTGTCATCCAAAAATTTTGCTACCATGGCAACGTGACGTAACGACTTCTCCTCTCTATTAGTATGTGCATTTTATAAATTGTCTCCCTCTTTCAAAGTTATTTTCTTTGTTCCCAGGAATCTCGCCTTTAGCAGCCATTTTCATTTTTCCGCGTCGTAAACACTCGCCAAAACCCCAGCTCTTTTATGTTGTGAGTTCTACTAAATTCTAGGTAACACAATGTTTTTAAAAAATCTTGGGAAAAAAGGAAAATTACAAGTCATTAGCTGGACTTCGATGTGTCCTTGTCTATCTTACTATAAACGTATGATTTACAGGTTACATGGTGGAAATTACCACTGGCTTTAGGCGTAGGTCCAGATACTCTGACCCCCTAAGAAATGACGCAAAGATTAAGTTTGTAGGCGAAGATGGTGAGACAGGTGAAGAAAGGCTAATACCTCGTGGGGGAGGTGGAAGGTAAGAGTGACTATGAATGCCAGGTGTAACGTATATCAAACTTGACTACCAATCCCTAGCAGAAAGATGTATTTTTTACTCTCAGCAAAGGGTGACTCAATGAGGTAGAGGCATTGCATTTACGGTTCATGGCTGATATTGTGCTTTTCTAGGGCTAATGGGTATTGGTTATGGCAAAAAGTGATTGGAAAATTGTCCTTCTTTACCTTACAAAGCAAAAGGGTTCACTTGACATGTTGGTTCAAAGTTTAGATTTCATCGATCACCATGTTGCCCTATTTGACTCTATTAATGCCAAATATAAATAATCGGAATCAGTTATATTCGAAAGGAACCAAAACTGATTCAAACCATATGAAATGCAATTTTATTCCCAGTCGAAGCTTTTCTCGCAGCATTTCAGTTTCTAATGGAAACGTCCATAGCTGCTGGCCACGTGAGTGAAATCGCTACTATAGGTTCCATTGAACTTAATTGGCCATCAAATACAATAGGTGGAATGTAACGTCCAACCGAAAACTTTGGGAATTTTTGAAAAGTCGCACTGGCAGCTGAAATTATGCTGCCTACGTAATTTTAATTTTGGCTGGAAATCATCTACTATTTTTTTAATCTTATTTTAGTATTTATTTATTTATTTCTATTGAAGATCGCGATTATACTACATGCGAGCTAAGCAGGTTGGTAATTTGGCAGGAGTTAAAATCATTCGAGGAGAAAACGATTGGAAGTGGTACTATTTAAATGAGGTCAGTATCAGGGCATGTCCTTTTGAAATTAGCAGAATTAGACAATAAGGAAGCCAACGATGTCAAAAGACAATAAAGCAACAAATCACTCGTGAAATAATATACCGAATATAGAATATATAGGTACAAAAGTTTGCTTGTACACCATTCAAAACACTCTTATTTCGATGTTTTCAGGCGATTTAGACTAACGTTTATAGAGACATTAAGGAATGCGTTTTGGTAAACTACGCTTCACAGCGATGCCAGCTAATATAAGCCATTAACCGAGTTACAAACTCCAAATTACTCTAATCCACCCTGGACCAGAATTTCTTCATTTTCATGTTAGTTTTTTCTCGCCTTTTCTTCGTTGCTTTTTCTCTCAGCCTTTTGATAACTGATGGCATGGGTTCAATATTGTGCAACGTTTTAATTTGAAGTTTCAAGGGGATAAGATCCATCTTTTGGAAAAATTATTTGCAATTGTGAAAGACTTTACTTCTAAGTAATTCTTGCGTTCCTATTCTGTTACCCCTAGCCTTCTCTCGTTTTCGTCTTTCTCTAGAGAATCTTCGATAGCCCAATAAAACTTCCTGTGTCTTTTAGAGGAAGTAAGATTTAAAGACACACCTTACAAAGACTATTAAATAACGTGCTATTTTTTTCACGTCCTCGTCGTCGAGTCGCGAAAGTATCTGAATCGTCCATGTCCAATTGAAGATGGGGCCTGGCATGACATTCTGAATATATATTTACTTTCTTGACCCAGATAGCTGTTCGAAAGGAAGGGAACAATCCATGGGTTATTCTACAACACAATAGATACTTTGGGTATCGCCAACGTTCGGCTGTTGTTATACGAGGTAATGTAGCAAGACTTTTTCAGGGACCGCAGAGTAAGTTTTAGAATGGGGGGCGCAATATCCCAAGCGCTGAAGGCGCGAGGTTTCTAGGGGATCCAGGGGCATGCTACCCTGGAAAATTGTGAAAATTTGAGCTTCTAGAATCGCTAGAAATGCATTTAAAGTTGATAATCGTAAAAAAATGGTTGTGAATTTATATAATGGGTCTCCCGCAAAGCAAAACAATGCTTTTTTTGCGTAGAATAAAAGTTTTAAAAAGCGTAAAACAAAACCACAAACAAAATAAGTGAGTTTCTTTTCTATACTTTTTCTCTCTAAATTTTTATAAGGACTTTTTTAGGGCAATCGCGGCAAAATTATTGCCCCCCCCCCGCTCCGCGGTCCCTGTTTTTACTTTACCATTTGAAGGGGGTAGCGTTTTTGTTCATTGCTTGTTTCTATCATTTACCTTCCTCTCCATAACACAGCTGAATATATCAAAAGACCTATATACATAATTAAAATTCGATATGTCTCTTACAACTTTAAAGTGAAATTAGCACACCTCCTTTGCTCTATGGTTACTTTCGCCTGAGATTAAAACTCAAAATTTTCTGAATTTCAGTACAGTGAATTTCAAGTTGCTTTCTATGCAAATACATGTATAATACCAAGAGCCATCATTGAACAAATTGTTCACGTTATGATACAAAACCTTAGCTTAATAAAAAATTATAGCTTGTTATTCTTTTTTTTATTTTTTTTTTCTGCATTGCAGCATGTGAGAGAGGATTTCAAAGGAATAAAAAGTACAAATGCTTGGGTAAGTGCTGAAGTTAAAGCTGTATCTTAAGTTTATACGGTTTCTGGATACCTGATGAATTAAGTTTAAATTTGTTGTTGTTGTTGTTTTTAATTTTATTTTTGCACTAATTTTGTTTTTTTATATATATATTTATTGATAATCACATTAGATAATTACATTTACAATACTACAAAAAACATAGACATTAACAGAGCAAAGCAAAATTAATCGTTAAATTTTTACAGGGCTAAAAGAAATTAGAAAAAAGTACAACAGGGTAATGAAATAATACTGATTTAAGACAGTTAATTTAAATAAGGCGTCAGTATCCATTTTCTCTTAAAGAAATCTTTGTTGCTGATTTTTTTTCTGTTTCATTCTAGCGATGATCTTCGCCCTAAATCCATAAATGTTTGGAAGTATTTGTTTGCTCCTACAGTCCCGCAAATAGAGTTTTTCAATAATTATAAAATAGTTCAGCAATTGAAGTAAAGGGCAAGCATTTTCAGTCAAAATTCCAAAGAGCACATTTAATTTTTATTACGAATTCGTTGATTCGTAATAAGGCACTAATATAATTCGAATTCAATCCAAAACTGTTTAGAAGGTGAGCAGTGATAGAACAAATGGGTTAATGATTCGGGCTGATTGTCACAGAAAGTACATAAATCATTTGTTCTAAAACCTATTTTATACAGCTTTTTATTTGTGTAAAGAATTGAGTAAATTACTTTGTACTGGAAGGCTTTAACATACTACTCGACAACGATAGAGTGTGGCAGCTTAAATATTTGTTTCAGATGGTCGCTGTTAAAATGATAGTTACTCCATAACTTTTCAATAATATTGGGTGGTTTAGCTTTTTCCCTGAAACTGATGATTTAAGTTAATCGTCATTGGACTTAATACAGATATCAATGAGTGCAAGCGTGACAATGGTGGCTGTCATCCCAGTCAGCAATGCGTGAATACCCCAGGAAGCTATTTGTGTAAATGCAAAACAGGGTTCAAAATACCGTCGGACGACAGAAGTGGAAGGAGATGCATTGGTAAGCAAGGAAATAAAATCATTTGTACTTTCCATAAACAGACACACATATAACGCGCCTGAGCTATTTTGAAAACTGCGTTATCTCAAACGAAATACATGTCGACACAATATTATAATTATCATATCATTATAAGCTTTACAGTGAAAATGATCAAAGTATCAAAATGTTGGGTAATCCTTATACTTCATACCGTATTTTCTCGAATAAACTCGTCACACGTTTATTTGTAGTACGATAAACTTACGTTGTAAAGGCAACATACACGATTGTCAAGAAAAATGGCCAAAAACTTTTCTCTAGAAACAGCAGGCCAGAACAAACTTGCGAAAATACGGTATGCTTTCTTAATCACCAATCGATTAGTTCCTTTTTCAAATGTTTTTCTTTTTAGTGTAATTTTTCAAAATTAACCGTTTGATATAGCTAGTGTCTGTGGTTGGCGTGTTCTAATAGGCTGATTTAGCAACAGAACGGGAACGTCCGTTGACCACGGCGCGCACAAATTAAATAGCTGGCTTGACCAGTTGCTGAGTGGCAAATAGTCCAGTTTCGAATTAAAAATTACCGCTGAATATAAACATTAACGACACATTTATACAGGGTTAGCCTCGACGTAAAGTAAAATATTCAGAAATTCTAGCAAGTAAGTGTTTGAAATTTGAATACACACAATAGACAGAGTGATAAACAGGTCTTTTTCTCGTTGGAAATTGTGAGTATATTACTTCAGATTGAGGCTAAGACTGTAAAAAACGCGTCTTCACTTCTTTAATTCAGCGGTCATAGCGAACTCGAAAATAGACAATTGGGCACCGGAAGTCGAGTTTAGTCGTTTCCGCGCGCTTTCCTGTGGTCAAATGACGTTCCCGTTCTGTTGCTAAATCAGCGTAATATCTCTTTTTGCTCTAAGTTAAGCTCTTACTCCATTGATATGAACACTAGTATTACATATCTTAAATAGCAAAGAATACAAAATACCATTCAAACTGTCAAGTTGAATTATTCCAATAAGTTTTAAGAGTCCATCGGTTTACAGAGTTTAGTGGTGGTAGAGGTGGTTACAGTGGTAGTAGCGGGAGCAGCAGAAACAGTAGCATTAGCTGCATTAAAAATACTAGACATTTTCTTTATATATTTATGCCATTGCCACAGTCAGCAAACATTTATCAAATATTTTTTTAATCATAATAATCGTTTACACGCTATACAGATATCAATGAATGTGAAAATAAGAACGGTGGCTGTCAACACGAATGCGTGAATACCCCAGGAATCTATTACTGTAAATGCAAAACAGGATTCAAAATTCCATGGTACGACAGAAGTAGAAGGAGCTGCATTGGTAAGCAAGGAAATGAAATCATATACTTTCCATGAACATGAACACGTATAACGAGCCTGGGCTGTTTTGAAAACTGCGTTATCTCTAACGAAACATATGTCGGCACAGTATTATAATGATAATGTTTATTATTATTATTATTATTATTATTATTATTATTGTTGTTGTTGTTGTTGTTGTTGTTATTGTTATTGTTGTTGTTGATAATTTTTTTCAAGAATAAATAAAATTAAATAGAATAACATTAAATATTGCAAATTAGCTGTGCATGAAAATGATGAAAGTATCGAAACGCCAGGTAGTCGTCATGCTTTCTTAAAAACTGTCAATATGGTGAATGTTTGTGAATGTGAATGTGAATGTAATGTTTTCCTTAGCTTTTAGTATAATTTTATAAAATCAACAGTTTGATATTTGGAGACATTTGTCCGTGGTTGGCGAGTTATAGTATCTCTTTACTCAAGCTCTCACTCCGTCGATATGTTCCCTATGTACTGTGATTTAGGCAAAGAATGTAAAATGCCATTGAAGCCTTTTGTGCCTTAAGAGTCATGGCGTTAAGACCCCAAGACGGTCATTCAAACTGTCAAGTTTAATTTTTCAATAAGTTTTAGGAGTCCTTCATTTTACAGAGTTAAGTGGCGTAGAGGTGGTTGCTGTGGTAGTAGCGGAAGTATATAATATAAATGTGTATGTCAGCACTACAGCCAAAGCAAACATTTATCAAATCTTTTTTTAACCATAATCATTGTTTGTACCCAATTCAGATATCAATGAATGTGAACGTGAGAACGGTGGCTGTCATCACGAATGCGTAAACACCCCAGGGAGCTTTTCTTGTATATGCAAAACAGGATTCGTACCAGCATCGTTCTACGCAAAATTCTGCATTGGTAAGCAACGGAAAGGTTGGGATTCTTAAAGATGCATCTGCCTATTCATGTTGGACACTTAAAGGATGACAAGTACATTAACAACACTTACTGATTATTGCTTGACCATCATGCATCAGAAGAAATTTAATGGTGTTTCCTACTTTTTTGTTGTCGTTGTCGTTGTCGTTGTTGTTGTTGTTGTTAATTGCTTGCTTTCTTTTCGTTTCTTTTTCTTCTTCTTTTTTCTTTTTTGGTGTTTAACACTCATTTCCTTAAGTTAGTGACTGTTTCTATTATATATTCTCTACGCAGATGTAAATGAATGTAAACAACACAATAAAGGTGGATGTAGCCACGACTGTGAAAATACCTTTGGAAGTTATCGTTGCAAATGCCGAACAGGTTTCCAGTTGTACAATAGGACGACCTGCGAGGGTAACATCTTTTGCAACTATGATAAAATAGCAAATGTTAACTGGTATTAAAGTAATCTTAGAGGAACTTAAATATGTAGTAATCTTAAGGATAGTGGTAGTGGAAGTAGTAACTTGACATCAGGCACAACTCAGTTATAATTAGTAGTCCTCATAGATTCTCACTGAAATTGATCACCACTACCTTAATAATCCTCGACATTCTCTTTGATAGGACTGATTATCCTCTGAATATCATAATTCTTCAGATAAAACGAAAGCCGAATTCAATTGGTATTTTATTCATTCAATCTATTAAAGTAATGCAAGTGTACAAGCCCAAGACAGGCTTACATAGAATGACCTATATGTAAAATTCCCCACCTTCAAAATATTTGCCTGACTCTCGCAGTTTTCGTCGTGTGAGGGCAGATAATCTTCATATTGCAGTAGGCTCATCCTTCCAGTAGAAATTTTTGTGCATTTTTGCTTTAGTTGTGAGGCAGTATTTCCGACTATTTTGTTGAAGCTTATCGTGTGAATTCTCCCACCATTTTCCCAATTCTACACTCTAAAACAACCGAGGCACAGTGCCTCTAATTTGTTTGACATCTGGGCGTTCCTTTTTCAGTCTACTAGTTTACTGTTGACGTTTACTGTATAAGAAAAAAGCAGACATCTTTCAAATTTTGGTCAACGCTAGCTGGCTATGAAAAACTAACCGTGTGATGTAAGCCAATCAGAAAGGGAAAAAATTTGGATATATATGGTACTATGTAAGTTCGAGGTTCTTATTCTTCCTTCTCTACAAAGAAAGAACAAGCCTTGCTTATTTGAGAGCAGTGCATCATCAATGCCAATTTGATTTCTCACACAGATGTAAATGAATGCCACCAGAAATTTAAAGGTGACTGCAGCCATGAATGTGTAAATACTCAAGGAAGTTACTATTGTAGGTGTCCAAATGGACTACAACTTTTACAAGACAACAAGACTTGTAAATGCCCGAAAGGTTTCCAGGAGTCGGCAAACAGGACAATGTGCTTGGGTGAGTAGCATTTTATTTTCCCTTGAAATTTCAGTTATAAAATAATGCGTGCAGTTTTTTTTCAAATTGGCATTTACAAGTCATATTACGTTTGGTAATACATGATAACTTTGTATTAATTTGGCCTCTCTCAGATGTTGATGAATGTATTCAGAAATTTAAAGGCAATTGCAGCCATGAATGTGTCAATAGCCCAGGAGGTTACTATTGTAAGTGTCCAAATGGATTCCAAATGTCTCAAGACAACAAGACTTGTAAATGTCCAAAAGGTTTCAAGGAGTCGGCCAACGGGACAATGTGCTTGGGTAAGTTCCAACACAAAGACAGTGGTACGTAAAAAAATGAGGACAACAGCATTAAATGTTCATCCAGTTCTTTAGTTGAACTGATATCGACGTTTTTGTCTTCTTTGTCATTATATTAGGGACATAGCACTTTGACCGCGGGGACGCCACTAAAAACATCACTGGAAAACTCTCTCCTCGTGTTTCAAAATATTTGCGAGACGATATTTACTCTTGAAACTCAGGTGGATTCAGTAAATTTTATCGCGTTGCCGTTCACGTTCCCAATAAAACTTAAAATCCAATCATTTCGTGTGAAGTGAAAGCAGAGAAAGTTTTAACGAAAAGCGTGATAGATGAGCAGATATTTTGTTTTTTTTGTTTTTTTTTCCCAAAACCTTTCGTTGCTGTCATAGACTCGTAAGAGACAGTGGTGGTATTAGCAGCAGCTTGGTAGTGGTAGTATAAGTAGAAGTGTTGATGGTAAGGGTTGTGGTAATAGTAGTGGTGTAGTAATGATGGTGGGAGTTGTAGTGGTGTTAGTGGTAGTTTGAGTGTGAGTGGTGATGGTGGTGGTGGTCGTGATAATGATAGTGGTCCGGTGCAACCCCCCTTTACAGACACCCACTTAATACGGACACCCACATATAACGGACAGTTTCGTTAGTCGAAAAGCTCATATAGTTTCCATAAAACTAACCCGCTTTAGACAGACACCAGTTAATACGGACGACAGACACTATTTGGTGTCCCGAGTAACAAACTCCCATATACCGTCAACCCCGCTTTACGGACACTTTTCATATCTGTTTACTGTCTATGACTGAATATCTTACCAGTGAAAACGTAACTGAAACAGCAAATGACCTTTTAAAGGTTCTGTCGAATATTAAGATCACCTGGCTGAGTCGCAAACTAGAAGACTTATTCCATTGCCGTGTCTTTTAAGTTGAAGAACATTGACTTATAAAAAAAGTACAGTCAGATACCATGATAAAATATTGTAGAGTTGTTCTTAGGAGTTTAGTAGAGAACTTAAACAGAATTTTCTCGTGAAAATTTGTACTTTTGTCTTTATAATATCGTTAAAACCTCAGTCCTTGAGGTTTTTTTCTTTCTGAAAGCCCGGTGAAGGATGTAGCTCATTCGTGTCCCTATTTCTTGGGTTCCACCGTGGTGATAATGGTTGTGGTCATGGACGTGCACGTGGTAGTGGTATTGGTGGTGGTGGTGTTAGTGTTACTGGTAATTTTATGAAGGGTACTGGTAGCGGTAGTGGTTGGGGAAGTAGATGTGATGGCAGTGGTAGTGGTAGAGGCTGGTGGTAGTGCCGTTTTCGGCAGCTGTCAAAAATTCTCTCTTAAGCTTTCAGGCTAAAATTGAGCCTGAAGCCCCCTCAACTCGGCCTTACTCCTGCGACCATTTGATTGGTTGTTAAGTTGTTGTTGCCATTCCGAACGAGAATATTTGAAAGGGTAAGCGTTTCGTAGAAGTTTTGTTGTTGTTGTTGTTTTGCTTGCTTGCTTTTGTTACGTTTTCTTTTCCTCTTCTCTTTTTTGGTGTTCAACATTCATTTCCTTAAGTTATTGACTGTTTCTATTATATATTCTCTAAGCAGACGTAAATGAATGTAAACGACACAATAAAGGTGGATGTAGCCACAACTGTAAACACCAAGATCACTGAGTGTGTATATACTAATTTGTCTTAATCCCTAAACCTTCTTTTTATCGTAAGAGGCAGAGGTGGTGTTAGCAGCAGAAGCTTGGTAGTGAAAGTGGAAGTACTGTTGATGGCAGTGGTTGTGGTAATAGAGGTGGTTAGTAGTAATGGTGATGGAAGTTGAGTGGTGGTAGTGGTAGTTTGAGGGGGAGTTTTGAATGTTTTTGATCACTGGGGCGATGTTTTGATTTGTTTGTTGATAAACACAAGCGCGCCTTCTCATTGGTTGAAAAGTGTCGCATGACCAGTTGGCCCTGTCCTTAAATTTAGGGATATTCCGGACTGTTTACGGACACTTTTCGGTGTCCCGAGTCACAAACTTCTATATAGGCGACCCCGTTTTACGGACAGTATTCAACTGCGCTTTTTCTGTGAACGAATATCTTACCAGTGATAACCTCTCAGAAACAGCAAATGACCTTTAAAAGGTTCTGTCTAGCATTCAGTCCACCTGGCTGAGTCGCAAAATAAAACCGTTAATAGAAAGGAAAGTCACGAAAGAACACTGACTTATAAGGAAAGCTTAGTCCGATACCGTGATAAAAGATCGTAGGGTTGTTTTCAGGATGAACTTGTTACAGTTAAAGTTTAGAAATATAAATCTTTTAGTAAAAACGTCTACTTTTGTCTTGATATCGATAAAACATGATCCCAAGGCGTTTTTTTCTGAAAACCCGGTTAATACGGACACATGGTGTGTCCCATTAGTGTCCTTATTACTTGGTTTCCACTGTAGGGGTAATGGTTGTGGCAACTTGTGGTCGTGGACGTACACGTGCTAGTGGAAGTGGTAGTGGTAGAATTAATGGTAGTGGTAGTGTTGATGGTGGTAGTAGTGTTAGTGGTGGTGCATGGTGGTAGTGTTATTGGCAGTTTCGTAGAAGGTTGTGGTAGCCGAAGGGGTATAGGGAATGGCATTGGTAGCGGCAGCGAAAATGGTAGTTTTAAGAACAATATTGGTAGTAAGGGTGGTGGTAGCGGTAGTGTTAGAGGTAGTGCTAGTGCTAGTGGTAACTTGTGATCAGTCCCATGTTCAGCAGCTCCCATACATTCTCTCTAACGCTATCACGCTAAAATTGAACCAAATAAAAACCCAACTAGGCCGTGCTCCTGCAACCATTTCATTGGCTGTTAACCTATTGTTGCCAAGTGGTACGAGAATATTTGGGGGGAAGACGTTTCATAGAAGGCTTATATCAGGCTCTCCGGCTAAAGCGAAACCAAAGGAGAGTCTGACCTCAGATTATGATTCAGGTGATATTGGAGCCAGCAACAGTACAAACAGTTGCAGTAACAGTACTGAGCATTAGAAGCAGCTGTAGTAGTGGAAGAACATTTAATGTGGACGACTTATTACCACTTTTATTTCTTTTACAGATGTAAATGAATGTCATAGCGATGTTAAAGGCAACTGCAGCCATTTATGTGTCAATAGACAAGGAAGTTACTCTTGTAAGTGTCCAAATGGATTTCAAATGTCAAAAGACAACAAGACTTGTAGATGTCCGAAAGGTTTTCAAGAGTCGAATAACAGGACCATTTGTCTGGGTAAGTAGTATTTCATTCTTCCCTGAAGTTTCGTACTTTGGGTTTATTAGACCTAAAAAAAACTTATTAATAATAGAAGTTAAGTGGTATGTCACGAGAATTAAGAATGATACCAAAACGATCGAAATATTTTGGCATAAGCTAAGGGATAGCTTTGAATATCTATAGTTTTATTTTGTAAGCAAATAACCATTTCTTATTTTGTTAAACCGGCATGGTTTATTGATTATTTTTTGGTTTATTGTTTTTTTTTTGTTCAAGTATAAACTGACAAGTGAGGGAAAGGATTTTGATTTCTGTCGTAGTTTATATTTCAAGCCGTCGAAAATCATTAGACCAATAAAAATCCTGTTATACTGCTGTGAAGTAATATCTGAAATTGACATTGACAAGTCATATTTCAATTTGAGTAATTTGGTCTCTTACAGATATCGATGAATGCAATGACAATGTTAAAAACAACTGCAGCCATATGTGTGTCAATAGTCGAGGAACTTACTACTGTAAGTGTTCAAATGGATGCCAAATGTCACAAGACAACAAGACCTGTAAATGTCCAAAAGGTTTCCAGGAGTCGGCCAACAGGACAACGTGCGTGGGTAAGTAGCATCTAATTTTGCCCTGTAGTTTCGTACTTTTGGTTTATTGGACCTGAAGAAAACTTATCATAGCAATAAAGTGCTAAGCCAAAACGTTCGAACATTTTTTACTTAATCTAAGTGATAGCTTTCAATATCTGTAGTTTTAAATTGTAAGCAAATATTAACCATTTCCCCTTTTTTATCTTGTTCATGGTTTATTTATTATTGTTGTTTTTGTCAACTGACTCAAGTACAAACTGACAATAAAGTGATTTCTGTCATAGTTTTTTAATTTTCAGTCGTCGAAAATTACTAGACGTAGAATAATCCTGGTATAATTCTTCGAAGTAACATCTGAAGTATTGACAGCGACAGGTCATATTTCTATTTGGTCTCTCGCAGATATTGATGAATGCAATCAGGAATTTAAAGGCAATTGCAGCCATTTATGTGTCAATAGTCCAGGAAGTTACCAGTGTAAGTGTCCAAATGGATTCCAAATGTCACAGGACAACAAGACTTGTAAATGTCCAAAAGGTTTCCAGGAGTCGGCAAACAGGACAATGTGCTTGGGTAAGTACCGACACAAAGAGAGTGGCAGGTAATGATTCCTTTTAGTTGAATTGATCTCACCGTCTTCGTTTTTCTTATCGTAACAGAAGGTATTTTACGACCTGACAACGGAGATGCTAATCAAAACATCGTTAAAAAACTGTTCGCGAGATGAAAAGTAGTTATCAACTTGTTCGAGCTTAGGTTGATGTAGCACAGTTCTTCGCCTTGCCGTTCACGTTCTCAGTAAAAACGTAAATTTTAATATTTTCATGTCTACGTTGTGCAGTCAAAGGCAAAGAAACTTAAACGAAAAGCGTGGTAGATAAGCAGCGTTTTTAGTTTTGCTTATCAAACCTGTTTCTTTTTCTGATTTCTTTTTGTATCGTTGTCGTTATAGTTTCGTCACGTTTCTTGTAGAAGAGTTGGTACTGGGAGCACAAGAAGCGTGGTAGTAGTAGTAGTGGCATTGATAGTGACAGTGGTAGTGGTAACGTAGTGGAAATGGTGGTGGAAGTGGTAGTGATAGTGGTAGTGGTAGTGGTTGTGGTAGTTGAAGTGGTAGTAATAGTGGTAGTAGTGGTGTTAGTGGTGGTTTTTGTGGTATTGATGGTGGTAGTGGTGGTAGTGTAAGTAGTGGTTTTTTTGGAATTGGTAGTGGTAGTGATAGCGGTAGTGGTAGTGGTAGTGGCAGTGGTGGAGGTGTTAGTGGTGGTTTTTGTGGTATTGGTGGTCCTAGTGGTAGTGTTAGTGATAGTGGTAGTGGTGGTGGTGTAAGTTGTGGTTTTTTGTGGTAGTGGTAGTGGTGGTAGTGATAGTGGTGGTGGTGGTAGTGTTATTGGTAGTTTTATAAGGGGTAGTGGCAGTGGGGAGGGTATTGTTAATGGTGATGGCAGTGGTAGTGGTGGTCGTTGTGGTAATGGCAGTGATAGTGGTAGTGGTGGTGGTGTTAGTGGTAATTTTATAAAGATTAGTGCTAGTGGTAAGGGTATTGTTAGTGGTGACGGCAGTGTTAGTGGTGGTGGTGGTGCAAGTGGTATTGGTAGTTTTAAGAGTAATAGTAGTGGTGTGGGTGGTGGTTGTAGTAGTGATAGGGGTGGTGGTAGTGCTAGTAGTAACCTTTAATCAGCCCCATTTTCAGCAGCTCCCATACATTCTCTCTTACGTTATCACGCAAAAAAAATTGAATCTACTAATGACTCCCTTAACTGGGCCGTGCTTCGACTGGCTGTAAAGCAGTTGTTACCAAGCGAAAGGAGAATTTTTTTTTTTTTTGGAGGGGGGGGGAGAGGGAGAGACGTTTGTTTGAGGTTTATATTTGAAGCGGCACCAGTGCAAACAGTTGCAGTAACAGTACTGAGCAGTAGAAGCAGCTGTAGAAGTAGAACAGTTAATGTGAAGCACTTATTACCACTTTCTTTCTTTTCTTTTTTTTACAGATGTAAATGAATGCCATACCGATGTTAAAGGCAACTGCAGCCATTTGTGTATCAATAGTCCAGGAAGTTACTATTGTAAGTGTCCAAATGGATTCCGAATGTCTCAAGATAACAAGACTTGTAAATGTCCAAAAGGTTTCCAGGAGTCGACAAACAGGACGATGTGCTTGGGTAAGTAGCATCTAATTCTCCCCTGTAGTTTCGTACTTTGGTTTATTAGACGTAAAAAACTTATTATAGCAATTAAGTGGTGTTTTGCCAGAGTTAAAAATGATACCAAAACGTTCGAAAAAAATTGGGATAAGGTAAGTGATAGCTTTAAATATATATATAGTTCTATTTACCATTTCGTACTTTTTTAACCCGGTTCCTGGTTTATTTAAGCAATAGAAAACGTTTTCCATGTTTGCATAGCCTGATATAAACACGAGAGGGGTTGGGAGAATTCGAGACAGTTATGCAAACCCGAGACGAAGTCGAGGGTTTGCATAACTGTCGAGAATTCTCCCAACGCCTCAAGTGTTTATATCAGGCTACGCAAACACAGGAAAAAAGTTTTCTATTGCTTTTATAAAATAACTTTCCCGAGAAAAAAACGCAAAACTCTTTGTAAGGCACTGATTAAAAGAGAAATTCTTACCAGTCGCAAAATCTTGTCCACGAAGTCTTGCACGCGTAATCAGTTCTTGTTTTGCAAAAAGATGCTTTGCAAAATACGGATTTTTCTCGCTTAAAACGGTCAGCTTAAGCCAAGAAAAATGTACACACCTTCTTTGTAACGATTTTCCAAGTTTCAGCCGACGAAGGAATGGGTAAATAAAGTAAACTTTTTGAGTTTTGAACTCGAAAACTTTTTCAAATTTGTGCTTGCGTGATTAGCGCGCGAAAAACCAAACAACTTGACGCCACAACCATGTTTACATACTCTCATGCAAACACTGCTCTCGGCCAATCAGAGCGCGCGTACTATCTTAGTTATTTTATAATAATTGTTATTGTTGCTGCTATTATTCTTTGTTCAAGTATAAACTGACCATAAAGTGAAAAGATTTTGATTTCTGTCATAGTTTTTATTTCAAACCGTCGAAAATTACAAGACTTAATATAATCCTGGTACACTGCTGTGAAGTAACTACTGAAATTCAAATTGGCAAGTCATATTTCAATTTGGTCTGTTATAGACATCGATGAATGCAATGAGAATGTTAAAAACAACTGCAGCCATAGATGTGTCAATAGTCCAGGACGTTACTATTGTAAGTGTCCAACTGGATTCCAAATGTCACAAGACGATAAGACCTGTAAATGTCCAAAAGGTTTCCAGGAGTCGAATAACAGGACAATGTGCTTAGGTAAGTAGCATCTGATTTTCCCATGTAGTTTCCTGTTTTACCAGAATTAAGGTATTTTACCAGAATTAAGAATAATTTCAAAACTTTTGAAAAAATTTGGCATACATCAGTAAGCTAAGTGGTAGCTTTGAATTCTATAGTTTTATTGTGTAAGCAAATAACCATTTTGCATTTTTTTTTACCTGTTCATAGTTTATTAATTATTATTGTTGTTTTTATTATTATATATTTTTTAATTATAAACTGTAAATTAAGTGAAAAGATTTTGATTTCTGCCATGGTTATTTTTTTTTTCGGAGTCGTCAAAAATTGTAAGACATAAAATAATCTAGGTATACTGCTGTGAAGTAACATCAGGCCCCGGTTGTTCAAAAGTTGGATAGCGCTATTCATCGGATAAATTACTATCCAGTGGATAAGTCTTAGGGAAACCAATTGCGCTATCCAATGGATAGTGCTTTATCCGCTGGATAGCGCTATCCACCTTTTGAACAACTAGGGCCTGAAATATTGACCGTCAATATGACAAGTCATATTTCAATTTGGTCTTTTACAGATATCGATGAATGCAATGAGAGTGTTAAAAACAACTGCAGCCATATGTGTATCAACAGTCCAGGAAGTTACTATTGTAAGTGTCCAAATGGATTCCAAATGTCTCAAGACAACAAGACTTGTAAATGTCCAAAAGGTTTCCAGGAGTCAAATAACAGGACAATGTGTTTGGGTAAGTTATAACACAAATGCAGTGGCAGGTAAAAGGAGGAAAACAGCCAACGATTTTTATGCGGCCTTTTAGTTGAACTGATTCCACCGTCTTCGTCGTCCTTATCGTAATATTAGGGAACTTAAGAACCACGACGAAACTTACGTGTTTATTTATAATGTGTTCACTGAAATTTTGGTTCTCAAAGACCAACAGCTTTCAGGCAGACAAAAAAAAATACATTCGCCTACAGGCTTTGAGGAATTTGTTCAGTCTCACGAGATGTTCGCGGATCAGTTGTTCGAATCAAGTAAGAGACATGTCACTCGTTTGCACTCGTTCGCCGTGCTTTTCCACCATGGAAACACCTATTTAGCTGTTTTCCATGTAAATTTTCTTTCCTCTTTATTAAAGATAAACGCCATAAAGTTTGCCCTTCCTTAATACAAATAAATTTATCACTTACGCGTTCGCTCGCTCGGCCTCCACAGCTGTTGTCATTCTCTGAAATAAAAAAGAAATCATTAGTCGAATTTTCAATCAACATCGCTTGTTAGAGTAGTAGAAAACTAGTATTTGCTACACAGTTTCAGGTATAGCCATCTTGATATCTATAAGCTCTCATCTACTAAGTAACATTGACTTCAACAAACACATAACTGTAGCGTGTTTGTCTCTTAAGAAAAAATTTAGTGAAACTGAAAAATAGCATCTCACCATCATATTCCGAAAAAAATAACTTCACGTCGGGCGGGCGGGTAAAAAAAGGTGAAGCAGCCGTTGTTTAGAATATTGGTGAAATGATGGACACACTAGAAAATGCATGTCACGTCACATGATTTCATACATTTACATATTTTTACGGCAGCCGCATGGTCTTGAAGTTAAAGGTCGTCGCAGGTTAATGATTGTTCACAACCTCCCCCCCCCCCCCCCCCCCTCCAATCTCAGGTAAGATGGGGATAACCTCCATTTATAGTAACTACAACATATGGTTTTCAAAGTGGTTACGAATTTCTAGCCCGCGTCGCAGACACTCTAAACCGCTTGATGTTTAGACGACGCGTAAGCCTACTGCAACGCTAACTAAGAATTCCTCATTCACGTGTTATGACGAGAGAAAAATGAAATTTTAAATATAATTTCAGATTGTGGAATGTTACTTCATATGGAGAACTCAACGTCGGCCGACTTCCGTTACGTTAACCAAAGCCAGCTTCGTGAACGCTTCCCATGGGGTACATCAGTAAAGACGTTTTTCCAGATCGACCTCAGTGAAACCTATAGGTTCAAAATTACGGCTATAGCTACTCAGGGAGGCGCGAACTTGAACAACTGGGTGAAGCGATATGGACTTCGCTTTTTCGTTGGTGCAAAGCCAGTTCATTATAGAGAATTTGGGATACAAAAGGTTAGATATAATGATATCATACCTGTAGACTTTCAAAACATTAATGCACATGAGAAGCCCCTGCTGAAATTATTTGCCTGTGAGATGAAGACTTTTTATCCTTAACTTACTATAGGAGGTTTGGCCAGCAATACAGGGCGGGACAATACAAGGCAATGTTCATTTGATATCTTTTACCAAACTAACAGGAACATCAAATTCATGCAAATATAGGCCATGTTCATTTTGACTACAACTACCAGAATTCATTTCGTTTTTGCTTTCTTATTTAAATTTGTCAATCCCGCCGAGAATTAAAGAACAATAGTGTTAATTTGCCGAAGAAAACAAAAAATGAAGGATTCTGATAGTTGCAGTAAAATGACGTCATCGTGCAATTGTCCTGTTAGATATCCATTTACAGGGGGTGATATATATCTCCTATCCCCATCCTAGAATATATATTGTTTTACGTGTAACATTTTATTCTTTAAACCTTTAATTGTTACTGAAATGAAACAAGGCAGATTAGGACACGCGTAAGTGAAGTACACTTTTTAAGAGCAAAAGAGAAAATCAGTAGCTGTACAATCAATTTAACGTTATTATATAACTTTAGATTCTTTCCACAGTAAAGAATTGTTTTGTTGTTGTTGTGGTTGTGGTTGTTTCTGAGAGGGTTGTTTGTTTCGACCGTGTAGTAACCTGTTCTCTTTAGGTAACTTTTCTCGTTGTTCTTTTTTTTCTTTCCTTTTTTTTTAGATCATAAAGGGGAAAGAAGACGCTCGCTCTGTAGTAAGGTACCAGTTTAAAGAACCGTTTGTTACCAAAACTTTACAAATTTTCCCGGATGTTGACATCTCGCAGCCGGTTTACCTGAGAACAGAAGTATATGGATGTCGTCCTACTCTTGGTAATGGCATTATCTCATTGTACTGATAGAGGAATGATTTGATAAACAATTAGTGGATGAGGTTCGTCTGATATCCGTAATAATCAAGGAATTAAGGAGGAGGTGGTGCGTGTGGCCGAGGCTGATATAACTTAAGTGGATCTTGATTATTCCGGATATTACAAAAACCGAATCTAAATTGTTTTGTTATACATTGTTTCGAAAAGTTCACGACAAATGAATCTTCCCACGAAACAAAGTTTGACATTGCGCGCGCGTCCGACGGATTAGCCGGTATTTTGCTAGCAGCTGAAAACTGACTAATCTGTAGGTTGCTCTGATTTCCAAACTTTATTGTAGTCGTAGTGAGAGCCATGCTAAAGTAAATGATGCAAGTTAAATTGATACCAGAATATATACTACTTTCTGGAAGGGGCATGTATTTAGTCTCGATCATAGTATAGATGTTGCCCATGACCACTCACTGTCCCGGCATTTTCAACATAGAATATTTGGATTTGTGTCACTATCACAGCAAATCAGTAACTTCCCAGCTACAACAAAAGTATAACTATACCAGACAACGAATGAAAATATGAGCGAGGATCTCGTGACCTTTGTATTGAGATTATAATTTTAGTGTCGTGTTTTCGTTCTGTTCAAAGTAAATTATATTTGGGAATTTATTAATCAATAGACCATTATTTTACAGTTGTAGACTTAGTACCCTAGCCTTTGAGTGAATGTGTGAGGCTGAGGATGACCTTGTTTTGATACAAACCTTTGTTTTGTTATGGAAATTGCTCTTGAAAAATACTAGTTTAAGCATAAGAAAAACGTGATTTGCATAATAAAGCAGAAGGTTTGTGCAAATCATGGTCAACTCCAGCCTTGCTTCCATCCATAACTGTATAATGGCCTGTTGTGACACTACGTACGTTATGTGTGTATAACCTGTTAAATAGTGTTAAAAGTAAACTACTGTGTAAATTAGGCCTTTCATTGAATCTTATGCGAGGAATTTGTAAGTCACGTAAACCTATAGTTTAAAGTAGCCCTCCATTCAACTTTATAGCTTTGATGTTTCCTTCATTTGAAAAGTAACTTACCACTGTTCTGTTTTTCTTAAGATTGTATCCTGGTTGGTTCAATGTTTTGGGGACTCTGGTCGCAAAGAGATCGCTCAAATAATTACTACAGGGCCTTCATCTCAGGGATAAATGACACTCACATTGAGTTCATACTGAGATTCAGGAACGATTTCAAACAAGTATACAATCGGACTGATCCAGTGCTTATAATAAATAAGGAGCCAGAAAAGAGGGAAATATCAGTCAATACATCAGTTATAGCTGTTCACAAACCTGAAATGCCAGAGTGGTACCGAACCGGTATCGTGATGAATACAACTACTTCAGAAATGGGTGAATTCTCAGTTAGATTTGATAATGGTGATTTAAGGCTGGTTCCTCTGCAACAGCTTCGCTTAATTAAACGACCACGATTTTGTCAAGTAAATCATGTAATACAAGGTTTGTAACGAATACTAAAAAGCACAGCGGATTGCATAAATGTGCCAACATGAATGAGCGTTACACTGGTAATACCGTTGGCACAATTATGCAACTTCTTCTTTCCTTGTTATTTTGTTGTGGTATTAGAGAGATTAAGCACCACGTTTTGCTTCACGTTTGCCGTGTTCCATATGTAATCAAAGCGGCTTGTGCTTTTACGCTTTGTGTATATCTCAAAAACATAACCCTGTATACCATCCAGCTAAGGTGAACTTCATCTTAGAAGTGTTCACAAACAGTCGGTTTTCTGTAATCTGAGATGGCGTTTGACCCTCCTTTATCAATTCGTTCATGTGCAACGTGAAAAGTAAACTAGTATTTTAATTATTTGTCTAGTACATTCGACAATTGTAAAGGCCAAATTATGATACTAAATGTCTTGTCTTGTCTCTTCTTTTTCACTCGCGTCTTTTCTGGACGTGAAAAACAACCTTTTTATCTTATCAAACGGCAAACGTGAAAAATGGCGGGGGAAATGATCACGTGTAGCCTGTTCTCAGACCCTCTATTTTCCCTTTTTTGCGCTACCTGTCCGTCCTTGAACGCTTTCGAATTGTCGAAAAAAAAAATTAAAACGTCGGTGGGTAGGCTAGATCACTTTGTCATCTCTGCTCACTTTATGTACTTTAATTTACAAGATCATATCAACATTATGCGACTGTGCCGCTAGTCCATAACTGTGGTGTGAGAACTATGATGTCATTTCAACCTATAAACCTCCTTAAACTAGAGAATAAATGAATTTCGAAATTTCTTGAGATAAAACGCAAACATGAATTTGTGCCATATTGTTTCCTTGGCAGTTTACCCCCCCCCCCCCCCCCCCCCCTCAAAGAAAAATTGCATAATCATTGTTCCAAATTTCTCTTGGGTCTTTCAATCGTCCCAAGAGAAATCGAAGACATTGTTTATGCAAAATTGCTGGGCGTGAGAAAGGTGCATTATGGTCTCGATGTGAATTCGACCTTTTTTACTTTCACGTTCCTCAGGCGTGGGTATCACTAGTTTTCCGTTTTTCAAACGCTTTCATTGGTTGATCATGGAATGGAACAGATAATGATTTGTAAGCAGGCGCTAGTTTTTCCACGTCTTCCCGCTTACCTTCACCCCCTTCACAAATAAAAGAAAACAAAGTCTAGTCTGCAGACTAGCTGCGTAGGATCAATTGAAATTTACATTGACATTTTTACTTCCCGTTAGGGGTTCATAACCTGCAATCAATTTCGCCTGTTTTAACCAGTTAAAAAGTTTCTTTTTTCGTCATCGAAAATAATTAGACTTAGAGTAGTTTTTCCTTGCTCCTATGCAGCAATATTTCAATTGGTCTCTCATAGATATTGATGAATGCAAACAGGAATTTAAAGGCAACTGTAGCCATAGATGTGTCAATAGTCAAGGAAGTTACTATTGTACGTGTCCAAATGGATTCCAAATGTCACAAGACAACAAGACTTGTAAATGTCCAAAAGGTTTTCAGGAGTCGAATAACAGGACAATGTGCTTGGGTAAGTACCGTCACAAAGAGAGTGGCAGGTAATGATGCCTTTTAGTTGAATTGGTCTCACTGTCTTCGTTGTCCTTATCTTAACAGTAGGTAATTTACGACCTGACAACTGAAAAAAACTGAAAAAAACTGAATTCTTGTCCTCTAAAATCTTCGCGAGATGAAAAGTAGTTATCAACTCGTTCGAGCTTAGGTTGATGCAGCATAGTTTTCCGCCTTGCTGTTCACGTTCTCAGTAAAAACGTAAATTTTAATATTTTCATGTCTACGTTGTGCAGTCAAAGGCAAAGAAACTTAAACGAAAAGCTTGGTAGATAAGAAGAGTTTTTAGTCTTGCTTCCCAAACCTGTTTCTTTTTTTTTTTTTAACTTCTTTTTGCATCGTTGTCGTGATAGTTTCCTCAATTTTCTTGTAGAGGAGTTGGTATTGGGAGCAAAAGAAGCGTGGTAGTAGTAGTGACATTGGTAGTTACAGTGCAAGTGGTAATGTAGTGGAAATGGTAGTGGTAGTGGAAGTGGTAATAATAGTGGTGTTGGTGTGAGTGGTGGGTTTTGTGGTAGTGGTGGTGGTTTTTGTGGTAGTAGTGGACGTTGTGTTAGTGATGGTGATAGTGCTGGTGGTGTTAGTGGTGGTTTTTGTGATAGTGGTAGTGGTGGTAGTGTTAGTGGTGGGGTTTGTGGTAGTGGTAGTGTTATTGGTAGTTTTATCAAAGGTACTGGTTGTGGTAGTGGTAAGGGTATTGTTAGTGGTGGTGGCAGTGGTAGTGGTGGGGGTGGTTACAGTGGTATTGATTGGGGTGTTGGTAGCGGTAGTGGTAGACGTAATGGTAGTGCTAGTTTTCAGCAGCTCCCATACATTCTCTCTTACGCTTTCACGTAAATTTAACCTGACAATGACCCCATTAACAGGGCCGTGCTCCTGCGACCATTCGATTGGCTGTTAAACTGTTGTTGCCAAGCGAAACGAGAATGTGTTTTTTGTTTTGTTTAGTTTTGTTTTTTGCTTGGGGGGCGGGGGGGGAGGCGTTTCATGTAAAGTTTATATCAGGCTCTCCGGCTAAAGCGAAACGAAAATAGAGTCCGATCTCAGATTATGTTTGAGGTGATATTGGAAGCGGTACCAGTTCCCACAGTCTCAGTAACAGTACTGAGCATAAGAAGCAGCTGTAGAAGTATAACAGTTAATAAGAAGGACTTATAACCACTTTCTTTCTTTCTTTTTTTTTTTTACAGAGGTAAATGAATGCCATACCGATGTTAAAGGTAACTGCAGCCATTTGTGTATCAATAGTCCAGGAAGTTACCATTGTAAGTGTCCAAATGGATTCCAAATGTCTCAAGACAACAAGACTTGTAAATGTCCAAAAGGTTTCCAGGAGTCGAATAACAGGACCATTTGTCTGGGT